>NC_091128.1:86099321-86422821 GCF_040183065.1 Periplaneta americana
GTTCAGCGAATTATTTTGAGAAAAAAAACGGAATTAGAAATTTCAAATGCTTGTATTTTGTTCAAGGAAAGCAAAAGTGATATAATGAAAATACAGAAAACACTCGACATTTCAAAATAGATTTAATCCAGTCTCCCGCTCTTTCTGAGCTCATGCGACCTTTCAAAGTTATTTTTGTGTTCCATTTGAATATGTAACATAATGGAATTTTTGGTTCATTAACTAAGAAAACAGAAAAATAGTAATATTTAGTAATTTACACGCTTTTTATTATTATTCTAGTACTTAATACATTTCACACTTGTTCAAGATTCATTCTACGAAGACTATTTTAGTCGCTTTCGTTTGCTTGATTGTAATCTAACGCTTTGTCTGCAAAAACTTACACCAATAGCATAAAAGTTTACATGAAGCTTATATTAGCACGAAGCTTTTACGCTGAAAAGTCGATAATTTCGATGAATAATTATATTTTAAACACAGATGATTGTTACGGAATGTATGCACATCTACCTTCAAGGTAACTCTTACAGCTCAATGCACTTATACCAGCTTTTGTATAATTTCTGGGAAACAAACATGAAGAGAGCCTTGCGAAATAAACTGAAAAGCTTGTGTTAAATCTTAGATAACTTCCTGTGCTGAAATAAACTTATCGTGAAACTTTTCTGCCACATATAAACTCCATTATGGTAGGTCTATGTGGCTTCTTGATCGTATATTTGTTGAAACATTATTATAGTTCTGGTTACTGTTTTTCCCCCCAGACCTATAAATGGTGAGCCTTATAAACAAACTAATCTTAAAATTCCAGTGTTTACCAGCAAATATAAAAAGAACAGCAGTGGTAATCTGGTGGGCGGATGTAGAAGAGAGAAGTATGAAAAAAAGAAGACAGTGATTAGATATGAAGATGATAATATGAGAAATTTGAAGGAAAATGCAGTCGGTTTATTCACAAGGAAACGGTTGTCGCAAAGATCACTATGCCTCAGATGTCATTCGAAAGTATGCAAGAAACAGTGTAGAATTACAAAGTTTTAGATGCAATGGATGGGAAATAAAAAATTAAAAAAATTCAAATAGAAAATTATGCATACACATTGCACCTGTTTATACACGACAAAAAAATATGCAGATCTGTAAGTAAGTAATGGTTCAAACATAAGCAGCGTTCACAGTGAACACATTTCATGAATGCAAGTTCCTCGCAATCGTCTCTACAACATTCCTGAAGGAGACTCGATTCAAAGAAATATTGGAGAGACGTTTGGAAGTATCCAGGATGAGTAATCACATAACCACATCGAAAGAATGCAAACCGAATGAGGTTGTGAAATCGAGGTGCTGAAAATTTTGGTAATAAACTAATAACTGTGGATGGAGAAAGTGGTCTCTGTGCCAAAAGTTAATGTGTGATGTCATCACCACAGTGTCCGTTACGAATTTTTTACCATATTCTCAAAGGGACGAAATAACTACACATCTGCCGACTGCACGAGTCCAGTACATTTTGACGGTACCAACATTTTCAGGCGTCGACCCCGTTAGGAACAGTAGAGGTGTAGAGGTCATCCCTGTTCGCTAGTCCACTAATAGGAGCACATATTTGCTTCCTGCGAGGTCTAGCCATAACACGTCTTTCAAAAAGACCTGACGATCTTGTTTGAACATGTTTGCTGGCTTGGCAAGATAGGCTTTGGTGTTCGGTAGATTAAGAGTCATGTTTGCAGGAAACTTCCCCGTTGCTTCAGACACTAAAACATTCATGTGCGGTAGATGAATTTCAGCCATTGTGATCACTGGCATTATCATGTAAGAATGTGTTCTTGCAGAAATAGGACCTGTGGATCCAAAGATGCGCTTCATTCCTTACATAGCAAGGGTTCTCCCTGAATGTAGTACCTTCTCGAAGCGCGACTGGTCGGCGTTAAGCACATCTTCATCGCATATCTATATAAACGTTGCTATAAACGTTCACACATTACCGACAAAGTCTTTCTCCTCCACCTCCAACATCGTGAATTCCTGGCAAAATGGTTTGCCAATTTTGTGAGTTAGTTTCCTGGAAAATATCTTGTTATGCCTCTTGAACTTTATTTTTCAGGAATCGGACGCCTTAAACTGCTATTGACTGTGGATATCAATGCGCTTCTTTATTTGCATATTCCAGAGCTTAATTGTCCGGTCATGGGTAATAGCATGCTGTGCACGCATCAGATATGTTTTAGTTACAGCGGCGGGAGTCTTCAGACCTTGTTCAAACTATTGAAGGACTGTTTTGTTCTTTATTTTTCACTTTAGGATCATAACGGTCTTGAAGCAGACTAATGGCGGGTTGCTTCAATCTCGGTTACGACTTTACCGCCGTAAAATTGGCAACTTACCATGGTTAAGTAGAATTTCTGTTACACCAAGTTCGTTTAAGGGTTTTTGGATATTTAACCGGGTTTAAAAGTTTACCGGTCGTTGGCGAGCGTTTAAGAAGCTAACAGCAGCATTGAAAAGCCTTTTAAATACAGTTATCAGCCGACCTCTTAATTTTTGTGTATGCAGACTGCGAGATAGATATATATAACACGTCCTCCTAAATACCTACATTGCTGATTGCATGCATTTGCATCCAGAAGCCGTGATTAGAATAATCGTCGATATGAATTTAGCACCTCATCTTGTGTATTTGCAATATCTGGAAAACGAAGATGGAAGAGTGAGAGACAGGGGCGATCCATTTCAAGATTTAGCTGATTCAGCATTTTAAAAAGAAATTCTATTACGAAAAGATACAGGTGCCATTAGAAAAAAAACAGCTCAAGGAATTTCAGGAAATGCGTAATTGATCATTGTTGACCGAAACAGCAGATGGTAGCACAAAAAGAAAGAAAAAAACGACGTTTCCACTATTTCGTTGTCTTAGCAAGTCTACATAGTAATTTCAGTATACGGATACCTCACTGACAGCAAATGAAGCAATGATTATCTGTGTTTCTCGAATGCACATCATCATACTTACGAAAAGGCACTTTTCAGTGCCAATAATTTATTTTGTGTGCACAACGTTGGAATTTTGGAGTAAAGGGAAAGGAAGGTATCCGTCAGGGGCGTAATTGCGGGCTACCGGGGCTACCGGCGGTAGCCCAAGGAAATTACAAAAGAAAAAGTTTATAATATAACATAATGTAATAATTTTGTATTATTAGTTTTACCATAGTAATTAAAATTAAAGTAATTGTTAGATATATTTTGTGTAATAATAGGGTCAGCGGGAGCCCAAACCCTTTAACCAGTATACGCCCCTGGCCGTGTTCTGAAATTATCCAAATCCAGCACCTAAATACATAACTAAAAAGTAGGTACGCCTATAGCTGTGATTTCGACTACTTGTAGGCCTACAATATTCATTATACTAATCGTACCTGTGTAGTGTACCTGTAAAGTTATAACATCAATTCTACAATCCTACAGCAAAATAAATACATAGTTACATACAAATAAATATAAGTTAATAGGAACATAACCGAATTCTTCTGCAATTTTTCGCCAAGTTGCGTTCTTTTCTTTTAGTGGAACGCCGTCCGTCTTATTTTCTGTTAAATCTGTATATTTCTCTACAAGCTCGATGAGCATTTCCACTTCATATTTACTGAAGTTCGGTGCTCTTATTTGATTTCCTTCCATAATAGGGACTAAATTTAACGAAATTGTAAGCAAACGGAAGAGCTGAGGCTTAAGATCCATTCACAATAAAAATTAAACATAACCGTAACATAAACACATAAGTTTCCGGCCAGGTTATCAAATGGGATCATTCACAATGATTCACATAAACACGCATTAACATTGCGAACTCCAAACTTTCATGCTTATGCAAACAGTACACAATCGTGGAGCGCTAAAGTATACGACAGAATATGAGGAAATAGCGTCGTTGTTATGTTTCCATGGTTACAAAGTATCTTTGAGGTTATGTTTATGTCCCCATCATGAATGATATGATTTTATCACAGATATCTATGGGTTTTACCGTAACATTTACATTCTTATGTTAATGCTTAGGTTATGTTTAATTTTCATTGTGAATGGGCCTTTACTGTTCACACAAATTCGGCAGACAAAAGAATAAAACCTTCAATCGCTGCCACCAGAATATTACGTTTTAATTGCTGCGAATACGAATAACAGCAAGATAACCACCCGCCAAGTAACTACGGTAAAGAAACCTAGATAAGTAATGATGCAACAGATTTTCTCCTTAAACGTGATAACGATATTACCACGGTTAGCTATTAAAGCATTTTAAACAAGATTGAAGCAACCGGGCATAAGGAGACAACTCAATGACCAAGCCTGAAAGGCACAGTTGGGGAGAGTCGACATTGTCATATTTCGCCGTTGGTTGATTTTTTTGTCCAAACTTTGTACGTATCTTCCAAGTATCCACCTGGAAATTTGATTTGCGCCCTCTTTGGCGATGGTGTGAATGAGGAAGTGTTGTTTTCGTGACGCCTGGCGATTGTTACTCGGCGATGCCTATTTCAGCGTCTTCCAAGTATTGAAAATTTCTTCCAAAATGGGCCAGGCATCAAACAGGTGGTAATCTGAATGCGTACGATCAGGGCATATAACCGGATATGATAGAACTTCGCTTCCTCCCAATTCCGAGTTGTTTGAATATTTTATAAAAAATGCGTGCACAGCATGCTATTATCTAATTCTTCGCATCAAAAGCAAAAAGCGATACTGTCACGAGGTAACAAATCTCGCTGAAAGGTGGCTGAAGTCATAGAATCTAATGACCTTTACTTTGAAGATTAGATTAATTTCTTGTCAGAACACACAGCATCTAAAATTTTGCTCCAAAACCGACATTACTTATGAGACATTTGGACGAGTGCATCATTCTCGGTTAGAATGTGTGGTTAGATACCCATGGTTAACTAATAAGAATATAAACCATTAACTTCGCTTGGACCTTAGGTCAGCGCGACTGGCTGCGAAACCAGGTGGCCCGCGTTCAAATCCCGGTCGGGGCAAGTTACCTGGTTGAGGTTTTTTTTCCGTGGTTTTCCCTCAACCCAATACGAGCAAATGCTGGGCAACTTTCGGTGCTGGACCCCGGACTCATTTCACCGGCATTATCACCTTCATTTCATTCAGACGCTAAATAACCTAGATGTTGATACAGCGTCGTAAAATAACCCAATAAAAAAAAACTTTGCTTGGTTACGAAATCGCGGTTAGTTGCCGACTGTTTATTTCGCCATTATTTCTCTTCGTGCAATTCATTATACATATATTCAGGAGACAGTGGCTAGTTGATTTTTCCAAGCGGTATAATAAAATCTATACATTTAATTTGAACTGTGGTGGAAATTTTACAAAAAACTATACGTCTTGTGAGTTTGTGTGATGTCTCAATCGAAATCGAAATCGAAAGCTAATAATATTAATATTGCGGGAAAATCTAAATAGTTTGTAGCGAAGATTATAAAAAGCTTTAAATTGAAAAAAAAATATGCGTCCGTCGCAGCAAAGCGTGTACCATAGGGCATCTTGCATTTCATTTTGTAGTGTTGTGCAGAGGGCCGTGGTTCACGTACAGTACGATTATTTAGCCCTGACAGTCGCCGATAATGTGCGACTGGGTCAGACGAGTCCATTAAGTTACGCCAAGGGATGTTCAGGTTAGTCTGTCGCCTGCAGTCCGAGCGATCGTATGTCACGCATGCGGTATAGCGTTGTGTTTCCAGTACATTTAAGCTGTACTGCATTCCTTTACCTACCTCTCGCCCTTATCTCTACTCCAGAACTGCCCCACTACTTCTATTACTTCCCCTCTTTCGCGTCGCTGAGCTGTCAGGACTAAATAATCCCTCTGTACTGGTTTTAAATGTACTTTATCTCCATTTGAGTTGTTAATACAGCTGTTTTAAGATTTTTGAAGGTCATGAATGGTGTCAGTAATGTGGGCTTTGTGTATTGGAAAGGTTATGGTTCAAATAATGAAATTTCAAACAATAAAACATCGAGTTTCCTTAAAACGACCAGAAATGGAGTTATCGAAGCCTTCTGTATTAATACATGCGAGATGTTGACGTCACAATATCGTGCTTTTCGAGGCCTAGATAATAATTCTTTGTTCATCTTTCAACTGTTACGTATTTTTTTTCGTGTTTCAATATAGAACGCGTGTTTTTGGTGTTACTAAGAAAGTAATAATGTTGTTACGTTGTGAATTTAGTTACTCTTTATTAGATCATCATTATCAGCGTAGTTGGTCGACCAAGAAAACGTGGTAGAACTTTTAGAAATGCAACTGCATCAAGAACTCATAAACGACTCTGTAGAAACGTTATTTGTAACTCGGAGAAGCTAGAGACTGTTGTAACTTCCTATTCAAGGTACATGCGTTTTTATTACCATTATTATTATCATCGTCATCATAAGTAGCAGCATTTTATTCTGGCTTTCAATCTCTATCAAGCAGCAGTTGCTGCTACAAGCCACTAGTACTGTATAAGTAGTTACCATTTGTACGTATTCGTGTACATACAAACGTAGGCCTCTTTTATATTTATGATTCCTTGAAATAAGTAGTTATGGAAAGGAAATAAATGAAAAGATAGAGAACACCAAATTTCAGCCCATGCGGAAATTCATTCTTACTCGATCTTGTTGAGAAATGCTGTAGTATAAAGAGATAACAGAAATAGTAATTTATGTGACAAGAGTCGTAAGTAAGATTTTATTCACGAATGAAAAGTTTATCTCAGGAGATAATTTCCACGAGTGAATAAAATCTCTTAAGTCTCGTGTTGCATACTATATTTTTTCCACTACTAATATGTAAAATAATATTTTTGCGAAAATAATTTTTAATTGAAATTAAATATTAGGCTCATTTGTTATTGTTTGATTCAAAGTCAACTGCTGTCAGTGATTAGTTCAACTAAATATTATGTAGGCCTGCAGTTGGCAATGATTTGAAGAATAGTAATGAAGACGACAATGTCAGACGCGTTGGACACAGAATAAATAAATTTAAGGGGTTAGGTACAGTTTACAGCAGTAAAATTTTGGAAATATTCAACTTTTTTTTTCCTCCATTACTGTATCTTGTACAAAAATTAAAATTAATATATGTAAAACACTGTCCTCCTGCTGTGTAAAAAAAATGTTTTCACGATTTAAAAAAATTATTTACATTTTTTTTTTTCGTTATTCAGCTCACTGTGCAGTGATGAAACGTTTCCCACATAACTCAAAAACTGTACAATATTCTGTGATGAAAATATTTGTAGGTATTTATGCATGTCATATCTACAATATGATTTAAGATCAATCTCTACCTTTGATAGATTGTCTGATAAAAAATAAATTCATTTTAAAAAATGGTCAAATATCAGTATTTTCTTCTAACACAAAATAAAAAAGTATTATTTATTAAAAAATATTGTTGAAAGAGCATGATTTTTTAAGCATGAGTGTCAGCAACAAAATAAAAGAGAGAGAACATGAAAAAGTTAACAAGTTTATGAGTTATGAGGGAAAAACTTCATCACTGCACAGTGAACTGCCATCATTTTGAATTTTGAAAAAGTTGAATATTTCCAAAAACGTTACTGCTGTAAGCTGTACTTAACACCTTAAAATATTTGTTCTTCGGAAGCAAAATGTAGTGTTAATAAGAAATTTTCTTACCTGATGAAGTCCTCAAATGTCGCCAAAGCGGCTGTGTCCACGTTAGATCAGCAGAAATCTTTATCCATTTATCAGAAAGAATATAAGTTATTTTTGTGAGTGGCGAGAAAGTAGGAACGTGAAAGGCGTTAAAGAAGAAATCTTATTTCTAGGAGTGAATAAAACAAATTGTATTCACTCTTGCATTAAAGTAATTGTTTACGTAGCTATGAGCGACTAAACAAAGCCCTCTTTACATATAAGTAGTGGAAAAATAAACAAACTGACGGCGTGACAATGAAACAAAAAGAAGTCTGCCGGAAGGAAACGTCGCTTGAATTTTTTGATGTGCCGAGCAAGTTAATTAAAAGTGCGTATAATTTTGTAGTGTGCTTTATAAATTATACTGATGTAGCAACATTTTTTATCCTATTATTTGTACCTGCTTATTTCTCAGGTGTTAAGTACAGAAAAAAAACTACAATAATTTAAAAACGGGCTATTAATGTTTAAAGAGTAATTGTTCGGAAAGTCGCCAAACTGTTGTTCAAAAGTTGCTAGATTTCATATTATCAATGGATAAAGGTTTATTTTTGTCGCTAGATGATCCTGAAAAATCGCTAAGTCACAATTTAAGCAATAGAAAAACAATTAAAAGTCGCTAAATTGGCAACGCTAACTATAAGCATAGGTGTAAGTTAGATTTCGTGTAAACATAACCTTAAATATTATTGGTCGACATTCTTCATCACTTAATTGATTTAAATCAAATCTAGGCTTCGCCAAGCCTCGTTCCTGAATAATCCTTTTTCTTTCAACATTATTTAATGTCATATTCTCGAATAAATCATCTCTCACGCCTCCATATGCTATGATATGATGCTATTATTTACACTCTCTCGTACTACATATTGTTATTATAGTCACCGCATTCTCACGTGGCATTAGAGTAAACTGTGTCAAGGAACACGTTATTGCAAAAACTCTCTATCATGATATTCCATTTGGATTCACTGCCACGGTAACCTACTTACCCGCTCGCACTCGACCGGTTAGTAAATTCTCATGATTAGCGCGGTTTAACTGGTAACCGAGTTTGGTGCCACAGAAAAACAACAATGCGTGGTTAACTAATAGCTATTACTTAAACGTTCCTAACCGAGATTGGTGCACTCGGGTTTCTATTTTCTCACTACTGTAGTATAAAATAGAAAGGTTGTGATACTGAAAAAATCGATTTCGAAATTTTCACGAAAATAAAAGTTTTCTACATTCCTGATGCAGAAGATGTGGTTTCAGACATTACCACCGACTCTTCTGCGAGGAGCGATCTCCTAAGCTATTGGCCGGATTTTGTTCATATTTGAGTATCCATGAATTAATTTAATTTATCTGTGAGTGATGCTCATAAAATATAATTATAATGAGAAATGGCTGTCTTTCTTTGAAATGAAAAACACACTAGACACCCACTTGAGGCGATTATCATGCTGATTTTATTTATTATATTTATTTACTTAGCTTATTTATACATGCATTTATGCATTTGCTTATGTATTTATGTATATATATACATATATTTATTTACTTACATGTTTACTTGTTTACTTGTTTGTTTGGTTGTTTACTTGTTTATTTGTTTATTCATTTATTTATTCATTCACTTATTCATTCATTCATTCATTCATTCATTTATTCATTTATTTTATTCAGTTATTTAATTACTCATTTATTTATTTATTTTATTCATTTATTTATTTACTTATTTATTTGTTTATTTATTTATTTAATTAATTTATTTATTTATTCTGGTGCAGTTAAAACCATCAGACCTTTTATGTACTACGTAAAATAAACTGACAAATGAGAATGTGAACTCTTTATTTTTTAACGCAGGCCCGTCTACTCTGTTCCGGACGTACCGCAGTAAAGGCTTATTGTACTTCTCTGAATTATTCAGTGCCAGCCCATCAACCGCGTGTCCTTGGCTAAGAAGTACATTCCTGTTAATGGATCCTCTGGTGCTAAACTTAATTTCGCAAACATGCACCTTCTGCGTGATGGGCTGTTTCAGTCCGCTTCCCGCAGAATCTGCAGTTCAGGTTTAACTTAACAAGACCCATAAGCGGTGATGCCTTATAACAAGACTAATCTAAAAATTCCAGTTTTTATAAACTGAAGTGGAAAGACGAACAGCGGAAATGAAATAAATAAAATGGTAGTGGTAATGTGGTTGACGTTCTAATGCAAAACTGTGGCCGGCTGTATAACAAAAAGGTATTAAAAGGCAGACAAAATCAAGAGGAATGAAGGTGATAAGGAGAGTGACGGAGGAAAAATGCAAGAGGACCACCATCGCACTTCCGACCACCAATCTTCCTCGGCCGGAGATGATGAATTTAGTATCGACGAAAAGATATTTTGTGAAAAAAAATAATAATAACAATAATTATTGTATATATAAAAATTATTGTGACTTCTAATTGTAAATTCAGAATTGGTTTTTAAAGTCTTCGTCTAGAAAAACGTATTCAAAAGCGCCTTATTCTTGAAGGATTACCTGTTCCTTGTCGTAATCGCATAAATATTGTATCATGTAAGTGAATCACAAAGGCCAGGCCTGACATATTGTAATGGTCATACCATTTTAAAGTTCTATTATATCAGTGGAGAAATATTATATATGACTACAGTATTTATGCATAGATATAGCTATTTTATGTTTTTAATTACATTAGGATTATCGTTTATTTCGCCTCAACCGAATAGATTCGCAAACATCCGAATTGATACCCAGTTATCGAAGTTATTCCGTATGGTTGATGTCCGAGTTAATTCCCAGTTATCGAAGTTATCCCTTATGGTTGATGTCCGAGTTGATACCCAGTTATCGAAGTTATCGCGTTTGGTTGGTGTCCGAGTTGATACCCAGTTATCGAGGTTATCGCGTATGGTTGCTGTCCGAGTTAATTCCCACTTATTGAAGTTATCCCGTATGGTTGCTGTCAAGAGTTAATTCCCAGTTATCGAAGTTATCGCGTATGGTTGCTGTCCTAGTTAATTCCCAGTTATCGAAGTTATCGCGTATGGTTGCTGTCCGAGTTAATTCCCAGTTATCGAAGTTATCGCGTATGGTTGATGTCCGAGTTGATACCCATTTACCGACGTTATCGCGAATGGTTGATGTCCGAATTGATACCCAGTTATTGCGTATGGTTGATGTCCGAGTTGATTTCCAGTTTTTGAAACGAGCCTGCATACATTTTATCAGAGTTAGTTCCCACATTTTCTTTCCCATTTAATAGAGACTTAGAACTGTCTATTTACAAGGAATAAACTACTACTACACGCAGTTTCCTTTTAAACAGGTATGGTTTAAAATGTGTCACATAATCAAAACGGCTAATTGCTCCGTTGTGTCAGATTTATGAATAAAATTAACTAAACGTCTAAAAATAATTACTTAAAGTTGGAGAGAAACTTTCAACACTTAGCCTAAGCTTTAAATAATCAAAACGTCTTATTGCTCCGCTACTGTAATTAATTTCCTGTTGAATATATTGCTTTTTCTCTTGTTTCTTTTCTTTTCTGAGTGTTCTCATGACTTAAAAGCTTCACGTAAGTTTACATTGAATTTCTTTTAGAACCTCAATGACGTGAAAAATGTTCGGATGAGGTGAATAGAATTTATTATGCTTTCAACTTAGTGTGAAACGCTTCACAACAATTTGTAGTGCTTTACGTGTTTGAACTAAATGCTGCCCACATTACAGGTGGAAATTCGCAATTCTCTTCGATGAAAGTATCCAGTAACGTAAATGTGTGCAGCGTAATGGCTATTGTGCTGAATTCTAAGTGCGCGAAAATATTGTCAAAATACAATGTTTAAAAAAATCTGAATTAACACTTCTGGTTTGACCCTAGTAATTTAAAACCACGTTCAGGGTATTTTTTTTCTTATTATTCGAAATAATTTTCACATGAAGTTTCGGTCGGGACCAGTACTACCCAATATCCTAATGAGTTTGAAGAGCTACTATAGTTAGCGAAATCCGATTAAGAAAACCAACTATAACGACTGATGGGATGAGCGTGCTGCCCACACTATACCTCCGTTCTAGTTATTGGATTATCGTAGATCTCTGCTAAGGCATGTGGAAGTGAGGACAGCAATCAGCTGGTCGGCCTTTGTCCTTATCAGCTGGTCGGCCTTTGTCCTTCATGGACTATCACGCCACGGATTAAAAAATTATACGAAATATGAAGAGAAAGAATATGATACTACAACAATCCAATTTTGAAATATTTACAGAAATTCCAAGTTTTCAACATTCCTGAAAACGAGAAAGAGATTTTATTCATGTCATTTAGTTTCATGTCTGTCCATCTGTACAGCGATTTCTCAGATATTATTGGCTGGATTTTGTTGGTATCAGTATACAGGGTGTATAGAAACAACACAAACAACGCTTAGTATGTTGGGCGTAATGGTGAACTGATCATTTTTTCAATAGGAACTCATGTCCGAAAATTCATGGTTTGGGCGCCGAAGTTTCATTGAATTGTTTTTGGTGTCCTAATTACGTAGTTATGCAACCCATTAGCCATCAGCGTAAGGTGAATGGACGAACTGTGCCTTAACTTTTCAGCGCTTGCGCTAAATCGGTAGAGGGAGGCCTGTGCCATGGCCACCACGGTGACCTGATTTTACAGCTCTTAACTATTTTCTTTGGGTTACTGTGAAGACTATGGTGTAACATCGCACGAATCCACGCTGCGACTGAAATACTGAGTACAAAGCCATTATTTGACCATGTGGGTAAATCTCTACACCGTAGATGTACGATATGCAATCAAGTAGGAGGATTTTGAACATCTTATGTAATTTACTGTACGGTGTGGTGCTCTTGTTGGGTTTCTTAACGAAATGTGGAATGCACATATCCGAACCGTTCTCAAACTACGACGCCCCATAGCGCCCAAATCATGAATTTCCGGACATGGGTTCTCTATTGAAAAATGATCAATTTACCGTCCCGCCCAACATACTAATCGTTGTCCGTGTTCTTTCTATACATTCTGTGTAAGAGTCAATTTATCACGGAATGATAGATATATTGTACACGTAACAACTTATTTTCACGTAAAGAGATATAAAAAATTCAGACATTGACTAAAATAATTAGCGAGTTTCTTTTGTGCCATTTGAGTACAAATTTATTTCGGAACAACACAGAAGATTAATGTATTCCTAATCCGGATAAACCGGAATTCCAGACTAACGAAGGATGAATAAACGGCTGCGTCCGGATTGTTTCCCAAATCCTTATGAGTGACGTCCTAGTTGATTCCCGATTTGATTTCTACTTATGTTTACCTTACGTCCGAGTTGATTCCCTTTACTTGTATAGAGTCAGCGAGAGGGTGATGTTTACATAATGTCTGTGTTGATAACTTCTGCCTGTAGAGGGCCAGCGAGAGGATGATGTCTGCCTGTCGTATGCTGAGGACTTTAGTGCTGTAGTAATCTGTCACGTATTTAGGAGTTTTAGTATGCCATCACGGAAGAACACACGGTCTTGAGAACACACCCGTCGATGAACTATTGTCTTCGGGTCATCGTTCTTGTTCTTGTTCGTTGTCGTGCACCCAGGATTCGCCACCGGGTGAGTATCTATGAGAAAACATTTCCCCCTGTTCCTAGTTGCACTGCAGAAGTTCTTGATAGATGTGTATCCTGCTAGTCTTGTGAAGTTTTAAGACACCCATTGTACACAAATTCTCGGATCAGCAATAATCTTAATAGAATAGTGCCCAATACAACAAAATGACTCAAGTGATCTTTTGTGATTCGCCAGTTCTTGACTATCAAATCATTAACTCTCTGTTCGTCATTTCCATTACTGCAGTTGCGAAGTGACCATTTCGCGGTTTACCAATACAGTATAATTGTAATTATTCGAACGAACCGCCAATTATCGGGATTGATGTTCAGGAAATTTAGAAATCATTTATTCAGTGACAGAAAATACTTCTGTTTAGTCCAACAGACTCGCAATATGTTGGAGAATGGATTCACTCCTGTTCGGTTGTTTTGTGCGGTTGCAAGGTGCAGATCAATGACCTTGGCGCTTCCCTTCGCCAACCATGATTCTTGTCAGAACAGTGTGTTATGGACTCACGGCTCAGTCACTGCTGTATTGTGCAGGTGTTTAGTAGTGAAAGTCCACCATTCGCCATAAGATTCAGCTGTTGTGGGTTTTGATTTAGGTCAACAAAACGCAAACGCTGGTAGACTCATTTTCATTTCTGACCCAGTTATCCGGATTTCTGCATATCCAGATCATACCAGTCCCTAATTAGTTCGAATAATTGGCATTCCGCTGTACCAACTATTTACCTACCTCCTGACAGTCTTCACACTAACAGTTTCTTCTCCGCACACATTTCTAAGACGACTGTTAATCACGTGAGCCTCACAACCTTAGCTGTGAGAAATTCAACCACAACACTTTTTTGTGGCTTGGATTCAATGCAGCAGGCATTTCAAAATTAATTCAACGAAGCAACTGGTGTCAGATGGCTGAAACATTTTTGAAGTGTATAGTAATAATTATTTTATAGTTTCCGTGTAAAGCTTATCAATTAATATAGAAACAATATTCTGTCATTTCTGTTATTTCACATTACACGGTTATGATTCCACTAATATTTTTTATTTAAAAATAATAATCTTCAGGTGGAGAGACATAAATTGACAAATTAAGTATAGGTGAAATACAAAAAGAAACTTATGTGCTTATTATGTACTAAGTTAAAAACATGTATAAAACCAATTTAAAATTATGTAAGATGTGGTTCTAAGTTATTTTTAACATTTGATAAACATTTGTAAAATTTTTAAACTAACGGTCTTTTAAAGGTGACCACACTATTTGAATCTGTTGATGTTACATAACCAGTTTCAGTCATAAAGATTATTATGCACGTAATGACAATAAAAAGTTTAAAATTTAATTTAACTTAAACACATTAGTGATACCATGTTCAGAAGAGAAGTCTTTAAAAAGAATGCAAGTATTGGCATTCTGTTTGTCCATCAGTTACTCGCATCGATGAGGTGTATTTGACATGATGTTTAGAGAAGTATGTAGAATCAGACGTCGGAACCATCTCATCGAAGCGTTACATTGTACATTGTATTTTAAAGTGGCCGGAAAATTAAGAAATTCTTGCTTGCGACTTTCATAGCAATGTTTTATACGGTACCATTAATTTTTACTTGCTTATTTAACGACGCTATATCAACTACTGGGTTATTTAGCATCGACGGAATTGGTGATAACAAGATGGTATTTGGCGACATGGGGCCGAGAATTCTCCATAGATTACCTGACATTCGCCTTACTACTGGGGAAAGCCTCGGAAAAACCCAACCAGGTAATCAGCCTAAGCGAAACTCGAATCCACGCCAGAATGCAACTCCGAATCATTAGACAAACGCGCTACCGCCTGAGCTACGCCTGTGGCTGTATACTATTAATGAGAAAAAAGATCAGTCAAAACTTTTGGAGGTGACGTAATTATGATCCAATCCGGTTCAAACTTAGCGCTGACCTACACATCGGATTCTCAATGACGGTATACTCGGATCTGAAAAGGGCTCATGGAGAGTATATTAAAATATTTCGTAGGTTTCTACAAGAAAACCGTTTTGATCTTTGCAATGATTATATATTGTTATGACATTTAAAATCACGTACAGTACGATTTAGTCCTGACAGTCGCCGACAATGTACGCCTGGGTCAGGCGAGTCCATTAAGTTACTCCAAGGGATGTTCGGGTTAGTCAGTCGCTTGCATTCAAAGCGATCGGATGTCACGCCATGCGATAGAGCGGTGTGTTTGCAGTACAGTTAAGCTGTACTACATTTCTTTACTGACCGCTCGCCCTTATCTCTACTCCGGAGTTCTCCCCACTACTCCTATTACTTCTTCTCTTTCGAGTTGCTGAGCTGTCAGGTCTAAGTAATCGGTCTGTAACACGTATATTAAGTTTTGTAAATAATTTGTTTGTAATTTATCATTAACACTCCCACTACGCTTTTCTTAGGTTATAAGTTCACTTTACTTACAGAAACTATATTAATATTAATTTCATAATAGGATACCAAAAATCATAGAACATATTAATAAACAAGAAAATGAAAGTGATACGTATATTATGTATCTGTTTGTAATTCATTGCTAATTTCTCTTTATCGCTTTCACTGCGTTATTTTAAGTTCAAAGATTACTTTCATTCTGTAGCTGCAGCAGATATCTTTGTTAAACGATCAAAGCAGTTGATATCAAGCAGCTCCAAATTAGTGGCAAATATGTCTGTTCTGTCAGTTTGCACTGTGCGCAGTTGAGTGTATCAAACGTTACCATTACCTAAAGGCAGTCGATATTCAACTACAGGCGACAGACTCACATCAAAGTTCTGATTGTGAGCATGGTTGAGTTGCCTGCAAGATTTTAAGCTCTTCACTGTTATGGACGTTAAATTTACGCATCTGGCAATTCATACAATAATATAAATATTTTGTGGTATACATGGATTATTCGAAAATTAGTGGCAAGAGTTTAATTAAGAACAAATAACTATTTATTCACAATTTACATACTTTCAGTTCTTAAAAGTGATCTTCAGCATCACGTATCCGTCGCCACACCTCTGTAAGGTGATGGTTGCCATCCAAAGCATCATTTTTGGCTAAGCTTCTAATTAACTGCTCTATAGCTGTTATAATGGCCTGTCTATTTCTAAATCACATCCTCTCAGTGGTTCTTTCATCTAACAAGCAGACATTCAGATGGGGACAGATAAAAAAGTTTTTTTTTCTATCACCCTGTTAATAATGTCAAAGTTTTGGCCCCCGACCGCAATTACGAGGGCTGTAAAAAAATAAGTTCGCCAGGGGCCGTTAACAGAAAGAAAACACTGTTTTATTGGAAAAAGTTTATTGGCACAGACACAGCAATTGTTGAGCTATTTTTCAACAGAGAAAATCAAAACTCGAGTGGGATTTAATTTACTATTACACGATTAGAAGAAAGTATATAAAGATTAGAAGTAACGAAGTACTCCAATACAATAAAATATTAATTGACTTACGAAAATACAACTGTCTTCAAATGTATTATTGTACCATCTCAACATTACAAATATTACGCTAGATGCATGCTAGATGGCAGTAGTGAGCAATGCCTTCTCGTCGAGAAGTTCTCGACCTATTATACACGATGGCAATGTTACTAGTCAAGAAGGCTTTGTTGATTCAGTTTCATTTTTATTATTAAAACAGTTGCATTCTACTTCAATTATCCGAATCTCAGTAATCAACGTCACTTGACAGATGATTTTTAATAAATCTTAATATTAAACAATCTCTGATACGTGACTATCCATAATATCATATAGCAGAAGCTATAACATAACCTAACTAATATACACAAGTGTTAGAAAAGTTTTAATTAACGACGATGACATAAAAAATAAACATGAATAATTTTAAATTAATAATTATTGAATGTACAATTTTCAAATTTGAATGTGGTTGGTGGTTCAATTGATGTTATATTGGACGTGTGCGTAATAGAAGTGGAACTCGTTGATTTAGGCCTACATGGTGTATTCAACTTATTCAGAATTTCCGAATGAATAATTTTAAGAGGAGTAATTATTGAATGTACAATTTTCAAATTTGAATACGGTTGGTGGTTCAATTGATGTTATATTGGACGTGTGCGTAATAGAAGTGGAACTCGTTGATTTAGGCCTACATGGTGTATTCAACTTATTCAGGATTTCCGAATGGTGCTCTTCATTTATTTGTAAATCGGATTTCAGAAGATGCATAGGTATGATCAGTGATTTTTATTAATTCGTTCTTGAATGTCAGTGCGAGTCATATTTGAAACTGCTGTGCATCGACTGGAGTGGTTTGTAATTTTATATATATATATTTTTTTTTCTTTTTTTTTGACGTCCAGACCAGCGCAGTTTCAAATGTTGGCAAACAAAGAAACAAATGCTAGGGACGCGATAAAATTGTGCGATAAGCAGCCATGATTGGTTGAAATACGTCCTTTCGTACCGTTTTATTGGTCAAAAGTAGTATGACGTAGTAAGAGTGTAATAGTCAACATAATCCCCACCGGAATTGAGATATTTGTCATATAATAGGATCGACAGAGGTGTGCAGACGGCTGTCAAACGCTGGTTCCGATCTTAGGCTGCTGACTTCTACGACACAAGGATACAGAAATTGATCTCATGGTATGAAAAATGTCTCAATTCCAGTGAGGGATATGTTGATAAATAGCGACGCAACAATTGCCGTATCTGTTTCAATAAATCTTTCCATGCAATTGTGCTTTTTTTCTATAAACGGCCCCATGGAAGATCACTTTCTGGACTGCCTCATAATTGCGGTCGAATGGGCAAAATTTGTATAAGCACTTCTTTTGACATTATTAATATGGTGGAAGAAAAAAATTAACTTTTTTATCTGCCCCCATCAGAATGTTTGCTTGTTAGGGAAAAGGTCATACTCGCAGGGACTCATATCCGAAGAATACGGGGATTCCCCAGGATTTCCGAGTTCCACCTATAAAGTAAATTAACCACTTGAGCAGCCACGTGACGAGCACCATTGTGAAGCACAATGGAATGGATATTCAAGAGATTTTGAAGCTTCCGGAGCTGGCTGTAAATGGTGTTCCAAACAGTGACTGTAATATGCAGCATTCACTAGCTTTCAATTTGAACAGAATCAGTGAGTAATACATTACCATCGTAGTGATAAACAACAATAAAATAACTACGAGTGAGACTTGCTTTCGTCTACACTTTTTGGCCTTAGGGCGTTGCAGATAAGATGTCTTATTACTGCAGTGATTGCATGTAGAGTATGAATCACAATACTGTCTTATAATTTAACAAATACGAGGGTCATTTCATAAGTCATGGCAACTATTATAATCTTCCGAATAACCAAAAATGTGGTTAGTTCAGTATGTACATTTGAAAACCTGTTGTATACTGTACGGGATGCCACCGCCAGATTGCGTCTGTGTGTATTGGTGGCTAGTTGACAGCACACACAAAACTTAGTATGCTAGAAGGTGTGCTCCAAGGTGGATGTAAGTAAAGTTGAACAGCGATCATACGTGAAAATTGCAGTTATTTGTGGCAGAAATGTTACTCGCTTGATCGCAGTTCATGCGACTTTCACCTCATTCCGAAATTGAAGAAGCCGCTGCGTGGGAAGCGGTTTGCAAACCGGGAGGACATCTTAACAGCGTTTCGACGAGAAGTGGCAAAATCGCACACAGCCGATGATATTCAATACCATTAGCGTTGCAAAGATGTGTGGAAGCTTTGGGAGACTATTTTGAAGGGTGTTAGCTGTGACTAACGTACTTTATTTCCTTTTGTGCATAATCTATTTACGAATCTTTCAATTTCCCTTACCCATTGCCTCCTGTACCCGGAGAAGGCATTAGGATTCGAACTGGGGTTGCCTGGATGACAACTCAGCATCCAACCATAGGAGCTACGCTGTTACATAGTCTAATACTTCCCTATTAGGCACCTAACGGAAGTATGTCACAAACACTGGCCAATATTTCCAAAACGAGAGGTCATTGGCCACACATACTAGGTATGACTTTAAACAGTACTTCTTGTACTTTCATCTCACACAATCTTATTTAATTCGGTGATATACAGAGCGTGTCCTCTCCTTGTAAGTTGAAAGGAAAGCGTCTTGCTACGGCAATATGTGAAATTAAAACCTTTTGCTAAAAGTTATTCGTTAAAAACTAATTTACGCTAAAATGTGCACTTTCGAAACCTTGCTAAATGGCCAACTGTGCGCTTATGATTTATATCCCACGGGACTCTTTGTTTCTTGAAGAAAATCCTCTAAGCAGTTTAGAGAAAATAATAATTACTCCTTCAAATATACGAGTAGATTATTTGTTATCAATTTCTGGTTATCTAAAGTATTTCATAAATCTCAACGTACGGTAGGAAGACGAAAAATCTTGGAAACAATTTACCGTAAAATATATCATCACGAAAGCTGCCTTCTAGCAGTCCATCTGATTTGTTTCAATTACACAGTTACAGCAATGGATAATGGTGAATATGCTTGTTACATCTTCCCACTCTTTATTGCTCGATACGTCTGTTACCGAGTGCGAATGGTAATTTGTTACGTCAGTGTCTACATATATTTTGTCCAGGAATGGACGTGACTTCGACTGAAGCCACGCTGACATTTGCTACACGGTTGAAGATATCGAAAATCAATGAATACGCCATTATTCAGAATTAGTGACTGACGACCCCGTGAATTGTATTGCTGAATACCTTGGAAATGCGTCAGCAGTGAAGGATTGATCACTAATTTTACTAGTTTTTGTATCGTCTTGTTTGTAGAACATGTAGATCTATACAAATTTAAGTAATTTTTGTTCTATACAACTAAATTAAGCGTAGTAGATGAAGTTCATAATTATCTTTCTCTTAAATGATGATGATGATTATTATTATTATTATTATTATTATTATTATTATTATTATTATTATTATTATTATTATTATTATTATTATTATAATATATCGATGGCTGAGAACCAGACTGTTCTAAGCCCAACTTTTTATAAGAAAGAAATCTGTGTTTCATTGTGTTTCAATGCTTGTGTGCTTATTGAATCGAACAAAATCTATACTAATAATAAATCTATAGCCGAAATTTTTCTGGTAATTTTTGATATTCCAAAAATAATTGGTCCTAACATGTATAATTAACCACCCTGAAACCGAAAATCGCATTTTTGAAATTTTTGTTTGTATGTCTGTCTGTATGTTTGTTACCTTTTCACGCGATAATGTCTGAACCGATTTATATGAAAATTGGAATCTAAATTAAGTTCGTTGTAACTTAGATTTTAGGCTATATGGAATTCAAAATACTTTATTTAAAAGAGGGTTATAAGGGGGCCTGAATTAAATAAATCGAAATATCTCGCTTATTATTGATTTTTGTGAAAAATGTTACATAACAAAAGTTTCTTTAAAAATGATTTCCGATAAGTGTTATTCTCTACAAAATTTTGATAGGACTGATATTTAATGAGATAAATGAGTTTTAAAATTAAAATAACGCCAAGACGGTGCAATGAATTAAGAACAAATGACTTCGTCTATAAGGGGCCTTGAACAACAACAATCGAAACAGGGGCCTTGGACATCAACAATCGAAAGCTATTAAACATAGCCTACAGAGAATGTTTCTGTGTTTGTATGAAGTTATATCAGAAGCTAAATTAACCGATTTGTATAATTAATTATTATTTCACCATTGGAAAGTGTAGTTTCTCTAGATGGACATAATGCTATAATGTTATTACAGTAACGTCTGAGTAAATCGAGGACAGGTAAGATTAAAATAGATTCTTATGCACAGAAAATTTGATAGGCTATTTTGTACATTCGTTTTCTGTATTTCTTAGAATAATATTTATGTACACTCATTTTAATCTCAGAGAATTAACGAACAACGAGAGTGTATTGATTTAGTATGCAGTAATAGTAAGTTAGCTTAGCAATCCATTATTTTATAATTCAAATTTTAACTATGCTCAATTGAATCGTGTTAAAATACATAAAATATATATGCAATAAATGCAATGCAAAAAAAAATTGGGTAATGAGCGAAGCAGATTATCTAGCGCTGTTGAAAAAGTTGTTCTCTGGATCAAGCGTTCTATTTTAATTATGTAATTACTTTATATTTATTTCTAACAGGTGCAGCGGAGCGCACGGGTACGGCTAGTTAGAAATATTCCTCTTCATAAGATTGCTATGAAGCTATTCCAAATTGTTTCATGAAGTTTTGAACGTCAGGAGCTTAAAATAGCTCTTCTGAAAAAAAAAAATAAAATGGACTTGGAACAGTCTGGTTCTGGGCCATCGATTTACGTATTATTATTATTATTATTATTATTATTATTATTATTATTATTATTATTATTGAATAATTCTAAGGGAAAAATCGTTCCGGGGCCGCGTATCAAATCCGGGACCTTTGGCTAAGCGCACCAACTCTCTACCGACTGAGCTATCCAGGAACTCTACCAGACCCCTACTTGGTTTTTTCCTTTATATCCACATAACTCAAAGTGGGATGACAAACCATCAAATATTCAACATCGAGTGTACAAACACTGTGTGACTTAAATTGTGGTTTTTTGAAATAGTATATCATTAATAGCAGTTTTTAATAAAAGGTAATTTTTTTACTGCTAAATTGTATTAGACTTAACTACGAAGGTGAATTTGTTGGAGCTCAAAGAAAGGAATAAATCTGTGAGAAATTATTTTGCTGTACGAAAAATAGCTGAAACTCAAGACATTGATTAAGTAATGTTCAAACTGATGAAGTTGCTTGACAATTTTGTCAGAAGTTGTCATGATCATGGGCAAGACATCAAAACATTGAAAACTTTGTCGTGCATACTGCCATATCTCGTTGTATTTTGACGTGAAATATCTTATATTGACTTACAAGGAGAAAGAAATTGTAATGTTCTGACATGAAAGATTCAATCTGACGTCACTTGTGGTACCACGGAAACAAAAGTGTGAGATGAACATATGGTGGTTTTCCACGCGGTCAGTCGCACTCCATTCTGATTCTGTATTTAATGTGCTGCAAGGCTTTTCACACAGTTATGTTACCTTTGCGTTAAGGATGAGGCAATATTTAACAGATTTGAGTGAAAATATATTCTAGAGTCACTGTTCGTATTTCCAAGATTACGTAAGAATCAATAAGTATATGAATCTTTTAAATTATATTCACTCAAAACTTTGTAAAACCACACATTTGTCAAATTCTGTACTCATTTATTATTCATTTGTCGATGAGTTTTGAAGCTTGAGATTTTCCGTACAATAGTATTGAAAAAAACATGCACATAAACAATTGGTTCTTTTATTGGAGTTCATTGCTTTCACAAACTTCCCCAGTGCCAGGTGTGCCGCGATACTTTCTTTATTTGGGCTAAGTCCAGGAAGCAGTTAGTCGGAACGCAGCAAGTGATGAAGATTCGATTAGAGAAGTTGAAGCAGACACAATTAGTGACGGCCCCTCCTGTTGCACTCAGCTCTATTTACAGAGTGTTTTGTTGGTCCTTGTGTTGCCATCGCTTCACAATCCTATGCAATGAGTTGCATGTTGTACGTTCCTAATCCTCTCCAATACGATTTAATTTAAGGAACAGAATATTAAGAGTGTTACAATGCTGCGTTCTTATTTCAACTAATGGGGCGAAGTGATGAGATACTAATGAGTCAGTGAACAAATTACAAGAGAAGTTGGCCTAGAAAGGATGCCCTCATTGTGTGCCGGCTTATTGAAAAGTATGAAGCCATCATAATAATCAAAATCTTTGATGCCATCATCTACATCATCACATCATCCATATCACAGTCACATTATCATCCATACCATAATCGCATTATCCATATCATAAGCACATTATTATCCGCATCACAGTAACATTATCATCCATATCACCGTCACATTATCATCCATATCATAATCGCATCATCCATATCATAAGCACATTATTATCCGTATCACAGTAACATTATCATCCATACCATAATCGCATTATCCATATCATAAGCACATTATTATCCGCATCACAGTAACATTATCATCCATATCACCGTCACATTATCATCCATATAATAATCGCATCATCCATATCATAAGCACATTATTATCCGTATCACAGTAACATTATCATCCATATCACCGTCACATTATCATCCATATCATAATCGCATCATCCATATCATAAGCACATTATTATCCGTATCACAGTAACATTATCATCCATATCACCGTCACATTATCATCCATAACATAATCGCATCATCCATATCATAAGCACATTATCATCCGTATCACAGTAACATTATCATCCATATCACCGTCACATTATCATCCATAACATAATCGCATCATCCATATCATAAGCACATTATTATCCGTATCACAGTAACATTATCATCCATATCACCGTCACATTATCATCCATATCATAATCGCATCATCCATATCATAAGCACATTATTATCCGTATCACAGTAACATTATCATCCATATCACCGTCACATTATCATCCATATCATAATCGCATCATCCATATCATAATCGCATCATCCATATCATAATCGCATCATCCATATCATAAGCACATTATTATCCGTATCACAGTAACATTATCATCCATATCACCGTCACATTGTCATCCATATCATAATCGCATCATCCATATCATAAGCACATTATCATCCGTATCACAGTAACATTATCATCCATATCACCGTCACATTATCATCCATAACATAATCGCATCATCCATATCATAAGCACATTATTATCCGTATCACAGTAACATTATCATCCATATCACCGTCACATTATCATCCATATCATAATCGCATCATCCATATCATAAGCACATTATTATCCGTATCACAGTAACATTATCATTCATATCACCGTCACATTATCATCCATATAATAATCGCATCATCCATATCATAAGCACATTATTATCCGTATCACAGTAACATTATCATCCATATCACCGTCACATTATCATCCATATCATAATCGCATCATCCATATCATAAGCACATTATCATCCGTATCACAGTAACATTATCATCCGTATCACAATCACATTATCATCCGTATCACAATCACATCATCCTTATAACAATTACATCATCATTCGTATCACAGTCACATCATTCATATCACAGTCACATCATCCATATTAGTCACATAATCATCCATATTATAATCGCATCATCCATATTATAATCGCATCATCCATATTATAATCGCATCATCCATATTATAATCGCATCATCCATATTATAATCGTATCATACATATCATAATCGCATCATCCGTATCACATTCGCATCATCCGTATCACATTCGCATCATCCGTATCACAATCAAATTATCATCCTATCACAATCACATTATCATCCTATCACAATCGCATATTTATCTATATCACAATTACACCATCATATATCACCATCACATTATCATTCATATTATAATCGCATCTATATTATAATCGCATCATCCATATTATCATCGCATCATACAGATCATAATCACATCATACATATCATAATCACATCATCAATATCACAATCAAATTATCATCCTTATCACAGTCACACTAGCGTCCGTATCACAATCATATTATCGTCCGTATCACAGTCATATTATCATCCTATCACAATCACATAATTACCCATATCACAATCACATCATCACCATTCGTATCACAGCCATCATCATCACTATCACAGTCATATCACCATCCGTATCACAGTCACATCACCATTCGTATCACAGTCACATCACTATTCGTATCACAGCCATCATCATCAGTATCGCAGTCATATCACCATCCGTATCACAGTCACATTACCATCCATATCACAATCACATGACCATCCATGCCACAATCATATCATCCATATAACAATAATATAATCCAACAATCATATTATCCATATCACAGTCACATCACCATCCATTTCATAATCACATCATTCATATCACAATCACATCATCATCCGTATAAAGTCACACCATCACACGTATCAAAATCACATCATTACCGCTCATATCATAATCACATTACCATCATCAGTAAGTATCATAATAATATAATCATCCGAATCATATCATTCGTATCACCGACATAACCTACATAAACAACTTCAAGGATTAACCGTATTTATTTATTTACTTATTTACTTTTTCACTTGTTAATTTTTTACTTGTTTATTTATATATTTGTACGTTTATTCCTAATATTCATAATATTATTACGAATTACAAATTAACTTACAGATACAAACATATTGTTATAAGAACACAAGAATTATACAAGAACTTAAACATAGATAAATGAAATAACTTAAATGAATTTATAACTTACAACTTATCTAGCTGAATAATAAAACTTAATAATAAAAGCAGAGAAGACCTTCCGAATGATCAGAGTTCGTGTTCAGAGATGCAATGGAAAGAAAAAAGACAATTTTAGAAGATACTTGTAGAATAAAAAAAAGAAGAAACAAAAAAGAGTAGAATAGAATTGATGTACTCTACTATTCAAGACGTAAAAAGACGTTAGAAACAAATTTTTGTTGGATTGTTCTGAAAGATGAATTCAACTTTTCTCTTAAAACAATTAATATTAGCATTACAATGTGAGTGAATTATTATATGACTTTATTGTAATGAATTGTATTTAATATTGTTTAATTGACTATAAAATTGATTTTAATTTTATCTTACAATTTTTTTAATTATTTCATCCAGCTATACCAAAAAATGTTGGTGAAAGTGGACATACTTCGCTTCTACGAATATTTAATTTTTTTCTTTAATTTTTTTTTAATTTCGCTTTCAACTCCATTACTAGTAAGTCTAAATGTGGCTATGTTAAAGCTTTAAACTGCTTTGATTAACGTAACTAATTTATGAAGCCCATTTTTTTCCATTATATCCCAGAGTTGATTCCTTACTACACAATCAGAAACTTTTTCAAAGAGAATGAGAAATGCAAGGGGAAATAGATTGGAAACCGTAGTTTGAGAAACATTACACAACAGTATATTACCGCGTATTTTGTTTTGAAGAATTCAGCGTTCAGCGGTTGGGTCTGAAAGTGACCATAACATTGAGTTAAAATTCTTCTGTCATGTGTAGAAAAAACTTTACAGTGGGAAAAATGAAGTGAGTGAAGGAAGGAAAAATAAACTGAAGTCCCGCACATTCTTTGTAACGTTGACTAACTTGTTTATTTTTGGCTCTACTGGTTGTGACAGTTAATTTTTCTCCAGCGTACGGACTTTAATCTTTTATTGTAGTTTCTAGAAGAACCTTAATTATTTTGCCATGTTTATTGTGGAATTTGTGAGTACTAATTACTTCCAATGGAAGCGGGCTCTTGACTTAAGGCTATTCCATCGGGCAATATTGGTGCACTTATAGATAACACCTTCTTTAAAATTTCAGTAGACTTACGACTTTGGTGCAAAATCTGGCAGTTTCATAAATGCCTATATGGTGTCGTTACCGATGTTGACGGCCATTATGCTATAAGTCAGACCATTCCAAGTGGGCAGCCACCGTGTTGCCGCGTGGCAGCCCTGGGTTCATAGCAGTCGTGCCGAAGCCAGCGAGCCCAAGAGTTACACAGGGAGTGAATGGGAAAGAGACGGAATACCGATCGCTGAGAGAGAGGCACGCGTGGAAGGAGTGGAGTAAACCAGTGAGGAGTGTATATGGCACATTTTAGAATTCAAGAATTACAACAGTCAGCCTTTGCAAAATAATACAACAAAATAAAATTGTCCTTTTTTTCTGTAGTTAGGAAGGACAAATGACATTTCTTTGATTCACCAACTTAGCTATATCAGGGAAAATTGTTTGAGCAGAATGAATGGGTAACACTGCTTCCAACGCAACATCGGACAAACATCACCTAGTTTTACTCTTAATCAAGTTCATGACTCAGAATACGTGTTCGCGAAGGTATGTAGAGCCAAACATAGCAATTAACTTGGATACTTTATTTAAACGGGGGGATGTAAGGGAGTCTTAATTAAATAAATCGACATACCTCGCTTATAATTGATTTTCATTTAAAGTCTTACATAACAAAAGTTTCTTTAAAAACGGTTTCCGGTAATTTTTATTCTATAGAAAATTTTGATACACGAGTTTTACAATAACAATACGTTTTATGAGCGCCGCCTCAGATTAATAAGCTATAATGAAATGAAAACGAATGACTCCGTCTATTTAAGGCGGCCTTGCACAACAAGCGGAGAAATAATTATTATTCATTTAACAGTATTTGTATACTGATATAATTGTATTCTATGATAGGAATATATAAGTGTATAAATGTTTATCAATATTAATATAGGCCTGCAGAGAATGTTTGTGTGTTTGTATGAAATAATCTTAGAAGCTACCTAACCGACTTGGATAATTCCTTCACTATTTGAAGGTGTAGTTTCTCTAGAGTCTAGATGGACTTATTACTATATGCCATTTTATGAGTGAATGAAGGACTGAGATAAGATTAAACTAGATCCTTACGCACACAAAACTTGATATTCTATCGTAGTGTTGCATTACGTGATTATTTAAACTTGATCTGGTCAACATAAAATTCTCTAATTTTATACACTTCAGTTTCTTTTTGTCCACAGAACATAATAGTATTCTTAAAAGTTTTGACGTAAAGATGAGTATTTTTACTGGACTAAGAATACAGCAATTATTATGGAGTAAAAATTAGTATTTTACCTTTGAACTCACTAGAGCTCAATTATTTTACAAAGTGTCACGAAATGGCATTCCGGAGCTCATAATTTACCATATTCATTTCCTGTGTTTCTTAAAATAATATTTATGTACCACATTTATTTTCATTTTGTTATTTACATAAACAGTGATGCACAACCGAGCGAGTTGGCTCAGATGGTAGAGTTTTAGACTCGCATTTGGGAGATCACGTGTTCAAACTATGTGGCCGATCAATCTGACTGGGGTATTTCATGGTTTTGCCTTAGTCATAAAGACAAATCTCAGATTGGAAAATTACATGCCATGATTCATCACCGTCTCAATTACCAATACGATAAACATTCATCAAAATCTATAATCAGTTACATGAACACAAGCCATCTACAATACACAATAGAAACAGGAACTCAACAAGAGTAAACACGCGACTTCACCACAGATGTTAAATCGTGTATAGAAATAAACTTAACAAAGAAAAACAATATGCGCAGTGAGACCAACAGAAAAGACTATCTTCGTACACAATACACTCTATATTGACATTAATTTGGAGTGATTTATTAAAAGATGCATTAAACACTAATTTAGAAAAATGTTAAGCGAATTTTCCTTGCACCTAAAAAGGATGTTCCTAAACCAAATGATCCTATTTTGATTATATGCATATAATAACTAAGAAACATGTTGATGGAATTATCCTTATACCAAATGAATGCTCTCTGGACCAAACTGATCTATTTTAATTATTTAAATATAATTTCAATTAAGTGACATATTAAACGATTTATCCTATCAAACACGGATGTTCCCTGGACCAAATATCCTATTTTAATTATGTAATTACTTTATATGCATTTCTAGGAAGAGCAGCGAACCGCACGGGTATGGGTAGTAACAAAATAATCATAATTTCTTCAAGAAAGCAGGACTATCCCTCTGGTACAGGGATGTCGAACAGCGCTCTCGAGCTGTGAACTGCAGAGACTTCACTCCTCCCTTACCGTGCAACGGTTGAACACAGGCAGCAGGCAGTCCGGCCGAATGATTGTAAACAAAAGCGAAACTGCGGCGTCTGGTACTTGGATAACTTTTATACATCTTACCAATTGATTAGGAATTCAGTTTAGATTTACATTTGATGAACTCTGATAAAGAAAGAATCTAACCTACATGAGGATGAATTATGATGATGATATAATAATAATAATAATAATAATAATAATAATAATAATAATAATAATAATAATGTTTTATCTACTGGGTCATTCCATGAATGTTGTTTGTTAGTGATGGGAATAAATCATAATAATAATGTTGTTAATATCATGTTTAAAATATCAACTTTGTGTGTATGTGTTGTAGCAGTGCACATAATACCAATGTAAGAGTCTGATTCGTTGCTAAGCAAGTGACATCAGAATAGTCTGACATAACGTATTGTTGCTAAGCAAGTGACGTCAAATGTTGATCCGTAACGATTTATTAGTTGACAACAGTGGCGTGCGGAGCAATTTTATGTAAGGGAAGCAATAATACAAATTTTTATAAATCTATAATAGAAAACTGATAGCAGCCAACTCACCTAAGTATATTTGAAGTCCAAAGGAATTCTCCTCTCTTCAACAGCAAAATCATCGAACGGAAATAAATGAATCCATATCGGCCAGTACAGGCGCCTCAAGCCAAGAATATGGATAGCGAATCCGTCTCGATCTGGACAGGCGCTCAGAGAAAGATTTTGTAACATTTTAAGATTAGAGAATTCATAGTTCTCACGATTAAAATATAATTTCTGCAACAAATGTCTTATTTTTTCGCTTTATGAACAGGGGAATCAATGCTTCCCCTGCCTTCCATATACGGCACGCCACTGGTTGACACTCGAAAAAAAAAAAACGAAGAAAATATCTAAATATAAAATAATATATGAGAACTGTTGTGAAGCCAGGTAACACATTTTGTCACGTTCTATTAGAAACAAATCCAAAGCGGAACATCTAAGATACTGGAGATAACATTTCAAAAGTGAGTGTAAATGTGGTCTGATATAAAGTTGCGATAAGCTGACCGTTCTTAATAATAAAAGTGGAGTAATGTAATTAAGATACAAAATAATCTGTTTTACAAATAAAATATTATACAACACATGGTACACAAGAGAAACTAGCAAGATATCTCCATCGTGCAACATTGAATAAAAATGAAAAAAGTTGCACGCAAAGTTCACTTGGATGACCCCCATTAATCAACCAATCTAATGATGTTTGTACCAGAATAAAGGAAGACATATTACAAGACATCTGACAAAGGGGAAAAGCCAAATAAATAATAGAGGTGAAACAGGCTTAAGGGGTTAGGTACAGCTTACAGCAATAAAATTTTGGAAATATTCAACATTGTTTTCCTCCATTACTGTATCTTGTACAATAATGAAAATTAGTATGTGTAAAACACAGCCCTTCTGCTATATGAAAAAAAATATTTCTACGATAAAAAAATTATTTACAATTTTTTTTTTTTTTTTCAAAATTCAGTTCACTAGGCAGTGATGAAGCGTTTACCACATAACTCAAAAACTATCCAACATTCTGTGATAAAAGTTTTTGTATACATTTACGCATGTCATATCCAGAATATGATACTAGATCACTTCTCTTTCTTTGACAGATTGTCTGATAAAAAATAAATACATTTTTAAAAATTGTCAAATGTCAGTATTTTCTTCTAATACAAAATAAAAAAAACATTATTTATTAAGGAATATAGTTGAAAGAGCATGATGTTGTAAACATGAGTTTCAGCAATAAAATAAAAGAGAGAGAACATGAAAAAATTAACAATTTTATGAGTTATGAGGGAAAAGCTTCATTACTGCACAGTAAACTGCGACCATTTTGAATTTTGAAGAAAGAAATATAAATAATTCTTTTAATCGTAATTTTTTTCATTTAGAAGAAGGATAGTGTTTTACATATACCAATTTTCATGATTGTACAAGATACAGTAATGGAGGAAAAAAATGTTGGATACTTTCAAAAATTTTACTGCTGTAAGTTGTACCTAATCCCTTAAGAAGCCGAAACGTAAATGATGGTGATAGGCGATGTTACATGTTGTTGGACTACGTTGCCTGAGATCTACAGTTACAATTAACGTATTCTGTGTGTTACTTTATAGTATAATGGTAGCGTTTCGGCCTAGTATTAATGAGGTCTTGCGTTCGAACACAACCTAGTACTTTTTATGTTCTTTTTTGTTTTGTTTTTAAGATAGAAACAGAGTCCATCTTGATTAGTATAGAAGCTTGAAAAGGCCTGATGACGCTTGCTCTGACTTGTGACAAGCACACTTTTATCGAATAAATCCCACTGCCTTAGCCTAGAAGTCAAAATTTCAGCATTGGAATTGGTAAGAGCAAGGTCTCTTACCAAATCATTATGGTCTTTCTGGTTGAGGTAATACGGATTGCTCTCTTCAGCTCCTATTCCCACACTGTATTGAGGATCTCCAACTTCTTGTTCACTGTCTGAAGTGGTGTTCTTTTATGGAGATGACTGCAGACTTTTTGGAGGAGTAGGTACTGGAAGGTCAGGCACATGTGGGCCCGGGGCAATAGATGAAGGAATGTCCGAGTATATCACATCTTGCGCATTCTTACCAGATCGACGTTTGGAAGGATCCACCATACAAAAGTAGCAATTGGTTCATTGGTCATTAGGTTCCCACCAAATTCTCGGAATGCCGAATTTCATTGCTCTTTTTTCTCCTCTGGACCATTCTGTATAAAAATGAAAGTATTATAAGTAGGGACCGGATTTTTATGTAATATCAAGGTGTGAAATATATACGTATTTATGTAAGAAAAATAAGTTGAATATATACTAAAATATGTAAAAAAATCATGAAAATATTTAATATCAATATCTGGAAGGTATAGGATAGGTAAGACTTTCCAGTTGTGATTTCATGGGACACCCGACTTTTTTACCGCACACTTGACACATTACTATTTTTCCATCTTTACTGAAAGCTTCTTCCATCGCAATCCATTATTTTATTTTTGTCGTTAGAGTTCAAGATACAGGGGCTATTTTAGTTTTTAAAAGCAGTAGATAAACTCACTTGCATTTTATACTAGAACTGCAATCACTGTTTCACTTTACTGGATTAGGAGAAAATAAGAAGAGATGTGGGACACATGTATTTTAGCTGCTGCCTGTAAGAAACAAAGTACTAAAACCTCAAACTATAGGCATTTACAAACTGTTGTTTGAAAAGTGATTCCTATCTCATTCAGAAAGGTAGGATTATTCCAGCCGAGAACCATACTTTCTAATTGCTCGGAAAATCTCATTTCCGTATAGGTCTACTAAATATAAAGTAAAGATATCAAGCAATAACCAGAAAACCTATTTATTTTAATCTTTCAACGTCTTTCCAGTTTCTTCCTTTACTCCAGCTTCTTTTCAAAATTCGGCTACTTTATTGCGGCTCATGTTAGACTTCACACGGGTTTTCCCTGGAAGGATTAGAAAGAGGGTGGATAAGGTTGAAAATTGCATGGGAACAGTTTGTTAAGACGTGTGCAGAACAATTATAATTCCAGACAAATCATGTCGTCCTCGTACCACTCCACCGCATGAAAACAACGCTAGTTTCTGAGTGATTTTTACAATACAAGGTAGTTGTATGAGAAAGGTTGCCTTTTGTTCACAGTGGGCGGTATGGGGTGAGTGCCTCTATTACTTCCTGGAACTAAGGACGTTATGTTTCGTCCCGAAATATATAATTTCTTGGGTAGGTAAGAAGACTTTTTTAATCTGTGTATTTCAAATTGTAAATACCCCAGCTGAAGTTTTTTGTTCCTTTTAGAGAAGTAAAAATTAATAAAACCCCTAAAAATGTAGATTTATGTAATACCAAGCCATAATATGTAATGTGGGGTAAATATGTAAAAATATGTAGTATCAAATTTTAATATATTAATGGTAATTACAAGATTCGCAAAGATTTGTTATTTATATACGGTTCAGCTGAAAGGAATATAATACGTAATTACGTAAAAATCCGGTCCCTAATTGTAAGCTATACACATATAAAAATTTTAAAACTTAAGGTCAGGTTATTTCAATACTATAAAAAATGACAATTTTTCTTACCTTCCAGAGTTCGTCTACAGTATTCGCAACTGACTTTAGGCGCCCAATTCTGATCAAAATCTCCAAGAGACATGCCGAAATATGATTTATAGGCATCACACAGAACACCACAGGATTTTAGGTGGTATTTTTTTGCCCTTGTCGTGATAAATTCTCCACATATATAACAGAATGCATCTGCCAAATACTTGCAGTGTCTTGAAGCTATGGCTGACTGTGCTGAAGACCACACTGCATTTACTGTATACAGGTTAGAGGATAGTTCTAGAAGGTTTTATTTTGTAAAATTCACTGATTACATCCACTCGGACCTAGAAAGTAAGATATTTTATATTTCAATATTTCTCTCTCAGGAGAGTTATAAATATCAAAATCCTGGACATGCAAACAAAGTTAATTTATGAAGTAGTAAGACATAAAGAATGTGAAAATAACAGCTATTACCCAAGGACAAGAAAAAAAAAATAATTTTGTTACATAGTGTAATCCTATATACAGAAGTAACACATTGTCAGCTAGACATTTATTACTAACTACGCTACTACTCTGTTTAATTATTCGTTATGTTACAAAACAATAATAAAACAATTATCACTTTCAGCTGTATAGAATATATACGAATCAGTTATGGCGTAACTTGCAAATTTATCAAACAGAAAACAACGTAGAGTATTTGTAATACTGAGTAAGACTTCTGGTTTTACTATTTTGCGGCACAGAAATACATAGTTTCGTACTTTGCAAGAACTTGTGAATTATATAGGCCTAAATTATTATTCCACATTTCTAAGTACAGGATCCAAATAACTTACACGTGCAGACATTTAATGATTGGCGCATATAATTTCTAACATGTCACATAAACGTCCCGCGACTTCTGTCAACGAACGTAAGATTCAACGCGTTGGAGAACTTATTCAGGAAAACAGACGGCGAGTAAGCAAGAAAGGAAATATAAATTGTCAAAGAAAGGAAATATCAATTGTAGTAACGCTCAGTAAATTAACCATTATAAAGCAAAGTTGTCAAAAGCAATATTGTTGTCCTGGAAACTGATTGAAGAAAATAAAGCAAGAGAAATTATGTTCCGCTACAACGAAGAGGGCCCAACGCTGTGGAGTAACGGTTAGCATGTCTGACCTTGAAATGAACGGGCCCGAGTTCAAATCCCGGTTGAAACAAGTTACCTGGTTGAGGTTTTTTCGGGGTTTTCTCTCAACCCATTAAGAGCAAATGCTGGGTAACTTTCGGCGCTGGACTCATTTCTCTGATATTATCACCTTCATCTCATTCAGACGCTAGATAACCTTAGAAGTTGATAATGCGTCGTAAAATAACTAATTAAAACAACGAAGAGAATAATGAGTTCCTAAATAATTGTTACAACTGATGAAGCTCGGGTATGCTAAACTTCTAAAAGTAGGATGGCTAGCAAGATTTGGAAATATTCAGATTCACCACAACCACAAAAGGTTAAAATAAAATCTTCTAAAAAAAGTTAATACCTGCGATTTTTTTGGGGGGATATGGAAGGGCTGATATTAATCAATTTTCGTCCACACCTGTGGAGTAACGATTAGCGCGTCTGGCCGGGAAACCAGGTGGCTCGGGTTCGATTTCCGGTCAGGGCAAGTTACCTGGTTAAGGTTTTTCCGAGATTTTCGCTCAACCCAATATGAGCAAATGCTGGGTAACTTTCGGTGCTGGACGCCGGACACATTTCACTGGCATTATTACCTTATTTTCATTCAGACGCTAAATAACCTAAGATGTTGACAACGCGTCTAAAATAACCTACTAAAATAAAATAAAATAAATCAATTTTCTCTTAGACCGACAACAACGGATACAATGGTATTTCGAAACCTAAATTGAAAGAGGCCATAAGGTTCAGAAAACGTGTAAGTTTAGAATAATGTGAAGGCATCATCTTCATGACAACGGCCATCCTCCCTGAGAAAAAATCGTACAAAATACTCCTACTGAATGTACCAGGGCAGTGCTGCTACGTTCTTCATATAGCCAGGATTTATCTTTGAGATATCACATGTGTCTAATGCTGAAGAAAAACTTAAAGACAAATCATTGCCAAAGAATTACCTGGTGATGAGTGAAGTAAAGAAGTGTTCTTTCAAGAAGGAATAAGGAAGCTCTCTGATCGGTTACCAGACATAAAGTCCAGGATTATAAATTCCATAATTCAAAATGTCCATGCAATAATGTCCACGTTGAAAATGTCCATGTTAAATCGTCCAGAGTCAGAATGTCCATAGTCCTATAATGTCCACTTCACTCTGATGTCCAGAGTCATAATGTCTATAGCTCTATAATGTACACTATATCTATTGTTCATGGTAGTTATAGTAACCTATGTAAAAATTTCAAAATGCAGAACTAACCACGAGTGAATTTTTTAAAGATGGAATGAAATCCTCAGTTATTGCCAACACAAAAGGATAAGCCACTTCTTTCTTTTCGTGGATACCTGTACTAACATCATGACTTTAATAGAGATAGGACAAAAATATATTGGCGATGCAGGAACATGAACCTCCCAAGCCTCAAAGGCATGCAGCGCACAAACAACGCGGTAGAAGGCTGGAACAATCATCTTCAACGTGTGTTGGCTGTACAACATTCATCCATTTGGCGATTTATACAGTGCCTAAAGCGCGAAGAAAATTAAACTTGGACACAAATATTGCAAGCAAAAGGGGGGAGGGGGGCATACACAAATTGAAGAGCCGGTGAATAGAACGTATTTGACAAGCAAAGACAAATTCTCCAGATGTGAGAAAGTAAAACAGGTAGACAGAAAATGGAGAAATTCTCATATACCTTTACAGTATTGCAGTATTGGTTACCATCTTAAAAGTGGGGCTCCGGTTCCTGATGATTAATAACTTATTTGTACGCGTTATGGAATAAAATTTATTGTGTTCTACTGAAGCAGAATTTTCCTTTGAACTTTGACATTATGGACATTTTGAACTTACGGACGTTTTAAAATATGGACTTTCTGTCGTGTGGACATTTAGTACATGGACATTTTCACCGTAAAGACATTTTAACCTTATGGATGTTTTATTATATAGACGTTCTGTAGTATGGACTACATACGGTGGAAGCCTCTGATCGCTGGCAGACGTCTGTCGATAAGCTAGAGGACTATATAAAAATAATCAAGATTTGAATGTTCACAAAAAGTCCGAATCAAAATTGAATCCTCTGTTATATTGGAAATACCACAATTCCGCTTACACTCTGAATACTTCACATTGTTTGTAAACTTTAGGAGATGTAAAAATACGACACAAAAAATTATTCTTCATTTTTGTAACATCTTAAAAAGTGCAAGTAAATGTAGGAATACTGAAAATTCACGCATATCTTGGATAATTTGTAATTATTTGCAATTATTGTAAGAATTTTAAGCAAATTTGAAAATACTGGACATTCACATACATACTGGATAATTTATCATCAGTCGTAAATTTACTAAGAATTGCTAAGTCGCAAAATATTATATATTTACATAAATTTTATATAATTGTTCGTAATTTTAATATATTTTAGAACTACGAGTGAATTACGAAATATTAGAAATTCACATGCAAATTTCCTAAAAATTTATATGAGAGAAGCTGGGTAGAGACAAAATATATACAGTAGGCCTACATACAAAAGACTACATAGGCCTACTTTATACTAAAAGACTTGCAAGCGATGGTGAAAGAGAATAAAAGGATAGTCGGGCTACCGGAACCCACCTTGTTGTGTCAAGGTAATTAAGTCTGGTATTTCGAATCGATACTTGAACAACATTCAGTGTAACTTCCCTGAGTTTCAGACAGAGAAGCGAATCGTGCACTAGATAGAATTTTAATACAGATGTTAGATTACGATGAGATTAAAGGAAAAGAACTGTTTTAAAGTACTAACCACACAGTTTCGTGTGGGAATCGAAGAAAAGAATTAAACTTTCCCTTCGGAATTTATTTCCTTAGGGATCAAACTTTGTACTTTCAAACGCCGTGAAGGCAAAGTTCTGACAAGTCCACCACCAATACTACAAACAAAATAAACATGATCATCTATTATCATTATGGCCATCATTATCATCATTATTACCGAAAGCATGTCTTGCTTCTATGCAAGAAATAAAATATGGGCCACCTGAATTTTCCGAGTTCCAGTTATAACATACTGCTAATGCTCATTATAATAGTTTCACTGTCACAGTAGAAAACCATTTATCATCACACCTGTAGGCGTCATTGCCGTCATTTCTTTGCTGATGGCAGTATTTGTCGTTTCACTGCCGTCGTCGCAGACTTTGCCGTCTCATTGCAGTCGTCGTAGTCTTTGCCCGTCTCATTGTCGTTGTCGCAGTCTATACCCGTCTCATTGCCGTTGTCGCAGTCTTTTCCCGTCTCATTGCCGTTGTCGCAGTCTTTGCCCGTCTCATTGCCGTTGTCGCAGTCTTTGCCCGTCTCATTGTCGTTGTCGCAGTCTTTGCCCGTCTCATTGCCGTTGTCGCAGTCTTTGCCCGTCTCATTGCCGTTGTCGCAATCTTTGCCCGTCTCATTGCCGTTGTCATCTTACTGCCGTCGTCATAGTCGCCCCATAGCCGCCGTAGGAATAGTCACTTTCGTTTCACTACAGTCGTCGGAATAATCATTATCGTGTCATTTTAGATGTCGGAGCCATCGCTGTCGTGTCATTTCAGTGGCCGGACTAGTCGCTGTGGTCTCATTGCCGTTATTTTCAATATTAATAGCATTATTATTATTATTATTATTATTATTATTATTATTATTATTTGTACTGTAATTATTACTTTATTTATTATTATTGTTATTATTATATTAGATCTAATTACTCTAATTATTACTTTATTAATTATTATTATTATTATTATTATTATTATTATTATTATATTAGAACTAGGCCTAATGTTAGTTTTATGGAAATCATTTCCCTAATACCATTTTAATCATCCGTATCACCATTACCCCTTCATAAAAATTCCAACGGTCAAAGAGCACAGCCTAAATTATAAGTGAACGCAAATCTGTTATTCTGGCTGATGACACGGTTGAGATACTACAAGGTGCGGCAAAGGAATTGGACGGTTTTAGAAGGCCATTTATTGAGCAACATGAGGGGTTATGGATATCGATCGACCGTCGTTTCTTAGCATTTTTGATGCCATTTTGTGTAATCACGGAAGTATGGAGCTCGGAGCATAGTGCTTTTGCTATCGAGACATTTTTCAAGAATGGTGATTCAGCTGTGAAAACCCAACGTGCCTTTCGTCTCCAATTTAATGTTGGCCGCCACAGAGCCGCTCCTGCTCGCAATACCATATTGGCATGGGTACAAAACTTTCGATTATCAGCATCAGCTTGCAAGAAGAAACCACCAGGACACGTTCGAAGTGTACGAACGTCAGATAACATTGAGCGAGTAAGAGTGGCTGTTACGAAGAGTCCACATCAATCAGCTAGACGGCAGGCTATAGCACTGCAACTTTCAGAACGTTCTGTGCGCCGAATAATGATAGACAAATTGTTTGGTTTCAGCAAGATGGTGACACGGCTCATAGGCAGAAAATTCAATGACAGTTCTGCGCCGCATGTTTCAAGGGCACATCATTTTTCGGCGTGGCGACATTTCCTGGCCTCCACGCTCGCCTGACCTTACCGTCTGCGACTTCTTTCTGTGGGGTACCTGTAGTCCAAAGTGTACGTAAACAGGCCCCAAACAACTGATGCCCAGGAAATCGCCAACATTGATGGCGAAATGTTGGAAAGAGCGACACGTAACTTCAGGGAAATACTTGAGTGCATAAAGAGAGACGTAAACCATTTGAAGACATAATTTTCAAGACAATCTAAATGTATGTCAACAAAATGGTATACATAGCCAGCTTTTTTGGCAGTAATAGATTTGTTCTAATAGACATAACTACTGAGTTATTTCCATTTGAAAATCGTGCGATTCCTCAGGCGCACATTGTACTACTACTGCTACTGCCACTACTGTTCATGCTAATAATAATAATAATAATAATAATAATAATAATAATAATAAATTTCAGGGATTAGGCCTTTCGACCTATTCCGTCCTCTCGAAGAAACTGGTCCATCGTCTCTCCATAGGTCTTCCTCTCTCTTCTCCCTTTAGGCTAATATTGTAAGATCTTTTTGGGAATGCGGGAATCTGGCATCAGTGACAGATAATTATTTTCTTGATATTCTTTTATTTTATTATTTAAATTAAATATGTTCAATTCTTCTCTTATTGCCTCACTATATTGTTCATCTGACCTATATCCAGCGACTGACCTCAAGAATCTCATTTCTGTTACTTCTATTTTATGTTTTTGACTTTTTGTGAGAGCCCAGCATTCCGAGCCATAAAGGAGAGTTGGAACCGCCAAGACTTTATACAATTTTAAAATAGTATCTTTTCATGTTTTGTTTAAAAGTGCCCTAATTGTTCCGCATATTTGATTAAAACTCTGTAATTTCTTTTGTAGGTCTAGTTCTCTGTGTTGCCGATTTCACATCCTAAATATTTTGAAATTTGTAACTTGTTCTATTGTACTATTATTGATTAAAATTTTACATCGTAGTTGAGTTTTACCCTGGAAAGCTAAAACTTTTGTTTTTGTTGGAGATATAGTTAGATTATAACTTGAGACTATGTTTTGTAGTTCATATACTAATTTCTGGAAACTGTCTTCTGATTCAGCTAATACTATTTGATCGTCGACGAATAAGAGAGTTGTTAAATCAGTTTTATAAGCTTTCCTAATAGAATCTAGCCATTCAATAATGAATTGGTCAATGTATAAATTAAACAATATGGGTGAAAATGGACACCCTTGTCGTACACCTAAGTTAATTAAAATATTTTCCTTGCTTCTTTTTTCACCGCTTTCTATTAATATTTTAGTTTCTGTGTAAAGATTTACAATTAATATTGGAGGAGAAAAATTCTCTCCGGCGCCGGGGATCGAACCCAGTTCCTTGGTTCTACGTACCAAGCCCTCTAACCATTGAGCTACGGCGAAGTCCAATCCACAGCACCGGATCGAACTCTCCTCCTCCAGTGTTTTTCCCTTTGTGGCCTGACTCCAAGTTGGGCATGTATGTTGACATTTTATTAAGTCAGCTGTCATTATACAAGGAACGCACTCAGTTGAGTGACTTGATGGCCGGGATTCCACAGTAATATGCACAGTAATCTGTAAAGAAATATACACTGTTGCTAGTATGGGTTCGATCCCCTGCGCCGAAGCGAATTTTTCTCCTCCAATATTAATTGTTACTATAACAGATATATTGTGTAGCACCAATAAAATAATAATATTCAGAAAATTCTGTGTAAAGGCTCTGAATGGCTCTAATGAGATGTAGTGGAAATCCTTTGTCCTTCATTATATCCCATTAATAAGTTTCTTCGTACAATATCAAAAGCTTTTACATAGTCTATAAAAGCAATGTACAGAGGAAGATGATGATGATGATGATGATGATGATGATGATGATGATGATAATCATAAACGTCGATCTGGTTGGCGAGTTGGTGTAGCGCTGGCCTTCTATGCCCAAAGTTGCGGGTTCGATCCCGGGCAAGGACGATGGCATTTAAGTGTGCTTAAATGTGACAGGCTCATGTCAGTAGATTCACTGGCATGTAAAAGAACTCCTGCGGGACAAAATTCCGTCACATCCGACGACGCTAATATAACCTCTGCAGTTGCGAGCATCATTACATAAAACATAACATTTTTAACATAATAATAATAATAATAATAATAATAATAATAATAATAATAATATAATAATACAATGAAAAATGAAAATATTAATATAATCATAATATGTTCACTAGTGAGAAGTAGGAAGCTGCTCGTGAGTACAATACGCTACTCTGTATCGCATCCACGTCTGAAGCCCGCCGACTTCAGTTCTAATTAGGGCACAGGAATTATTGCGGAGTATGAATTCAAAGCATTCCAGTGGCTTTTGTGCGCTGAAAGCCGTTCATTAAAATTTCCGACAGACATCAAGGACGAACTATTCGAGCGCAACGCAGAAACAAAACTTAAAATTAGACCCGAACACACATATGCACATAGGACGAGGAATTTTGTCTGGTATTAGTTGACCATGATGAGAGAAAACCCCCTGCTAATCTTTTCCCGATATTAGCCTGTCGGCTGGCAACAAACTCACACCTCCCACTCCTGTCTCTTTCATTTTAGCATCAGAGAAAGGAGGAGTTTGCAGGCTCTGCATTTTGTAGGAGGAATTTCCGAAAGTATTTTTCCAGTTTTTGATGTTCGACTTACATTACATTTCATTACAAGGAATCATCTAGGTCAAACACGAGATAAAAGGGAGAGAAATGAATGTTTCTAATGCTGCGATATCTGTTATACAACCGAAATAGCAAGTAGCTCAAAATATTTAACCTCGGGGTTACTCTATTAATCAACATTTTTGCCTTAGGAACGTGCCTGAATTTGTTTCTAATTTAATATCGCTGATGAATGGACATTGGAATCGTCGTCATCAAAGTCAAATTATCAGGTAATCGGGGCTTCTTCCTGTGGAAGGTCGCGTGATGTAAGGCTGACGGAACCTGTTCGCGTCCCTGACCCTGATGCGGCGCGGATCTACGTTAAGAAATCAATATTGACGTCGTGGAGTCCTACAGCACAAATGTCAGGGCTCTGCAATGAGATGTGTGAGAGATATGCTGACCTTCTTGCGTCTCTATTTTCCACCTGGGATTAATTCCAATTACATTTTACAGGTAAATTAGATTATCAGGGCTGAATTAATTAGAATCGTTTCATAGAATTGAAGTTATGCCCACTTCAATGAAGATGAACAATTTCAGATTGCGAACAAAACATTTTTTCTTTTATTCTTTCTTTTTACTACATAATATATTATGCAATGTGCCTGTTCTGCCCATATTGCTTTTGCAGTACTTTTTTCTTAATCTACAAACACAATTCTCTTACTGGCTTAGAATTCCTAAATTTATTCTTCAATCATAACTTCTGACATCATTTGTAGAAGTTTTTGTCAGTTTTACTTATAATTTATTTTAAAGTTTATTTCGTACAAGCATAATTAATTTCTTAAATTGTTGTCTCGTAATTTGGTCCCTTGTAGGCCTATAGTCTTATCTTCTTCATTCTTTATCTTGTATAAGAAATCGTGATTACGAGGCATTCATTTTGATTTCTTGTCCTGTAAGTGTCCACATTTAGATTTGTTTGCCGAGCTTAACCGAAGGCAGATGATTTTAACAGCGTATAGATAATTACACAGTATGGACACTTCGCGTCATTACCTTTGATGTAGCAGGACTGATTTCAATAACCTTTAAACCAGTTTGAGCGTGAGATTCTGCTTTCTTCCTGGAGTTGGCACTGACATCACATCGGCTAGCAGTCGACACTGCGAAAATATAACACATTTAATACATCCAGGTACACTATGTATCCAAATGAAAAAAAAATGGACCGATGAAATAATAAATTCGTCATTATCTGTAATGTCTAGACTCTAGAGTTTCTTTATAATGAGAGTTGAGACGTTGACTCCATCAACAATTAAAATATGTAATGATTTTATAGCGCTGAGAATGGAAAAACAAAACTCCTATGAGAAGTAAAACCATATACCTATATTATATTGTATACAACTATTAAGCTAATTTGATGCAAAATTTTATAATTTATTATACTATTTTATAGTATAATTTATTATATATAAATCATAGAAAAATATTATTAGATGTCCACACCTGTGGAGTAACGGTCAGCGCGTCTGGCCGCGAAACCAGGTGGCCCGGGTTCGAATCTCGGTAGGGGCAAATTACCTGGTTGAGACTTTTTCCGGGGCTTTCCCTCAACCCTATACGAGTAAATGCTGGGTAACTTTCGGTGCTGGACCCCGGACTCACTTCACCGGCATTAACACCTTCATTTCATTCAGACGCTAAATAACCTAAATGTTGATACAGCGTCGTAAAATAACCCAATAAAATAAAATATTATTAGAACTAGTTTGTCACTGAGAAATAAGGAAAAACCTGTTAACTTGAATTTAATTGAAGCAAGACGTTACTGGATTATGCAATAAGGTAGGCGATGTTTGGATCCTCTGTCTCAACTCTTACACTCAATTATTATCTTAGCGTGTGCTCGATTACACTAATCTCTAGCGCTCGAAAGTGGAACTAAACGCCGGCGCAAAGAGAAACAAAACAGGAAATTTCGCTCAGTGTCAATTCTTATAATCCCTATTCGCTGATTTTACTGATTTAATAATGTATGATGCTTTCGAATGTCTTATGTTCCTCACTTCAGTATTTCAATTTTTAAAAATCATATTAGTTTTCAAAAACGTGAGCAAGAAAACGTTCAATTTACCTGTTAACAATTTCTGAGAAGGTTTCGTCGAGGAATTGCTGGAATTGTAGCCCAACGGCCAGAAATTCATTCACATGATGGAGAGTATCATAACGATATTGCTGTCCAACTAAAACTCCTGTCCGGAATTGAGTTTCAAGAATAAATGTGTAATAATCTGTTGTAACATTCTTTTCGTCCTTGAATGAAATAATAAATTGTAATAATTGGATAGCATTAATCTTTGTTTTAATCAATGCCTGCTGGATCACATCCTTTAACTCCATAGAATGTGATGCAACAGGCAATGGTTTTAATATACCGCTGTATTCATTTGTTGACAAAACAAAAGAACAATGCCCAATGAGAATAAGACATGGCCTACATTGTTTACCTACTTCTTGAGGATTAAACTTCCTCTGTGATGATGGCCTCATTGATATACAGGGTGATTCACGAAGAGTTACCGCCACTTGCGGAGCATATTTTCAAAGACATTTTGAGCAAAAAATGTCATAGACTATAAACGTGGATTCTATTCTCAATATTTTCAGACTTACACTAATTTGAAGTTGTTTGTAAAATACCATTATTCTTCAGTTTTAAGGGTAAAAGAATATTACAGATAAAGAATAAACTATTCAGGACATTCTGTACATTTCCTGAACAAGCAATTTATATGAGGATTGCACACCATAGTAGCCAAGAAATGTTGGTAAGTTGGAAGGTATAAAGAAAAATGTTCTAGAAATCCACATAGAACAAAAACTTTAATAAATTGCTTCCGGCATGAGTTTTACATTCTGATGAGGACACAAACACAGACAGTATAGTCCCACTAACTCCAGCTAGAATACAATTTCTTGGTCTAAGAGCTGAAAATTTGGAGAATATTACCTTCATTTTAGAGTTAGAATTTTTAAACGCTGCATATAATTCATCTCTGCTCATGATTTACTCCCTGATTTTTTAATCATAACAAATATTTCTTACCAGGCATCATTCTGCTTATCTCGTCAGAACAACAGAATTCTTTAACTTTACCGGCAAAAGCCGCAGGCAAGGGTTTTCCAGGTTTCGGATTTGGTGAACACAAAATTCTCTTTTCCTTTGCCAGGACTTTGGCTTTCCGAATGATGTATTCGGAAGCTGAAAGAAACTTTTTATACATATTATTTACGCCCCAGCTTTTAGGTAGTAGTGTTAAAATGGTGATTTTCTCACTTTTACCTGAGTTTTGAAAATTTTCCTGCAATTGAGACAAAATTTCAGAATCAGGACTTGATGAAGGTCCTGGTTCTTCAGCGTCTTTAATATCGAAGACTTGATCTTTTAAGACTTTTTCAATATTTTCAAATTTCTGTCTCTTATATTTCTCTTGTTGTAGCATTTTTTGTTTAATAAGGAACACACCTTGGTCAAAAAGACTTGTATTTAATGAACTTACATTTGCTGTAGAATCGACCTATTCTTCATTTCTAGAGTCATTCTGAGGATTCTGCGTAATATCATCATATTATATTTTTTTATTTCTTTGCGACAAATAGCGCACACCTTTTGTTCCTGTTTTAATTCAGGAAATACATTAAGCATACACGATATAACACTTCTTAAATATTTCCTCTGATTACATAGCCCTATAACTTAAAACGCGACTCCATTACATCGCACAAAACTAGCACATCCATAAAAACTAACGTCACTGCACTTGAAATAGATCGCACGTTTTGTATAAATTGAAGACTGTATAAACTATAACTCATGACGGTCTGACAGATCGACGACGCAGATAGTGAGACAAGTACGAACTTGCATGCATGCATTGTTGGTGTAAGATGGGTTTAAGTGCTACAAACCAAGACATTGATATATTTTTTTTACTCATATTCTTGAAACGTTACCAAAATGAAACTTACACCAAGGGGAGAATGCTGTTACCTCTATAACATATATTTTTCGCGAAATAATTTGTGCCCCGCATTTTTAGATATTCAATGTTAAAATATGATTCACGTGACCATTCAATGAAGAATTCTATACTTTGATGCAAACCTATTTTTATTGAAAAGTATGATTCGTTAGCTTTAAAATAAGCCCAAGTTTAAGATTCTACCTCAATTAGAAAAGAAGTTATGAATTATTTGTATTGACATAGTATGCAACATTTTTACATTTTTTCTCATATTGACAGAATTGCTGTATGGATATCGTGCATTATTGAGGGCCAAAATTTTACATAATTAATTAACTTAAGGTTCTTTACCATCTCACCAAATTTAATGAAAATCTGAGGTGGTCGGGTTCAAAAAGTCCACTTTTTTGTGTTGATTTGACATGGAATGGCCCAATAGTTAATTTTCTATTTGTAATATTTTTTACTCTTAAAACTGAAGAAGAAAGGTATTTTACTAGCAACTTCAAATTAGTGTAACTCTAAAAATATTGAGATTAGGACAAATGTTTACATGATATTTTTTGTTCAGAATGTCTTCAGAAATAACCTCCGTTAGTGGCGGTAAATCTTCGTGAATCATCCTGTATATTATAGAAACAAATGCCGGAAGCTCCCATTTAGACTAGAACATGATGTATAGCACAAGAGCAACACTAAAACAAACCTACAGGATAACTTTGAAGATACACGAAAATTTCAAATCTGTACGATGTACGAAACCATATTGTACAACAATGATGAACTACATAGGGTTCTTATAGTCAGTAACATAGTTAAAATTATTATAATTGAAAAAAGAGCAATCAAGATTAACTAAGCGGTTGTGGAACTTGTGAAGGACATGCTGAAACAAATGCTTCCATTGTTCTGATGCAAAAATTAAGTTATAAATAATAAACAGATTTTGTTAGCTATACTGTTTGCTTTTACACAACGCAGAACTGCACGGATTGTATTCTTCACCTGACATAATTAGGAACATTAAATCCAGACGTTTGAGATGGGAAGGTCATGTAGCACGTATGGACGAATCCAGAAATACATATACAGTAGAGTGTTAGTTGGGAGACCGGAGGGAAAAAGACCTTTGGGGAGGCCGAGACGTAGGATAGGGACCGATGGCGGGCTTATGTGAGGACGGCAATGAACCTGCGGGTTTCTTAAAATCCATTTGAAAAGTCCACTGCAAGAATGATGGATGTCACTTTCTTGTCGAAAATGAACCAAGACTGTCAATGCATAGCTTAAGACATAGAATGTACATAGAGAGTTATATGGCATTAACACCGATAGTCATTGTCCAGTAATGAACGGAAAATCACAGTTTATTTATTTGAATATACATTTTCTTGAACCCTATTTTACCCGAAAGTACATTAGGGTTATAGTTATAGCCTGAGTTTATATTATTATAATGAAAATTCATTTGACGTGGATAACCCAGTCTTGCTACTTAAAATTAACACATATCTACTACAATAATTTGAATTATTTACAGGTTCTTAAATTAATTACATATAAAATTACATTGACGTGGGTAACCCAGTCTTGCTACTTAAAATTAACACATATATACTACAATAATTTGAATTGTTTACAAGTTCTTATATATATTACATATAGACTTACATTGACGTGGGTTACCCAGTCTTGCTATTTACAATTAACAATTATATATACTACAATAATTTGAATTATTTACAAGCTCTTAAATATATTACATATAAAATTACAAAACTCTTTATAGCAGTACGTTTTTGTGAACAAATTGAATAGTGGTTTGTCATATATTATATTACAAAAATGTAAATGTCCGACCAAAATAAATCTTTTGTTTTCGAACACTGGACAATGAAACAGAAGGTGATCCACAGTCTGCTATTCCTCACAGATACATGAATAGCCATTGTCCTTATGCAATTTAAATCGTTCTAGGTAAGCCCCAAATTTCCCATGACCCGATAAAAATTGTGTTAATATAAAATCTGGTATAATTTGGTTTCTATTTAAGCGGGTGTCGACGCTGGGAAAGAAGATTTCTCTCGTAACTGAACCCTTTGTACTGCACAGCCACTGATTGTTCCACCTATTTATTATGTGCTCATTTATTTTTCTATTTGCATATGAATAAGGACATAGACTATAGCTCAAATTTAAGTTCGAAACTGCAGCACTCTTTGCCAGTTCATCAGCCCTTTCATTTCCTTCTGTTCCACTGTGTCCTCGCACCCATGAGAAACAAATGTGTTTGCCGCAATGTATTACATTTCTTCTGATTTCCACTGCCAGAGGATTTAAGTTAAACTTATTATCTATTGATTTGAGGGCTGTTTGTGAATCGCTGTAGATGCAACAATTGTAATTATTAAGTTTAGTCCATATCAGTGCCTCATTAATAGCCAATAATTCAGTTTGCACAATGGAGCATCTAGGTGAAAGTTTGTTCCTCTGTGTGTACACTTCTTGGCCGTTGCAATATGCAACAAAAGCGCATCCAACCTGATCAGTAGCACCTTCTTTAGATATTTTTGATCCATCTGTAAAGATCTGTACATTGTGGTTGCTCATGCATCTGGTGTATTTGACGAAGTCGTGAAAATAAGCTGGATGTTCGGATGTTAAGAAATGGGCCGGTTTCTCAACCTCAATCTTTAAAAGTGTATCCTCGTATGTATGCTCCTTTCGAAGTAATGTAAGTTCTGCTTTAGCTGTTCCAGTCAAGTATAAGGGCTCGATACCTGCAATCACTAACGCTGCCTCCGTAGATATGGTTCTATATGCTTTTATGATGCGCAAAACGAAACCCCGTTGGATTTGTATTAATTTATTCTGGGCCCAACGCATACTGAAGCATTTTCGAAAAGCTAAAGCGCAATATAGCACTAAAGGTTCCACTGCTCCTCTATATATAATTCTTAACACACTTGAGTTTAGTCCCCACGTTGGTCGTGATGCAAAGGCCAGCCTGTTAAGTAGTGTATTGGATTTAGCAGCTAGATATTCAAGATGGGGTCTGAATGTCAAGTGCTTATCATGGATTATACCTAAGTAAGACATCTGATCAACTAATTTTATATTTTCTTGATTCATTTTTATTAATGGCAGCATGATTTTGCGTTTCCTTGTGACCATCATATTAAGCTTTGAGGAATAAGAATTTCAAACTTTCAATTGCTTCTCCTGAAAAATGTATTCCAAATGACATCCATCATTCTTGCAGTGGACTCTTCATTTGTAAGTAAGTAAGTATACTGTTTGCTTACTACACACATTTTCCAAATTTGTGAAAGTTATTTTAAATCTTCAAACAAGAATTTGGTTTGGCGTAATGTGTTGTTGATGTTGTAGAAACTTCACTGCCCGATGAATTTTTCAGACAAAAATGCATCTGAGAGACTGCCCTTGTGCCATAGTTTTCTAAACGTTCATTAAGAAGTATGAATCGTTCACTGCATGAAAACATAAATCGTAAAAACCAAGAATTAGTTGTATTCACTTTGTAGAGGTACTTCATGAGAGCCAAACCATAAGCTAGAGAATATCCGTTATCAATCAGCAGTGCTGATGCGTTTAAGAATGTCATATTGCAACACTGGAAAATTTTACGCAAATAACTGGAAATGTATCCTTATAAATTGCAAATTAGGTTGGAAATGAAGCGGCTTTTAATGACGTGTGTTAGCTGAGATGAAAATTTCCTTTGAATACCGTGTTATAGTGATGTACCGAAGTATATATGATATTTCCATGCAGGAATTCTGCGTTATCATGTGATGAAGGATCGGTGGAGCGGAGAAAAATTCCCTCCGGCACCGGGATTCGAACCCAGGTTTTCAGGTCTATGTGCTGACGCTCTATCCACTAAGCCACACCGGATTCCAATTCCGATGGCGGATTGAATCCTCACAGTTTAAGTTCCACCTCTTAGTTTCACTTTAATAGCCAACCCTCATGCACTGTGTCACAGATGTGTGACAGTGGCACAATGTCCAACACACTATGTGCAGAGGTGCACTCATTACGAGTAACTAAGTGGCCGGGATCCGATGGAATGAGCGCCGTCTTAAATCACTAAATGATTATAATATACTCATATCATATTATAGAGATATAGCGAAGTACATATGATATTTCCATGCGGAAATTCTGCGTTATCGTATGATGAAGGATCGGTGAAGCGGAGAAAAATTCTCTCCGGCACCGGGATCGTTCATCATTTAATGCTGTGGACAAATGACGCCCACTTTACTCTCAGTAGTGAAGTTGATACAATTGTCCAATATGGACAACAGATAATCCACGTACAGTATACAGACTAAAACCCACAATCAGTATATTGTATAACCACTTAGTTCATCTTGATTGTTCAATTTGTTTGACAGTTATTATTAACTTCAATTATGTTAATTAATAACAAATATATACTATATAATATGTTAGTTATTTTACAATAACACTATATTTCCATTAACACGCTTATAGGCTATTATTCACAAAATACAGTAGCGTACCAAATATAATATTGACTGTAAGTAGTTGGGAAACGTTGAAGGAATTAAATTTTTGCGCACAGTAGAAAAGCGTGAAAATTTTTTTGTGATTATAGTTGATTTTCTAAACCTTAAAAAAGTAAAACAAGCCATTGAAGACATTACAAGTCTGGATTCTTATCTGAATTGGATGACCTAATAAGACGCCTTCATACTTGATCTTAATGTATTCAGTTCTTAATGGCACAGTGTTAGGAATACGTGACCTGATTTTTCGTCGTAATATTACCGAGCGTTTTGTTCTTTTTTTTGTTGTCCCACCATGCATCATACATTATTTTTCCATAACTATTTATAATGCACTCAAGTTTATTTATAAATAACATGGTTATTAATCCGACCAGAGTATTTACCGTCGCTTTCTATTTGACAAAGAGAACTAACTGGACGCTTTTATAAGTCTATAGATAAAAAAATAGTACTCACTCCTTTTTAAGCAGATGATTATATTATCATCATAGATAATAAAGATAGCTTTAAAAAAGCAATACTTTAAATGAAAAAGTGAAAACGTTATGATAGAAAAATTTCCACTTGTGGATAATGGTGTAAAATAAAATTATTGAACGGTTGAATTGCTTCAGTTATTTGGCTGCAAGACAGAGGGACTTCGATGTTAACCGGAAAATATAAAAATGTTGACGGTTTGTGGAACGGTAAAACGCACATTAAAAGGGAAATTTTAGAGAAAAACAAAGCTGAAGTCCTATGAGATGGCGATCGTAACGATTCTTTTGTATGGAACGCTGGACGTTAGCTAAAGAGCAAGAGGAGTGTGGAGGTTTCAGAAATGCGGGGTTTTTAGAGTAGTACTTAGCGAGTTATAAATTTACAAACCATAAACTAAATATCTGTGTTACAAAGGAAATAGGGCTTTCAGGGATAAAGGCACTAATTCAGATGTATAGAGAAAAATGGTTTGATCACATAACTGAGAACGGTACTAATAAGATATCCTAAACGAATTTTAAACTAGAGACCAAAAAAGAAAAACCTCTTAAATGTAGGAGATATCAATTGGAAATAATCTCACAAATGGAACAATCTAAGAAAGCCTAATCCATGAAGCTGAAGAAGAATATAGTTATGAATCATAGCTTATGATACAATTTTAAAAAATTCCAAAATAAAAGTAAAACTACACAGAATTTATACATGCAATCCTAAATTTAAAGGTGCCTGATTGTTATGTTTTTTTCTTTAATTTCTCGAATTTGTGTTAAAATTTTATATGTGAGATATTTCATATGTGCTTCTTTTGAAGTGATGTAACCCTAAAAATGTAATTTATATACTGGTGTACTTAGTTTTCGCAAACCTCGGGTTCACAAAATACGGGTTTTAGCTGAAAAAATACGAAATTTTATGACTAAAACCCTTCTAGATGAACATATCGTAAGTTTTTAAACTAGCGAAATAACGTGAAAAATGTTGTATCAGCGAAATTTTTGTGTTTAGCATGAAATTATTACCAGACATTTTCATTTTTTTTAATAAATTTTAACTTCAAGTGCCCTGAAGGTATACTTACGGGAAGTCGTGTGTGTGTGTGTGTGTGTGTGTGTGTGTGTGTGTGTGTGTGTGTGTGTGTGTGTGTGTGTGTGTGTGTGTGTGTGTGTGTGTGTGTGTGTGTGTGTGTGTGTGTGTGTGTGTGTGTGTGTGTGTGTGTGTGTGTGTGTGTGTGTGTGTGTGTGTGTGTGTGTGTGTGTGTGTGTGTGTGTGTGTGTGTGTGTGTGTGTGTGTGTGTGTGTGTGTGTGTGTGTGTGTGTGTGTGTGTGTGTGTGTGTGTGTGTGTGTGTGTGTGTGTGTGTGTGTGTGTGTGTGTGTGTGTGTGTGTGTGTGTGTGTGTGTGTGTGTGTGTGTGTGTGTGTGTGTGTGTGTGTGTGTGTGTGTGTGTGTGTGTGTGTGTGTGTGTGTGTGTGTGTGTGTGTGTGTGTGTGTGTGTGTGTGTGTGTGTGTGTGTGTGTGTGTGTGTGTGTGTGTGTGTGTGTGTGTGTGTGTGTGTGTGTGTGTGTGTGTGTGTGTGTGTGTGTGTGTGTGTGTGTGTGTGTGTGTGTGTGTGTGTGTGTGTGTGTGTGTGTGTGTGTGTGTGTGTGTGTGTGTGTGTGTGTGTGTGTGTGTGTGTGTGTGTGTGTGTGTGTGTGTGTGTGTGTGTGTGTGTGTGTGTGTGTGTGTGTGTGTGTGTGTGTGTGTGTGTGTGTGTGTGTGTGTGTGTGTGTGTGTGTGTGTGTGTGTGTGTGTGTGTGTGTGTGTGTGTGTGTGTGTGTGTGTGTGTGTGTGTGTGTGTGTGTGTGTGTGTGTGTGTGTGTGTGTGTGTGTGTGTGTGTGTGTGTGTGTGTGTGTGTGTGTGTGTGTGTGTGTGTGTGTGTGTGTGTGTGTGTGTGTGTGTGTGTGTGTGTGTGTGTGTGTGTGTGTGTGTGTGTGTGTGTGTGTGTGTGTGTGTGTGTGTGTGTGTGTGTGTGTGTGTGTGTGTGTGTGTGTGTGTGTGTGTGTGTGTGTGTGTGTGTGTGTGTGTGTGTGTGTGTGTGTGTGTGTGTGTGTGTGTGTGTGTGTGTGTGTGTGTGTGTGTGTGTGTGTGTGTGTGTGTGTGTGTGTGTGTGTGTGTGTGTGTGTGTGTGTGTGTGTGTGTGTGTGTGTGTGTGTGTGTGTGTGTGTGTGTGTGTGTGTGTGTGTGTGTGTGTGTGTGTGTGTGTGTGTGTGTGTGTGTGTGTGTGTGTGTGTGTGTGTGTGTGTGTGTGTGTGTGTGTGTGTGTGTGTGTGTGTGTGTGTGTGTGTGTGTGTGTGTGTGTGTGTGTGTGTGTGTGTGTGTGTGTGTGTGTGTGTGTGTGTGTGTGTGTGTGTGTGTGTGTGTGTGTGTGTGTGTGTGTGTGTGTGTGTGTGTGTGTGTGTGTGTGTGTGTGTGTGTGTGTGTGTGTGTGTGTGTGTGTGTGTGTGTGTGTGTGTGTGTGTGTGTGTGTGTGTGTGTGTGTGTGTGTGTGTGTGTGTGTGTGTGTGTGTGTGTGTGTGTGTGTGTGTGTGTGTGTGTGTGTGTGTGTGTGTGTGTGTGTGTGTGTGTGTGTGTGTGTGTGTGTGTGTGTGTGTGTGTGTGTGTGTGTGTGTGTGTGTGTGTGTGTGTGTGTGTGTGTGTGTGTGTGTGTGTGTGTGTGTGTGTGTGTGTGTGTGTGTGTGTGTGTGTGTGTGTGTGTGTGTGTGTGTGTGTGTGTGTGTGTGTGTGTGTGTGTGTGTGTGTGTGTGTGTGTGTGTGTGTGTGTGTGTGTGTGTGTGTGTGTGTGTGTGTGTGTGTGTGTGTGTGTGTGTGTGTGTGTGTGTGTGTGTGTGTGTGTGTGTGTGTGTGTGTGTGAATTAATACAATCAGCTTTGGTGAAGCTAACTTTTTGCCCGCTCTACTGTTGGCAAGCATATCAGTCATTGAAGTTTGCTTGATTTAAACTGTTGTTTTAATTACGTAGCGGAATTTTCTTAAAAGTGTAAAGGATTAAAATATAATCTGTTGAACAGCTATCAAAAGAAAAAGTGGCCTCTCTCTAGAAACTAAGTTTCCTTCGGATATCTCCGCTACAATTCGGAAACAGGCAATATTACATGTTGTTGGACCACTTTGCCTCATATGTACAGTTATAATTGAAGTGTTCTGCATGTTACAGTTGTAACGTAATGGTAGCCTTTCGGGCTGGTATTCGTGAGGTCGTGCGTTCAAACACGACCTAGTGCTTTTTTTTGTTTCTTTGTTTTTAAGAAAGCGAGAATTATTAAGTCTATATTAATAATTAATAATATAGAACTTATAATTCATGAAAACATTTATAATAAACAAAATGAAATCCATGAATTCATTAACAAAATTATATAATCAACCAACAAATTTAATTACTATTATACTTGCTTCTTATTTATTCTTAACATTAATTGTAGTAGTAAAAATCACGAATATTTTAAAAGGACCTCTACGCCAAATAAATTAATGAAAGAGAAAATATAATTGCTCCTATCTCTTTTTTGACCGTTTTAATAATTAACTCAGATTCATGAATGTATTATGCCATGACTTTATCATTATTTATTATAACATTATGGCTGCAAATGGAAAGAAAGAAACATTATATTCTCAACAAATACATTTTTCGTGGCATAAACAAAACAAACTTACTGGCGTCTGCCTTAGAAAATTCAAACAAATAAAAGTAAAAAAAAAAACAAAACAAAAATCCACGATTCAATATTTAGTCCATCTTCCTCCCATCTTGATCACATCTTGCAGTCGACTAGTTGTCTCAATTCTCTGCCACGGCATTCCAGGCATCCTGGACGAGCTTCCGCAAATCATCAGGGCATCTTGGAGAGGGATTGGGCCAATTTTTCCGCATATGCTTCTTTACTTGTTCTCCCGTAGGTCAGTAGGAAAAAGTCTGAATTTAGATGTCAACGTCTCAGGTTCAAATCCTCGTAACTCCTTTTCATTTTATTGTGTTACAGGATAATGTAATGTAATAATATAAGAAGAAAAAACTAACACTAGTGTTATAGTACTTATATCGCTAAAGAACGATAACAATATAAATTATAATTTGAATATTATTTATATCGCTAAAGAAAGATAACAGAACACAAATGATAACTTGAATATTATTTATATCGCTAACAAACGATAACAGAATAAAATTATAACTTATATATTATTTATAACACTAAAGAACGATAACAGGATATAAATGATAACTTGAATATTATTTATATCGTTAAAGAAGGATACCAAAATAAAATGATAACTTGAACAATGCTCGAACTCACAACATTCGAATCATTAAGCGAACACTACCGCTGCTCTACGAGAGACAGATGTGAATGATTTCGTTTAAACATCTTAGTTCCGAAACTGCTTCTATAAGCGCATGCATCATATAACATCACCGTTATCCGAGGTGGACTTAGAAAATATTCGTATTTACGAGTGCTGCCACTTTTTCTTGACAGCTGTACATTGATATTTATGTATAACATTTTGAATTTAATATTCAAATCCGATTTCGATAAGTTACATAATTTTGAATCTAATATTCAAACCAGAATTCGCGTGATTTTTTGTTTTACTAGAAATAGCTGAATGTTTTGTGATACCATTATTATTTGCGGTATATTGTTCACACACAGGATGGGAAGCAATTATACACAATTATCTACACTACACTTACGAGCAGTGAAAGATTGTAAGTACTGTTAAAATGTGCGAAAGTCCTTAATATCCCGTCGATAGTAGGCCTCTAGTCTTCATAAGAATAATCAGTATTGAGTTTTATAGGACGAAAGTTGAAAAGTTGTATTTTTTAAATGTGAAATAACACCGAATTTATGTTTGTTTTGCGCGAAATAACACCGAAATTAACCAAATTTTTATATCGAAATTTAAGATTTTTATTCACAGTAAAATAGTATACGTAGTAATATTATGTAATTAAAATTCGTTGGAAATCTTATATTTGAGCACAATTTATTCTACTCCTAACAACACTAGGACCTCGTGATTTAATTAAAGTTTGAATTTTTGCAAAAATGGAAATAAATTTAGGAGAGTTAATAAATTTTGTTAATATACTTCCTGTTTACTATATCGTGTTTTAACATTCCGTGATGCCGGCATTAGATTAAATGCTGGGGAGGTCACGACATCAAATAGAACGCACATTTGCATAAATATGCCGCATCTCGCTGCATCTCCAACATCGAGAACGCCGGCCTAGGTCGGCAACTTCTCTGACACAGTAGTGCTCCGGGTCTTTCTAGACAGCTGGCGCTATCTCCATCCTTTTCAGGGAGTCCAGAGACCAAGCTGGAACAAGACTGGGGTTCGAGATATGCATGCCTTATCTTAATGTTTCGCTCTTATTTCCGTAAGAGAACAAAGTGAAATATATTGTATGTGTGTTCAACGTGTGAGTTCTGTGCTTAAACACAATGAAAGCGAATGGAGGCAGAGAGGCGATCTCAATTTCTTATACTGAGTATTGCAGCTAAACCACATAAAAATAAATTTGTGACATAAGATATTGTTTCGTTCTTATGTTGTTACTATTATGAATCATATTGCTATTTATGGTTCATTTTCATGAACTGCCATTCAGAAACATAGGCCTACATTGAACGAGGCGGCTCAGTACTAAAGCAGTAGATTCTCGTTCGGAAGGATCCGGGTTCGAAATGTAAACCAGTCAATCTGATTGTGGTTTTTAAGTTTTCCTCAGTCATAAGTAAATGAGCACCACCACCACCACCACCATCATCATCATAATCATCATCAAACACTTTTGGCCTGTTCCGTCTCGAAATTGTTTGTGTCATCTTTATAGTGGTCGACCCACACTTCTTTCATCTTTAAGGTTTTACTGGAAGACGATCTACTTTTCTTACGATATACTTAATTGACCGTTGTATAGTTCCACAGAAATATCTAAAATTTAATTTCTACACCTTCTGCTTTTCTTTATCGAAAATGATGATAACCCAAATACTTAAACTCGTTTATCTGTTCTATAATTTTTCCATTTATGGTGATCTGGAAGAAGGGGTGATCTCGTACAAAACGTACACAAAAGTACTAGTACGAGTGTTCATGCAATGAACTCCCGTTCAGTGTTTACAAAACTATCTTAGATTATTATTAATTAATAAAGAAATATATATTTGACAGAAATAATAGAAACTCTATAGCTACTTAAATATGCAATATCATTTTGTTATATTTTTATTTATCAGTACATCAAAATGGGGTTTTATGCTGTTGGCAGCTGAAAGTAACAGTACTCATCGTAATGAAACATCAGTTACAGATATTCGATGTCTGCCTTTATTAAAGTTGATAATAGAAAACAGTTGCTTACAAATATAAATGTTGAGCCAAACATAGTAATAATTTTCACAGCCAGCTTGTATAGTCGTGGGTATTATTGCTGAGGTTTAGTCTTATAAAACTCAACGAGACTAGTAGTATTATTCAAACGGTCTTTAGCTCTTAGGCCATATTGTAGATCAATAAGTTCGAGGTGTAAATCGTATGACACTGTTTCAGCTGGTGTTGAAGGAATTTATTATGATAACTTTATTTTTTTTCCAATTAAGACAAGATCTTGGAACCTAGAATTAAATTCATTTTGAATTTCAATTAATATTTGCACATAATCGTTTAACATGGCTTCATCACGAACAGTTTCTATCGTTGGAAGGTGAGCCATATTACCTTCCCGAAACTGACTTACGAAAAGTGTAAGTTTACGACTGAAATTCCGTAATTTATTCAACATATCAACAATGAGCTGGCCTTTTCCCTGAAGAGATATATTTAAATTGTTGAAGATTAATAAATTCTAACGTACCCTACCTCATGTAATAATGTAACTTTCAACTCCTGAATCTTTTTACTGCGATCTTCACCAACAAAACAATCGTATCTCTATGTGTGGACTAGTAATGACGCATTATATTATGTTTTCCTCTTTCTTTCAAACGCTTGTGGCAGATAAGTATTGACTCCAGGTGCTGTGAAAAAATAAGCATTTTCCCATGCAATATTGAAAGAATTTGGCTGATGTTCACTTTTCCGTCTTTTAGATTCCTCCATTATGTAGCAGTAGATAGGCAAAGTCAAAATAGCTACTGATAATACACATTACACCAGATAGCTGCGTGCACTATCCTATACCAATAGCAGGCCTACGTCATTCCGACGTACCTTTCCTGCGAGCTGTTAGACGGCGCTTCCGCTCCGAAGAAGCAGGCTTGCATTAACAGGTATACTAACACCAAATCTTGTAAACGGTCAATTCGAGCTTTTCTTAAACTTTATATTTTCTGAGAACACCTATTTATCTTCATTAAAATTTTTGTTCTTATGAAAAATATTTTCTGGGATTAAGAAGTTTTGGAATAATAGTAGTAATATGATGCATGATTATGATGATAATGGTGGTGATGATGATGATGTTTGTGTCCTGAGGTTCTGCAGGAATCTATCTCTTACAAACACTCGGTCACGGTGTATTACACAGTACTATATTCAATAGAATGTGACATTCGCCTCGTCTCATCTACGTGCTCCCAATTAATTGGGTCGCTGGGGTTACATATCCAAATCCCTTCGACGAGATAGACAGGACAGCTGCCTCTCTTGCCCTGTTTCTCTACGCGCAGCAACAACGTGGACATGTACGATAGCGAATGGGAGTAGAGAGTGCGATTAATCGGTTAGTATATATAATCCACCGCAGAATTGAAAGCGGTGGTAACTCAACATGATTCTTGTCGTGGACAATACAATGCTAAGCAATACAGTGCTTTGCTTTGTATTTTATTTTATGTAATGTTTTGTTATTTTTTCTGTTCTTATGTACGTATTATACAATTTATAATTTAAAAGACTGTGTATACATACATATACATATGTATATTGTGTGTTTGGTTTGTGTCTGTGTATATGGGATCCGGTGTATTCGTAACCGGTGCTTTCGCCAACGTTATGTTTCGTCACGGCCATTCCGTCACAGATTGAATTTCTTCATATGTACCTTTGCGCCACAGTGGATATGTTTCGTGGCGATATTGAATGCACTACACACTGTTACTTCCACTGTTGTTTATTGAATAATCATCCATTTTTATTACACATTTTACCCGAAGTTAGTGCATATATTCAAAATAAGTAATTTAACCAAAGTATCCAGCGACACCATGCCCAATTGCTCTAAGGCAGTGGTCGTCAGCACTCGCTGAAATGTGCAATGGGTACGCGGGGCCGCCCCGTGTGCACTGTCGTGCAACAGAGAGAGATAGAGAGCATACCCGTTAGTATACCTTATTTTATTTCAAGGAGTGAAGTTCGGTGCTGAAATAAGCCACCGAACTGCACTCCTTGAAATAAAATAAGGTATAGCTACGAGAGCATTATAGTGCACTGCGTTTTCCGCGGGTAAGAGAGGCTAGCCCCAGCGTGCTCTGTGCTGACGACCCCTGCTCTAAGGTAACCTAGGACATTCTCATCGGATTTATATTCCTCATATCTTTCTCAGTTCGTGATAATCTTGTATCGAGATCTGTATATTTTTTCTTTTTACCTGGTGGCGACTGTCCTCCTTCCAATTTTTCAATATCATTGTGAATTTTTGCAGTTTCAGCCTGCAGCGACTCGAGAACATGGTAAAATGATGGATGAATACGATGTTCTCTAGGATTCTCTACGATGGACTGTCTGTCTTCCGATATCGATATGTAAACGAACAGTCATATCTCCATACACCACTATTCTTTTGCACTCTGTGCAATGCATACAGAAATCCTCCATGAATTAATTTCTCCTTCCCACGTTTAGTTTTCCCGAAACGTATGTTATCAGACATAACTGGAAAAATTTTGATTATCACCTAAAAATTTATTCCATAACCTTGGTAACGTATAACAATATATCCTAATTAATTACTAATTGTTGCAATTATACTTCAAGTAAAGAAACTTATAATGAAGTGTGTCAGAATCTAATGTGTGACATCGTAGGCCTGTGACAAAAAACGATGTGACGAAACGTACCTATGTCAAAAAATGTGACAAAACACTTAAACCCGTATGTATGTGTGTGTACACATATGGTGGAATTTTTTAACTATTACTTTGAGATGTTGTAATATATGTATATGTACAATAGACGTAATCATTGTAATAATCGGTCACAAAACGATAACATGCTAGAAATTCCATTTCACACATCATCTCTGTATTCCTCATCTTTCACTGTTGCTACTTCTCGTCACTGGAATTCTCTGCCTCCTGAAGTCGAGGGCTGCCGAAGTTCGATTTCTTTTAAATATAACTTAAGGAGAATATCTTATGATGAGTTGCCAAAGCTAGCGCGTTGAAAATATTTAATGCAATGTATTACGCTTTGTTTATTTCTATTTTTTGGTTCTTATTTTTATTGTTTATACTTAATTCAATTGTCTTTATAATGTTATTATTTAAATAGTATTTTCTTTTAATTTAATGTTCATATGTTTACCGCAATGTTCATTTTTGTGTACTATTTATTCAAATGTCTGTTTAAGACTTTGTTATGTAAATCGTGTTTATTTATCACTTAACACAAATATGTATTCCACTAAGTTTGTTTTTTCATTATTTTTAATGTGCACATTTTATTCAGTTGTCGGTTTCTGGCTTAATTATGTAAATCCTACTTGCTTGTAGTTTAATACTAATATGTTTTCCAATATGTTTTTTTTTTTTCTGTACATTTTATTGAATTATCGTCTTCTGATTTTATGTGACTCGTATTTGATTCCAACAACATTAATATGTGTTCCACTGTGTTTACTTTTACTTTATTAGGTAAATTTTTATTGATCTCATTATGTAAATCATATCTGTTGGTATTTACTGAAATCCGATTCAGTTGTATATTCAACTATGTAAACAAATTTTTAGTCCTTGTTGAGTGTAAGAGAAGGCCCTACGACCTTAACTCTGCCATGTTAAATAAAGCCATTATTATTATTATTATTATTATTATTATTATTATTATTGTTATTGTTATTGTTATTATTATTATTGTTATTATTATTATTCTTTCCTTCTTGCCACTTGTAACGCTTGTTATGCGTAACAATTAAGTAGCTTTATCTCCATAGCCATTGAACTTTGACACATGTTTATATGAACTATTTTACTTAGAATAGTCCATACTACCACTCCTAAAATATTAACTATTTTTAATCACCCTGTATATACACACGGGGGGACAAATGTAGTATTATAAGTATTATAGTTCGTATTGATAAAGAGATGCAAGTTATGATTATTACAACACCTATTAACTCAACAGAATGTCACAATGGCACATGGCACTCACATATAACCTCTTAACTTCTCAAATTCTCAGCCTTCGTTATTTACACATTATTGTAGTTTATTTGTTACACTTCAGTATTTCTTGATACAGAGTTCTTTGTCAACAGTGTATTTCTTAACATGCTTCTCTTATGCAACGAATCATATCATTCATAGTTCGTGATTTTCGTCAAAAGAATTTATCTTTGACAGCACCCAAAAAGGATAATTTCATCGGGAGGAGGTATGGTGACCGTAGTGACCATTCTACTGACTCTAGTCGATTTGTCTTCCTATCCTCCAGTTGTGTAAATGTTCATCAAAAACGCATGCACGTCGCATATTGTGGAGGAGCTCCGTCTTGTTGGAAGAAGTCATAATTACCACGCTGTCTCTGTAATTGTGATGAAAAGTGTCCCTCAGTATGTTAAGATACAGGTCGTGTGTAACAGTAGTATGGGAAAAAAAGAAGATTAAGTACCTTTCTAGACGAAAGACCGGCCAAAATTGTAATTCTCGTCTGACTCAATCGCCTTCTATCGTTACATGTGTATTTTCTGTTAAAAGTAAACACGGTTATGCCCATTTACAGCATATGAAAGTTTAAAATGAGCTTCGACAGAACACATAATTTTATCAGTGATGAATTGTCTCCTCTTCCATCTTTCAGAACCACTTTGCAGGCTTGTAAACGGCGATCCGATCAACCTCGAAATAACAAGTAAAGCAAACTTTTACGATAAATTTTAAAACCTAAAATTTGCATTAGACGATTAAAAAAAAAACTACGGAAAATGCATTACTCAATAAAAGCTCTTTTTTTTTATTTATTTTTGTGGGGGCAGGGCTCTGCATAAATGTCTAACTCTCTAACATTTCACTTCTCTGATTACTGTTTAGCATTACAGATCTAACCAGTTTTATCATATTTATCACGTATCCTGTAAATTGTTTGTCTACTTGGTGGAAGTGTGTCAAACGCTTCAGCCCAATTCTGTCGAACATTTTCGGCATTCTTTGTTTAAGTATCCACTTAAGTTTGGTAGTTGTTTAAATTACCAGCCAGCATTGCCTAAAGAAAAAAATTATAGGTAATGATGCGAAATCATAACATTAACTATAGTAATAAGACAAATACGACAAGTAATGCAAATAAATAATACAATAATTAATATTGACGGAATTTACAGTGCATAAATTTTACCTTTCCACACTTTAAACTTCGTTATTGAAAAGACGAGCATTTCTTTAGCTCTTTCATAAGTTTTAAATTTAAAAAGCTTTCCGTTCCGGTTTCTCTAGCGTGTTCTTTATCTATAACAGGACGCTCACTATTGGCCGTTTATAGGCAGCTGCAGTGTGCACTGTCGCTTTCACTCTACTTCCGCGAGCGTGGACAGATAAAATGTACTAGGTGATCATTTTGCATGTGGAACGTGTGCTGCAGTTGTGTGTTGTGACTGTGAGAGAGAGAGAGAAAAAGGTACAGTCTGGCGCAGTCTCCGTTAGATAACACGATTCTGGACAGTGGACACGTTCCCCTCCGTGGACAGCAGTGAGTGGGCAAAGAAGGGGAAGGTTACGTTGTGACTTTTAAGTCTCCGCATATGATCCATATAGAGTAGATCGTCTAGTTTAGGCACAGTCAAAACGTAAACAAAAAGCAGGTAGCGTGTGGGGAAGGACGAGCCGTACGATAAACACGAGGGATGCACAAGGTTTTAGTTACAACATTTATGACGGAGCATTAATTGAAATTATATTTTCCAAAAAAACACAAAACAAAAGAACACAAATTGCATAACGTCATCATATACACATTTTAACATACAATCAATTGTAACGTTGAAATAATTCAATATAACAAATCAAATTTTGCTACTCATGATGATATTGCTTTCAAGCAGCATTTTTACGGTCATGAATTTCATTCTCGGTATGACTAATACAGTATAATATCACCGTCTTCTGTGCCCGAATTAACAAAACTACAGTATATTGGTCTGAAGTGATAACACTATTCCCTGAACATAATTATCCCTTCTCAAAGTTCAATTTATTTAGGCAGTATAAGTACCTGAATAAATTTAACTTTGAGAAAGGATAATTATGTTCAGGAAATAGTGTTGTCACTTCAGATCAATATACTGTAGTTTTGTTAATTCGGCCACAGAAGACGGTGATATTATACTGTATTAGTCATACCGAGAATGAAATTCATGACCGTAAAAAATGATGCTTGAAAGCATCTTTATATGGATAGCAAAATTTGATTTGTTATATTGACTTATTTGAACGTTACAATTGCTTGTGTGTTAAAATGTGTTTATCATAACGTTATGCAATTTGTGTTTTTCTTTTTTGTTTGGTGTTTTTGAAAAATATAATTTTAATTAAGCCTAATGCTCCGCCATAAATGTTGTAACTAAAACCTTGTGCATCCCTCGTGTTTATCGTACGGTTCGTCCTCACCCCACACGTTTACTGCACTTTATTTCGTTTTCACTGTGCCTAAACGAGACGTTCTACTGTATTTTGATATCAGATAATAAACAACATTTTTTCCGGCCCGAACTTTTCTCCCATTCACCATTCTTTCCAGTGCATCTTTCAATAGGCAGTTTCTTCTCAGCCAGTGACCCACCAAATTCATTTTTCTCTTCCTAATCAGTTTAAGGATCATTCTTCCTTCACCCACTCTTTCCAACACAGCTTCATTTCTTATTCTGTCTGTCCATTCCACAAGCTCTATTTTCCTCCATATCCACATTTAAAGTGCTTCTAGTCGCTCCTCTTCATTTCGTTGTAATGTTCATGTTTTTGCCACATAAGATGTTACACTCCACTCAAAGCACTTCACTAGTCTCTTCCTTAGTTATTTTACAGAGGTCCGCAGACGATAATATTTTTCTATTAAAAGCTTCCTTTGCCATTGCTATCCTCCTTTTGACTTCCTGACAGCAACGATAAATCAATAACTCGTATATACATATTTACATATAGTACAATCACAGTCTACTATATACAGTCGCGAAGCTTGAGGTGATTTTTTGCAAATCTCGTGATAAAGTGCTCCAAACGGTTAGAAACTAGAAACAATAGACTGTCCACGGTCGACTTTGGACTGTGTCGTATTTACATCGAGTGCTATCTCGTTGCGTATTTCACATCGATGCTTGTGAAATGTTCGTTGTTGGTTGTAATGAAAATGTTAATGGCTAAAATACAATAATTGGAATAATAATATTTTACTAGGGACGTAGAAAAATTAAGTTTATTTTAATGAAATTTATTGATCACGTTTTATTTTTAATTCTGGTGGGATTATTATTGCTTAGGCCTACTTTTTTTTTCAAAGGATATGTTTTTAATTATAGCTGTTAATTTTGTTGTTATTTTCATTTGTTACTTTACTAGAGACGTAGAAAAAGTCTGTTACAATAAAATTTATTGATCACGTTTTATTTCCAATTCTGGTGTGATTATTATTGCTTAACCTCATCCCACTTTGTTAACTACGTAAGCCTACACTACAAGTACCGGTACACGTAAGTTACCCATTAATTCATATTTCCATTATTATTGTTGTAAAAGGAAATGAAAATTAATATTTATTGGTTTTATAGTTAGCCTAATTATCGCTATAATCTTGAATGAGTGAAGCGATTATAGTAAATTTCAGTTCGTTTTGCACAAACAAAAATAATATTAACCTATTTCTTGCAGGTATCTTCGAGTTTATGGTGGAATTTAATATACTTCATTAAAATAATAAATTAACTTTATGCATTTAATATTTCAATAATGGAAGGAAGGTGTTAATAGAACACAACGAAAGTGTAACATATTTTGTCGTCTACTATTATAGGAGAGAGATCTGCGATGATGAGGCGATAGTAGCGATCCTAGTGGTGGGCAACTACCCATGTTTGCATTTTTACTACATATTGAGCTTCGCGACTGTATATAGTAGACTGTGGTACAATATTATTTAATGAATAGGAACTAAGAATATATTTACATTTTTTAATTCCCTGCACACAGTAATAATGTAGCAAAATCTCTGAATAATGAATAACAATGTCATTATTTTTTCCCTGGTCCTGTTCACATGCTTTGTCAAGTGTATCAGCTGTTGACTTTCGAATCGTACAGCAATCGTCACACCGCTATTTCGTTACCTCGCTGCAGCGCCAACTTATTCAGTGTTAATAGCGCGGCAGTCGAGTGACGTGATGACAATTTATTCTTCTCTTGGATGTACCTGAAGTTCTATCTCGCGTCAGACGCTGTGGGGCATTGTTGTACATACACGTGAGTGACAGCGTTGAGTTCTGTCTCGTAGATATTTATGTAAAAATCTGACGTTTATTTATGAAGTTGAAAATGTTTGTTTAGTTTGTACATTTTATTTCTCTGTAAAAACGTTTTCTAAATTTTCTCTGGAACATACAGCATTCCTGATGTCAAGACAGTGTAGTTTCCGACATTACACCCGTTCTTCAACAACGATTTCTTTCAAACTTTATTGAAGGAATTGCTTTCATATGCAATATATTCAACCGCGAATGATACATATAAAATATCATCACTAGGGCTGAAAAAAGTATTGGTTATAGGCTAAGCTGCATCGTAAGTAAAGCTCTTGCTTATGGCTTTTAAGGAACCCGGAGGTTCATTGTCGCCCTAACATAAGCCCGCCATCGGTCCCTATCCTGTGCAAGATTAATCTAGTCTCCATCATCATATCCCACCTCCCTCATATCTATTTTATTATTATCCTCTCATCTACGTCTCGGCCTCCCCAAAAGCGTTTTTCCCTCCGGCCTCCCAACTAACACTCTATATGCATTTCTGGATTCGCCCATACGTGCTACATGCCCTGCCCATCTCAAACGTCTGCATTTAATATTCCTAACTTTCTCCATTCTCCTGTAAATTATCCCTCTTAGCCCCAAATATTTTCCTAAGATCCTTATTCTCAAACACCCTTAATCTGTGTTTCTCTCTCAAAGTGAGAGTCCAAGTTTCACAACCATACAGAACAACCGGTAATACTCGTATAACTGTTTCATAAATTTTAACGTTCAGATTTTTTGACAGCAGACTAGATGACTAAAGCTTCTCAGCCGAATAATAACACGCATTTCCCATATTTATACTGCGTTTAATTTCATCCTGAGTATCATTTATATTTGTTACTGTTGCTCCAAGATATTTGAATTTTTTCACCCTTTCGAAGGATAAACGTCCAATTTTTATATTTCTATTTCGTACAATATTCTGGTCATGAGACATAATCATATACTCTGTCTTTCCGGGATTTACTTTCAAACTTATCGCTTTACTTGCTTCAAGTAAAATTTCTGTGTTTTCCCTAATAGTTTGTGGATTTTCTCCTAACGTATTCACGTCATCCGCATAGACAAGCAGCTGATGTAATCCGTTCAATTCCAAATCTCTCTGTTATCCTGAACTTTCCTAATGACATATTCTAGAGAAAAGTTATAGTTGGGAGACCGGAGAGAAAAAGACCTTCGGGGTGTCCGAGACGTAGATGGGAGGGTAATATTAAAATGGATTTGAAGGTGATGGAATATGATTGTAGAGACTGAATTAATCTCGTTCAGACTAGGGACTGATGACTGGCTTATGTGAAAGCGGCAAAGAACCTCCGAGTTTTTAAAAGCCATAAGTAAGTGATACCAGCTGTGATCTCAACCAGAAAGCATTAAGAGATGCTGAAGAGTTAACAATGAATTAAAGAAAAGTGACTTCTTATTATAACGAATGTAAATGAATTTTTTTCATTAATCGAATTATGAAAAAAATCCCGTTGCCTCTCTTCCCAGAGGAATTGTAAAATCTATTACAATGGCAAAATTTTAATTAAATAATAATTAAATAAATAATAATTGGAAGTGAAATAATTGTGAATTAGTGATACTCTTATTTAGTGAAATTTGAAAGCGGATAAAACATAGAAGATGCGTATCGTAGTATCATATTACTGTAGGTATTCGATGGGTTACTAACGCAGTCTTCGACCTCGTTTGACAATTTCCCATCTCGTGCCATAGTATGATATGTTACGATATTCATATCGTAAATAACTATTTCTATACCAGAAAATGTGAAAATCTGTGTTTCCGCAAAAAAATTATAGATAACTATTTTTTTCGTGTAACATTACGATGTCATAGAACAGCAGGGATATTGTATACGTCACTTCAAAAGGGTTTTATTAAAAAAACCTGTTGTGAAATTAATTCTTTTTGTAACAACACACGAATAGCTCCATGGTTTAATGCATTTTTTTGTAATTTTCGATGTAATTATAAGTCAGAAATAACAAGAGTCTCTGTGCTTTAATTATCAGCTTCAAAAAATCCAACGATCAATGAGCTTTGAAATGGAGCGTTGGGAATTCTAGTTACATCACGAGTTGAATAGCTGGGCATGCGTAACGTTGGGCACTTTGTCCACCGGCAGTGGAGGCAAATCCAGGAATCAATGAAGTCGTTCACAACTATAGAGCAATCACGGAGAAATCGACTACAATGGCTTCGAGTTTCACTAATTAAAAACTCCTCGTAATTCGGTAACGAAGGCACTTTCTGCATTCTCCTTACTGAATTTCGAAACATTTAAAATGCCGTTATTTGTTTAAACGACTTCTTTTGTCCGTCAATCCTCTTTCGGTGATATAAAGAGCCCCATACTCACAAAGACTTACCTTGTACAAACCTAAGTCCACAGGCAAATCTCCTCGTGTATGGACGAAAGGATCAAGACTTTGGCCTTGAGGCAAGTCTCCAGAATTCAGCAGGTGCTCGATATTTTCCAACACGCGCTGCAAATTAAGCTGGAGAAACAAACTATACTACGAGTATGTGATCGAGACTTCGTCATTGTTTCATTTTAAGCAATTTTATATAGCATTTATAAGTTAACAGCAAAACTGAAGAAATTGTATTCAAGAATGGAGCTAAGGAATAGCAAGCAATTGAATGCAGAACCGTAAAGAAACAGTGTTCCCCGAGTGACCGAATTTCTCTACGGGAAATAATATAATTGATTTTAATGACCTTTTACAACTTCTAGGTGAAGTATAAGTCCAGGAAGTAAGTCTGAGCGTGTATGGGCAGTCATTCAATTGAGACATACCTCCTTGAGGTAAATCCATCTATGTAAGTCCCCGATAAGTCTTTGCGTGTATGGGGCTCTTTAGTTATGTCCTCAGGTAAAAATGTATCTTAAATTTCTTCTTGTTTATCTAAGAAATAATACGTAATTTGCGTCCTGTTTATCTAAAAATTCCTATATCGTCGTTGTTCCTGCAATAACTCCTATGTGCAAAATATAAAATTTTTCAGTAGGAAGAAAAAGCATTTATTCATCCATGGCAGCCGTACATGCAAATCACAGAAACCTGCAGAAAAGTATATTCTATTATCCATGTGCTAAAAAGGATAAATGTTCATCTTCCCTCTTGCTTAAAAAAAGTCCCTTGTGCAGACGCTTGTGTTTCCCTATTTTGACTATGCTGACATTTTACTGACTGACCTTTCCAGCGACAACAAAACGAAACTTCAACGTGCTCATAACTTGTGTGTACATTTTGTAAGCAATTTCGTAAATATGATCATATTGTGACAGCTGCAACGGAGTTTGAACACGCGTCCGACAGGGCGCGCGGCAGACGAAACGCTGGTACGGGGAGCATCTGCATGCTGAAGGGCAGAGGGGGTGTATTACGTTAACGCGACGAGGGGAGATTGCGTGCGCAACTGCTACGTGCAGAGTGAAGGGGGGACGGACCCTCCCGACTCTTCGAGAAGTACGTCGAAGTGGAAAAATCGGGAATTCGAACTTTCCAGGCTACGTCGCTGTGGTTATAAGAGAAGAAACGCCAGCGAACTCGGGCAGTTTTCAGTTGATTAGTCAGCCAGTCAGTGAGTAAGCCAGAGCAAGCAAGCCAGTCTTGTGTACCGGAGTTCGACTCGAGTGTGCGTCCGCAACTGTGTCAGCATCCGAAGGCCTGAGTTCCAGTGCAGTGGACCGCAGTTGGAGGGACCTGAGTTCGAGTGCAGTGGACCGCAGTTGGAGGGACCTGAGTTCGAGTACAGTGAACTGTCTCTGAAGGTCTGTGGTTCGAGATGCTGTGAACTCGAGTGACTGAGCTAGAAGAACTGTGAACTGAGAACTGATAGTTCTGATTTATAAATAATGCTTCGTAAATATTAGTTAAGATTAACAGTTCATTGTTGTTCGTAATAGTCCAAGTAAATTGTCATTGCCGTCAATGGAGTGCTATAACGAATACTGTGTTGAGTGAAAATCCTATTGTTGACGAGAGCGTTTAAGGTGAATTGTAGAAAGGAATTATTGTTGGAAGAATAAAAATCCTATTGTTGAGTTGAAATAAATTCACAATATTATCCCATCCCTGGAAACAATAGGTTGGCTTAAACTAGATAAGAAAAGAAATTTACATTCACTTTTCCTTCTCTTCGAAATCTTGAACTCTTCTATTCCTTCGTACCTGTCGTCTCGCTTCACTTACCTTTCTTCCCACCAAAATCTGAACACACGCTCTCGCCATGAAACAATACTAACAATATCAACCCATCACACCTCCTCATACTCATCCTCTTTCACAATAGCCCTGCCAAGACTCTGGAATTCGTTACCTGGTAGCATCAGGGATTGTCGAAATAAAATTGAATTCAAACGCAAACTTACTAGGCAGTTGGTCAGTAATTGAGACTCGTTCAGACATGGTTTCTTGTAAATAGTTCTCTTAATCTATCACAAAATATTTCAATATCCGGTAATTTCATCACTATAGATTTTTGTTATTGTAGGTTTAATTTGTAATTCAGTAAATACAAAAATATTCTTTGTTCTTAACTTCTGTGATAAAATGTCTAGCTTTCATTAATCAGGTAATCTTGTCGTACTTTAATTATTATTGTAATTGTAATTGTAAATTTAATATTAATTGTAATTTTATTGTTCATATTATAGTTGTAATCCCCTGGTAGAGGGGCAGAGAAGGCCTGACGGCCTTATCTCTACCAGGTTAAATAAATACATACTAATGCTAATACTAATACTAATACTAATGCATAGGAGACCGTTAATCCTTACATTTTCGAAACAAAGAAATATAATTACATATAAGAGATTTTATTATTTGCTGTATCACTATTTATGTTATTTAATAGAGCAAAAATCTGAAAATTGATAAATATGTCACATAGGAGTTATTGCAAGAACAACGACGATATACTGTTGTATAATTTCGAGGGAAAAATTGTTCCGGGGCCGGGTATCGAACCCGGGAACTCCCGGGTAGCTCAGTTGGGAGAGTGTTGGTACGTTTAACCAAAGGTCCCGGGTTCGATACCCGGCCCCGGAACAATTTTTCTCTCGAAATTATTCAAATTAACTTTACAGGGAGTTATACCTGAAAGCTTGATTTGCATGATATACTGTTGTGTTTAGATAGCTTGGCCGGTGTTATGCGCGAACATTTGAGTAGGGGTAATGTGGAGTGAGTCAGTTTCTCAGCAGATTCAGTGGTCAGCAGGGGGAAAGATGAGAACTACCTGCATGCTGATATGTTACATGTTGAAAAACATTTGTCACGTACCTGCACTCTATTGATGATCAGTTTTTCCACCCACTGCTATCCAAACACTCGTATTTAACAGAGTACATGTAGGGTTCTGAAATCACAACTGGTTTATGGTTGTGTTAATTATACAACAGAGTGGGCTATGAAAGTTTCTCTATGGCAACTAGTTGTTGTTACTTTATGTGTACAATTCTTACGAGGAATAAAACTATTCCTATTTTTAAGATCCAGTTAATAAAACCATTTGTTGAAGTGCTTTCAATTACGATAGGTATAAACCTGTGCTTGAACAATTATCAGAACAATATTTTTATTAATCTACTGGTTTATATCACGAATGAAACCCGTTATAATTATAGAATTTTTTTTGTTTGTTGTAATTATTTTAGGAATTATACCTTATTGTACTTTCAAGTTTGATTGTTTATTATATTGTATTCTTCGTTGTTCTAGCAATAACTCCTATGTGACATATTTATCGATTTTCAGATATTTGCTCTATTAAATAACTTATATAATGATACAGCAAATAATAAAATCTCCTATATTTAATTATATTTCTTTGTTTAGAAAAATGTAAGAATTCACAGTCTCCTATGTACGGCTGCCATAGGATGAATAAATGTGTTTTTTCTTCCTACAGAAAATTTTTATATTGTGCATATAGAACTTATTGCAGAAACAACGACGATTTGCTCTACAATAGTCTTCTCTTTTCACGTTTCCACTCACAATAAAATTAACCGTAATGTCTTTATTGGTTCCATTACGATACCAATTTTTTTGCAGTAGTTATTATACTACGAACTTGCACGAAGAAAAGAAGTGAACTCTACAGGCGCGCACAGTGACTAACCCATACAACCCTTTCTTTCTTTGTCAGTAATAAATAGACTTGCTTGGTTTACTGCGCATAATGTTATGACCGGCCAAGTTATCTGAACAAAATAGTAAGCTGCGTTCTGTAAGTTTACGTAAGATGGATTATCTACCGCTAGTTGTTAATGGTTTAAGAGACATTTGTATCCATCCTCCCCGTCATGTTTCAGTAATTGCCAACTGCCCTCTAAAAATATGGGCCGAATTTTCCTAATCAACAAAATAGACAACAAATAGTTGTGAATCTTTTCATGGAAAACTGAACAGTCTCTTTTAACACCAGTAATCACAATATTTTTCTTATAATTGAAGTATTGAAAAACGTGCAATGCGATATATATAGGGTATCACTAGGAAGCCAATAAAAGAGGAAGAAGGGTATTTTGTTGAAAAAATTTTTAAAACGCTTGTTTGGCTTTCAAGAGAAGAGATTGATTGACTCTGCTAAATTTTATTTAAGGCTATTTTGTTTACAATCCTACGAGAGTGAAGATTCTTAATCTATTTGGTAACATTTGTGTATGCCTGTTGTTAAAACCAACGTTTTCCACCACAACATTAATACACGTGTGTAGATACGATGCTAATGAAAGTTTTAAAATAAGACGAAAAACTGTAAGTATGCTTATAAGATGTTAAGATAAAAGTCTCATACTTTAAGAGGTGGTAGTATTCACAGAAACAAGGAAAAGAAGTCTAATGAACAGGGATCCCAAAATTTATATCTTTGAAGAAACAATGACTGTGAAAACGTATTACAGCATGTCTCCTAATGTGAACTCTTTGCTCGTTCTTTAAGCGTAAGCAGGCAGATGTAGCACCCATAAAGAAACGAGTAAGAATCTCACATTAAAAATACGCTGTTGTTTAGTACCTTTGTCGTAGTAGTTGTTTCTTCAAAGATATTAGTTTTAGGACTCGTGTTTATTAGACTTCTTCTTGTTTTTATGGATGGTACATCCTCTCAAAATATTATATCCTTTTTCCCTAACATCCAATATAATACGTTTGTTATGTCTCAAATTAATTAATTCATAGTTTTCTGTACAAAGACAGATCTTTCACTCCAAACCCAGCATTCTACAATATTTCCTCTTTTCTGCCTTTCTCTTCGCATATGATCCATACCATCTGATATCGTCTTCTGCTCTGAATTATTCTTCCATTAACCATTTCTTCCAGTGCATCTTTCAGCAGACAGTATCTCCTCAGTCAGTAACATAACCAATTCATTTTTATCTTCTTGGTTAATTTCAGCATCATTATTTCTTCATCCATTCTTTTCAACACAGCATCATTTCTTACTTTGTCCATTTCAAACGCTCTATTCTTCTCCATAACCACATTTCAAATATTTTTAGTCGCTTCTCTTCACTTCGTTGTAATGTCCATGTTTCTGCCCCATTCAATGCCACAATTCACACAAAGCACTTCACTAGTATCTTCCTTACTTCTTCTTCCAAGGTCTATCTCGAATTATGAATAATTATTAATGAATTCATCGCCCTCGTTGCTCTATGGTTGCCGATACAGAAGTTTTAATATTACAATTATAAATATTTAATTTACCGATCCTATTCACAATAGTCCTAACACATTATTTATTGTCATTGCAATATACCAGGTTTTTCTCAAATTGTTCTGGTGTGAAACTTTGCTTTTTCTTAGATAACCATTTTATAAGCGGAAAAAGATCTTTCCAGTGATACCTACGTAATAGGTGCATATTTAAATCCAGCAGATTTTTTTTAGAGAGAGTGCATCCCCCCCATCTACCCAAGAAAGTATCAATAAAGGGCTTGCTTATATTCCATTCCAGAACTTGACGCTTAATGTGTGTAATTTTTTTTACAGTTATTCATATGCTGTTATCTCGACTTGTCATTCGAAAAAACTGAAAATATTTTTGATACAACATTTTAGAAGAATGTGATTGAAATTCTGTGTAGTTTTTTTTTTTTAATTTTGTCCGTGTTACTATTTATAGCAGTTTTTGAATCTGTGTTTCCATGTTTTCTGTTCCTGATACAGTATATTTTCATTGTTTAACACGTGTACTGGTATGGTGCAATGTAACACCAGCAGTGGCAAACATTGCACCACCCCTCTTAAAACGCTGGCGGTGCAAAGTAACCCCCAACTATGGGTAATTTTGCACCAATTTTTGGCAGATTATAAATTTCAAAAGACATTTACGTATTTTCGAAGATATGACTGGCTAAATACATTTCCGCATATCCCTGAAACGTATAAAATAAATGCCCATCTCAAAATTAGACATTTAAAGACTACATACAGACTGAAAACAAATTTTAAACTAGAAAATGGTGCAAAATTACCCCATTTTACGGTACTGGGTTTGTGCAAAAGTAGCCTACGTTCCAAAGAATGTTCTGCGCGGGCGATTACTTCTGAACCGCTTAGTAACCTGCAAGTACTGAAAGGGCCAGCCGCAGAGAGAGTGGCTACAACTTCAAACATGAATACGAATTATCGTGCAGGATTATCACACCTATGCAGCCGATAACAGACACCTCGATTACCTGAGGACACTTGGACATTAGTTCACTTTGTAAAAATAAATTTTAATTAATTAGGCCTACACCATAATTATTAAATACATTTATGTGGTAATATACACTACTGTATTATCGGCAAATGGAAATCAAAGAAATCGGTAATGTGGATTCGAGAATTGTATTCGGGAAAAATGGAAATCAGGTAAACCGGGGAAATGTCTGTCGGGAATGTAGATTCTGGAATTTTGTATTCGAGAAAAATGGAAATCAAATAAAACGGGGAAATGTCTGTCGGGAATGTGGATTCGGGAATTTTGTATTCGGGAAAAATGCTACACGGGAAAATGGATGTTCGGGAATGCGGATTCGGGAAAATGTCCGGAAATCGTATTTTATATAAAACGTGAAGATATTTAACTAGTTTTCGGTTTAGTTTATCTCTATGAAAGAAAAATATGCATTTAACCTAAAATTCGAGGTCTAGTCATAACCTAGATACACGATCACAACACTCCTCAATATTATCCATTCCCTCCCACCGAACATCCTCATATTCATCTTCTTTCACTGTGGCTGTTACTCGACTTTGGAATTCCCTACCGAGTAATGTCAGGGACTGTCAGACATCAAATCAATTTAAGAATAGGCTAACGAGATATTTTTCTAACAATTATTGTCAACAATAATAGCTATTTCAGGTTTCTCAATGTTTAATGGTTATATATATCACAGATAAATATCTAAATTATCTCATTATTATTATTATTATTATTATTATTATTATTATTATTATTATTATTATTATTATTATTACTATTATTATTATTACTATTATTATTATTATTACCCTGCTATTATTATTATTATTATTATTATTATTATTATTATTATTATTATTATTATTATATAACTATTTCTTACCAGTGTTTATTATTGTCACACTAACATTAGTTATCCAATTTTCATTATTTACTTTCATGTTGTTTTATGATCTAGATATTAATGTAATAACTATGTAGAATTAGAGTCTGGCTGGGCGGAAGAGAAGGCCTACTGGCCTTAGCTCTGCCAGATTAAATAAATAAATAATTATTATTATTAGTAATTAGCTACATAAAATCCGGTCTCGAAACATCACGCTAACAACAACAAACATGTATGGTCAAGGCGGGATGCGAACGCATGACTGTAGCTTTCACGAAACTTTAAAAGCTTCGTCCTTCAATCGTCGCTTACATTGCGGTCTGAAATTCAGAACTTTATAGGTGAATTAATATTGTTAGAGGTTGTTTAGAATTCTGTACACAAAATTCAATTTAAAGGATAGTTAACTTTAGATGCACTTCAGAAAGTTCTTCGGATGGTATTACGTTTAACTGTCGGCAATCAGTCTTGCAAATCTCGAGATGACATAAATATGACAAGTCGGCGCATGCGTCTTCTCCTTGATTTCCAACTTGATATTTCGCTCAAGCAGTTATCATGGAAATGAGAAATGGGATTTGGTAATGCGTCCTTCAGCCACAGTCGCTTTCTGTGTCTACCTTTCCAAAACTTGGGAATTTGCACAAGACATGCAATTTATTTAACGTATAGTTATGGAACTCATAATTGTCTATAAATTATGACTAAATAAATTTATAAATCTATCAGTAAATAAGACTTTTAAAATAGAGAACTTAAGGATAACCAAATAATGGTAATCCGAAAGTTTTTGATATTGTAACTTACGGAACACTTAGGTGTATAAATACACCCAACTGTAGGCCTATTGCAGTATTAATTGGGGTATAAATATAATTGTAAAATAAGTTAGGGTGTAGAACATATTAATACTTTAATCCGTAATTTATAATTTACAGATATTATAATGACGTAATCTTAATGCAGGTCTCTTGGAAAATTGATAGGGTACTTATGAATGTTTAAATTGCGTGAAACGTCTTTATTCTTGGTATGTAATTACCAGGGAAAGGATTTATATGTAAATACATATTTACTTATAAAGCTAATATAATTTATATTTTGCATTATCTTTATGTTTCACAATGTGTAGGGTTGAAAAATCCTACTTTTATTTTCCATATTTTTCCATATTTTAGAGTTTAGTACATATTTTCGTTAATTTCCATATATTTTCCATATTTCATATAAAACAGTCCATATCATATTAGGTTTAACAATAAAACAAAACAAAATTCCATTAACTTTTAAAAATACATTTCAACAATAGAGATTTAAACACATGTTCAGTAATCCCTTTAACATCAGAGTTATTTGAAAATTAGCAGTCCTATCAACAATGGGAAAGTAAGTTACAAAACTGTATTAATTTAATTTAAAATTTTTAACAGACTTCAGTTGTGCAGCTCAACAGTTAAATGCCAGTCAGAGTACACATAGGTTCAGTTTTGTAAATCATACTATAAAGACGGTAAATATGCCAAAAGTACGTCATTCAGTCAATTTAAAATCAAAACTAACAAGTTACATTTCAGAATTTAAAGAAGATGGTTTATCAACTGACAATAAAATATTATTTTGTAATTTGTGTCAGTGTGCAGTATCATCTACACAAAAGTTCCTGGTGCAACAACACATTACAACTAGTAAACATCAGGCCAACAAACAACTAAATTCCAAGCAGAGACAATTGTTTTTAACACAACCAACAACATCGAATGTAAGATCTGAGTTTAACATCGACCTGTGCCGTTCTCTCATCTCTGCTGATATTCCTCTCTACAAACTAAAGAATAAGGTCTTCAGGGAATTCCTTGAAAAATATACTCAACATACAATCCCGGATGAGTCAACACTTAGGAAGACGTATGCTCCATCCATCTACGATGAGACAATACAGAAGATAAGAGATGAAATTAAAGATAGTTCAATTTGGGTTTCCATTGATGAGACTCCCGACAAAGAAGGTAGACTTGTTGGTAATGTAGTTATCGGTTTGTTAAGTGAACAATATTCTGAACGAATTCTTTTACATTGTGATGTTCTAGAAAAGTGCAATAACAAAACTATAGTTAAACTGTTCAACGAAGCTATGGGTATCCTGTGGCCAAAGGGTATTATGTACGATAATGTGTTATTCTTTATTAGCGATGCTGCCCCTTATATGGTCAAAGCTGGACAAGCATTATCTGTTGTATATCCTAAATTGACTCATTTTACTTGTGTGGCGCATGCATTTCATCGTGTGGCAGAAGTGGTCAGAGACAATTTCCCTAAAGTAGATTTGTTGATTTCATCAGTGAAAAAAGTATTTCTCAAAGCTCCCAGTAGAGTTAACGTGTTGAAAGAAATGTACCCTGAAATTCCATTGCCACCAAAGCCAATTTTAACTAGATGGGGTACATGGCTAGAAGCAGTTGAATATTATGCCGAACATATAGACTCTATTAACAATGTTCTCCTTGCATTGGACTCTGAAGATGCAGTCTCAATTGATACTGCGAAAACAGTTACCTGTGACATAAGTGTGAAGAATGACTTAGCTCACATTCAGCATACATTTTCATGCATCATAAAAACGCTCAAAAGTCTCCAAAATAGGCACCTTTCACTATCTGAAAGTTTTGAAATTATAAATAGTACTGTGGAACAATTGAATCGTGGTAGAGGTAAAGTTGCAGATGCAGTAAGAGCTAAGGTGGACACTGTACTTTCAAAAAACCCTGGATATGAAGAACTACAAAAGGTTGTTGCTGTGATGAGTGGTGAATCAACAGTGAAGATTAACTTGGACTTATCCCCAGCAGACATTGTGAAATTGAATTATGTACCAGTTACTTCTTGTGACGTCGAACGCTCTTTTAGTCAGTATAAATCTATCCTCAGAGACAATAGAAGAAGATTCACTTTTCAGCACTTGAAAGAAATGTTTGTAACCTATTGTTATGGTAACAGACAATAAAAATTGTGTTTTGTTGAAACTACATTGGAAGATAAGGTACGTCCATTATATTTTTTGTTTAGTTTGATTAAAATGTACCAATATTTAACGTACATAGTCATTTTTTTATAATTTTAAGTCCATATTTAATTCCATATTTTGGTAAAAATCCATATTTAATTCCATATTTTGGTAAAAATAACTACATATATATTTACATATTTCATATATTTTTAGTCCATATAAATCCGTTCCCTGGTAATTACATTCTTCTCAACTGCTTCTGAACTATACGCTACTACACTTTAAACTAAATATAATAATAATAATAATAATAATAATAATAATAGTAGTAATAATAGTAGTAGTAATAATATATATATATAATAATAATAATAATAATAATAATAATATTTCTTCTACTTGGGGTATGTTAGAAGTAGCAACATGAGCTGCTGCCAGGAAGTCAAAAGGAGGATAGTAATGGCAAAGGAAACTTTTAATAGAAAAAGGAGCAGACCTCTGGAAAAAGAACAAACGAAGAGACTAGTGAAGTGCTTTGTATGGAGTATAGAGCATGGAGTAGAAACATGGACATTACGACGAAGTGAAGAGAGCGACTAGCAGCATTTGAAATATGGATATTGAGAAGAATGGAGCGTGTGAAATGGACAGACAGAATAAGAAACGAAGGTGTGTTGGAAAGAGTGGGTGAAGAAAGAATGATGCTGAAACTGATTAGGAAGAAAAAAATTGACTCGGTCACTAGTCAAAGAGAATCTGCCTACTGAAGTATGCACTGGAAAGAATGGTGAATGGAAGGAAAGTTCAGGATAGAAGGAAATATCAGATGATGGACAACGTTAAGATACATGGATCATATGCGGAGAGTAAGAGCAAGGCGAAAAATAGGAAAGATTGAAGAATGCTGGGTTTACAGTGAAAAACCTGCCCTTGGGATGAATCTGTGAATGAATTACTTGTTATAAACCAATTAGTTGAGGATTCAAGACTACTTTAAATTTAATCCAGATTCATTAAAAGTAGCCTATAGATATTTTTAAAAAATCACAACGAAATATAGAAGTTATTTTGTATCTAATAATTTTTACCTCATCTTAAGGTTCTAGAGACATACCGGAATCATTTTACCTCATCTCAAGGTTCTAGAGACATATCGGAATTGCTTGTACCTCATATCAAGGTTCTAGGGACATACCGGAATCATTTTACCTCATTTTAAGGTTCTAGGGACATACCGGAATCAGTTTTACCTTATTTCAAGGTTCTATGGACATACCGGAATCAATTTCACCTCATCTTAAGGTCCTAGAGACATACCGGAATAATTTTACCTCATCTCAAAGTTCTACAGACATACTGGAATCATTTTACCTCATCTCAAGGTTCTATAGACATACTGGAATCATTTTACCTCATCTCAAGGTTCTAGGGACATACCGGAATCATTTTACCTCATCTTAATGTTCTAGGGACATACCCGAATCGTTTCACCTCATCTCAAGGTTCTGGAGACATACCGGAATCAATTTTATCTCATCTTAAGGTTCTAGTGACATACCGGAATTATTTTTACCTCATCTCGGGGTTCTAGGGACAAACAGGGCAACTCATTTCACTTATCTCTTGATGTACAGACCGATTATTTAGTCCTCACAGCTCAGCGACGCGAAAGAGAGGAAGTAATAGGAGTAGTGGGGAGAGTTCCGGAGTAGAGATAAGGGCGAATGGTCGGTAAAGGAATGCAGTACAGCTTAAATTGTTCTAGAAACATACTGCTCCGAAGTCAAGCGAGTGACTAACCCAAACACTCCTTGGCATAACTAAATGGACTCGCCTGACCCAGGCGCACATCTCCGGCGACTGTCAGGACTAAATAATCATACTGTAATACAAAAACTTGAAAACATAATCGTCACAATCTGTTCAGAGTTTGTCATTTCGTATTTTTTTTTTTTAATTTTAAATAAAGACTTATTTATTTTGTACTATAAATATTACGATTCTATGCATCAATCCACGATAAATTGAGTAGTAGATGCTGAACGGAATTCGCTCAATAGGTAAGGCGAAATCGCTGCACAGAGATAAACAAATAGAATAGATGCTATGCCAAAAACCACATGTTCGATACCAATGTTGATGCTAATATGTATTTCAGCAAACATTTCTAAATATATTTTTGCAATACATGACAATACTACTACTACTACTACTACTACTGCTGCTGCTGCTGCTGCTACAGTAATAAGAAAATTAAGTGCAACTTTTCCTGATAACGCAACAAATAACTCTTAAATCGCAGAGTTCTTGCTATGAGACAGATTGTTGATTATAGAATAAAAGTTACATTATTATGTTGAGTGCCACCATAGACGTAACCTGTTTTAGTTGTTAAAAAATTACAAAATAACTGTAGATTTACCTCAAATTCGGCAGAGAAAATACATTTTGTTATACCTTTATGATTTCTTGAATCCGAACGTAATTCATATTTTAATGGATACGGTTCAAATTATTTTCTGAGAATTTGACATATTATGTAGCTGCAGGCTTCTGTAAAAGAACTCAAACTGCATGAATCAACGATTAAAACCGTTACGTGTAGAAAGTCTTGGAAAGGTTGTTCAAAAAATCTCTGCTCACGCCCCTAATATTATTGAATTAAACCAACACGAGTGTTCAGAAATAAAATCAGTGCTGCTTCTTTTTATGACGTTTCGCAACGGTACGTCGCATCGGCATCTTTTTATGGCCAGAAATAAAAAATTTAATTGGAACGTTCCCTGAAGATGCGGGATGCACATGACCCAATCCCAACGAACACAATAAAATTAAGCCTAGTGCATGGAGTAAATTATTTCAGAACGATGAAATTAATAATAGAAATGTACGAGCTCCACAGTTTATAGAAAGAATTCACATTGTTGAACAATTTCTAATCAGCAGCAGAAATTGACAGAGCGTCGTTAAATTCATATTAAACTCAACTACTTTCAACAGTATTTTCTATAACAAATGGCAGCTTATATCAAAGACTTCTTTCCTACTGTAAAGAGACAGTTACAGGGTTTTCCAGATTATATACGCATAAGCGAAAATATCAGAAATTTAAATTTCCTCTCACTTTCGAAAGTCTCGTCCTAAAATCGTCTCTAGTGCATTATGTCAAAAAGGAACATATTTTTTCGCGCTTTGAACGTAATGAAATATTGGCATGCCTAAATTAACAATAATTTATAGTGGAAAAGCTAAGATAACTAATGGCAAAAATTAAAAGGTTATATTTTGCCAACTAAGTTACGTGCCAAATTAATACGTGTTTGTTGAATGTACCTCTAAAATAACATTTTTATACTTAGCTCCATTAGCTTTTCCTCTCTAAAATTATAGTTTCCTACAGGAATTAACGCAAAATGGAAAAGAAAAAAGCAATAAATCGTTTCACCAGTCCTTTTGTTTAAACAAACAATATCAAGGTCTGACCAAAATTCAGCTGTTTTCACAAACCCGTTCGTCCATGCAAACAATGTCGGATAAAACTCAACTTGTTCACCAATCCGTTAGTGCATACAAACAATATTGATGTGCGAAGGAGCTGAATTCTTTCACCAATCCTTTCATGCATATAAAATATGTCGATAAACTTACGAAGGTGAACTTTTCCACCAATCTCTTCGTGCATACAAACAATACCAATACCCAAACGGGGAGCCAAAATTGTTTCACCAATCCATTCGCACATAAAAATAATATCGATAAGCACACTATTTCTACTAAGAACATCAATACGCGAATGGAACTAAATTGTTTCACCAATCGTTCGTGTATACCAGCTCTGGGCATAAGAGGAGAAGTGAAAAGGACGGAGAAACTCCACCTGTGTCCTTCTTGCTTATACCACCTTATAAACAAACGCGTAGTAAGGCTCTGTGCATCAGTGGTGGATTTTAGGCTACCAGCGAGAGTCGAAAATTCGTAAAAGCTATGATGTCCGCATTATACAATCCGTCACTGACCTTCCTGTCTGCTAGTACATTACTGTCTCAGCCGGGGAAGGTGGAGTGGGAAGTTAAGAGATGGTCTGCAGTGGCTCAATTGAATTATTTACGCACAGGCATGGAGTATACCAACAATATCGATACGCAATTGGAGATGTTTCACCAATCCTTTCGTGCATACAAATTATCGATATGCGAAAGGAGCTGAAGTTTTTCATCAATCATTTCGTGCATGTAAATAATGTCGATACGCGAATGGAGCTGAACTGTTTTCACTACTAATCCATTCGTGTAAGCAAACAAAATTGAAACGCGAATGGAGCTGAAACTAATCCATTCGTGTTGGCAATGAATGTAGATACGCGAAGGAAGGTAAACTATTTCACTAATCAATTCGTTTAAGCAAACAAAATTGAAACGCGAGTGGAGTGTAGACAAGGAATATACGCGAAAGGAGGTAAAACTGTCTCATTAATCTATTCATGTAGACAATGGGTATAGATATGCAAAGGGAAGTAAACTGTTTCACTAATCCCTTTGGGTAAGGAAACAAAATTGAAACACGAATGGACCTAAACTGTTTCACTAATCCATTCATGTATACAATGAATATAGATACGCGAAGGGAGGTAAACTGTTTCATTACTCTATTTTTGTAGACAATGAATATATATACGCGAAGGGAGGTAAACTATTTCATTAATCCATTCGTGTAGAAATGAATATAGATACGCAATGGGATGTAAATTGTTTCACTAATTCATTCTTGTAGACAATGAATATAGATACGCGAAGGGAGGTAAACTATTTCATTAATACATTCGTGTAGAAATGAATATAGATACGCAATGGGAGGTAAATTGTTTCACTAATTCATTCGTGTAGACTTTGAATAGATACGCGAAGGGAAGTAAACACTTTCATTAATCTATTCTTGTATACAATGAATATAAGATACGAAAAGGTAGGTAAACTTTTTCACTAATTCATTCGTGTAGACGTTGAATAAAGATACGCGAAGGGAGGTAAACTCTTTCATTAATCCATTCGTGCATACAATGAATATAGATACGCAATGGGACGTAAACTGTTTCACTAATTCATTCGTGTATACAATGAATATAGATACGCGAAGGGAGGTAAACTGTTTCACTAATCCATTCGTGTATACAATGAATATAGATACGCGAAGGGAGGTAAACTGTTTCACTAATTCATTCGTGTAGACATTGAATAAAGATACGCGAAGGGAGGTAAACTGTTTCACTAATCCATTCGTGTATACAATGAATATAGATACGCGAAGGGAGGTAAACTGTTTCACTAATTCATTCGTGTAGACATTGAATAAAGATACGCGAAGGGAGGTAAACTGTTTCACTAATCCATTCGTGTATACAATGAATATAGATACGCGAAGGGAGGTAAACTGTTTCACTAATTCATTCGTGTAGACATTGAATAAAGATACGCGAAGGGAGGTAAACTGTTTCACTAATCCATTCGTGTATACAATGAATATAGATACGCGAAGGGAGGTAAACTGTTTCACTAATTCATTCGTGTAGACATTGAATAAAGATACGCGAAGGGAGGTAAACTGTTTCACTAATCCATTCGTGTATACAATGAATATAGATACGCGAAGGGAGGTAAACTGTTTCACTAATTCATTCGTGTAGACATTGAATAAAGATACGCGAAGGGAGGTAAACTGTTTCACTAATCCATTCGTGTATACAATGAATATAGATACGCGAAGGGAGGTAAACTGTTTCACTAATTCATTCATGTAGACATTGAATAAAGATACGCGAAGGGAGGCAAACTCTTTCATTAATCCTTTCGTGTGTACAATGAATATAGATACGAAAAGGTAGGTAAACGGTTTCACTAATTCATTCGTGTAGACATTGAATAAAGATACGTGAAGGGAGATAAATTCTTTCATTAATCCATTCGCGTAGATGAGTGGTCGTCAGCACTCGCTGAAATGGGTAAAGTGTATTCGGAGCAACATCATATGCCCCGTCGTGTAGCAGGCAGAGAGGGAGAGAGCATATCCGCCAACAGCTACGGATGCACATAGTGCAGTGTCTTATCCGCGGGTAAGAGATGCTAGCCCGAGGGTGCTCTGTGCTGATAACCGCTGGTGTAGACAATGAATAGATACGAGCAGGGAGGTAAACTGTTTCACTAATCCATTCCAGTAACCAAACAAAATTGAAACGTGAATGGAGCTGAACTGTTTCACTAATCCATTCGTGTATGCAAACAAATTTAAACTGGAATGTAGCTGATCTGTTTCGCAATCCGTTTGTGCACAGAAACAATATCGATAGCCGAAAGCAATTGAACTACTTTGCCAATATGATCGTGCATACAAACAACATGGAAACGTGAACGCAACTCAACTGTTCCATCAAACCGTTCGGCGTTTGAGCTGATGAGTAGAGAACAGTAATATAATCAGGCAAAGTTATAGGTTGAAGCACATGACCATATACGGTCTAAAAGTGGTGCGTTTTGAATTCAGTAGAATACAAATGACATTGAACTGATGCCTGTGCATTGTGCGTGTCTGCAGAATAACGAGTTTTATGAGCAGCGACTCGTCACGGAGAAGGATCAAAGTAACTCCGACCAGACACTGCAAAAAATATAGATTTTGTTGCGGATGCACGTTTTTAGCATCCCTGATACAGAAAATGAACAGAAATAGTGACACTACAAAGGGAGACTATCAAGTGGAAGCGGGGTATTTTAATTAAACACAAACTAAATTCTCGGATTCATATACCTGGTTATAGTAGTGGACAGCCAGCCATTTATCTAAATATGGCTTTTTAAAACGATGCCAAGTCTGAAAATTGCCTATCACTTTGCCTGCACTTGCCTATTGTGTATTGTTTATATTGTATATACCATTGCCACCGGGTGCGTGCCCACATGTAGTGTAAATAAATACTGTACTTGCATCTCATTCATAAGAAGTAAGCGTAGTCTACCGGAGACGAAAATCGGTTTATATCTTCGTACTTTATGTTTTTTAATCATACTTGACTATTTAATCATTGTTTACGATATGATTATATTGAGTCCAAGACATTTCATAACCGGAAATTCCGTCACCATTATAGTTTTTCGTCATTAGTTTTTTGGTCATCAAATACATTTTGTCATCATGTTTTTTGCCACAGGGGAGATTTTGTCACCGAAAATAGGACTTGCATGCAAATAGCATAAATTCCATTCCCTTCCATTTTCGTGATAACAGCTGGATATAACTGGCTTTTCCAAGGTACACAAAGTTTCCAACAGCCAATGATTGGGAATTTTAATTTCAGTTGTCTGACATGGCCTGCAAACAGTCAAAACGGAATAAAATTTAGCGCTAGGGATTACTTTGGCCTGGGCCAATGTAGCCCCTATGCAATTGAATATGTGCTATTTATTTCAGATAGAAAATACTGTCAAGGAGTTTTACCATAATCAAACATTGTTTAAATATCTTGTATGCCGATACTTAGAGTTTACAAATAATACACTTACTTGATTTTTTCAATTACCGGTATCGGCTGCAAAGAAGGAATTTTACCCAATATTAATTTACTACTTCTACAACAACAAACGCCAGGAACATCACAGATGTCGAACAAAGGCTGTTATAAACAATCCTGATAGCGGGAGTTATTCTTAAAATATCTGACTATCGTATGGCGCGTAGAAATGAATGATGTGGATGAAACTCGCAGTGCAAAACATTTCTTAAATTTTTTATCGTGTGTAGGCCACTGGACCAATCTAACTCCGGTTTACGATACACTTGTACCAAAAGTGGCAACACTGATAACTACTCGAAACAGTTCTCTAAATAAGCAGTGTCCTTAAGTGAATCTCACTGAGGACTAGAGTCCTGTATTTGGTTACTTTGAATATAAGTTACGTGTACCTCGATCATATTAGCTTCACGCTGCGGTCTCTACCCGTACGCTCCGGAACTGTGTATTTGCTAGAGATGAACAACGAGCGAGAAAGCGAGACTAACAGCGCCCGCAAAGCCGAAAACCCGCACGACAATGTTGTATTACGTCGCGTCCTTGACGTAAAGACTGGTTGTGAGTGTTCCGAGACTCGATATTGATGAGTCCCGAAGTCAAGCAGCCTTGAATCGCCACAGTCGTTTATAGCTGACTGAACTTTTATCTATTTTGACAACTGTTATATATGTATAAACGATCAAGTAGCCTATTTGAAACATCATCTCTACCTTTCAGTGTATAATAATCCGTTCGCCAGTTTTTATTTAATTACTAGGTCCTTATTAACAGGCTAGGAATTTTCTTTTCATATGTTTAAGAGTAAGTGTGCAAACTCAAGTAAAAAGAAGTTAATGTTATGTTTTATGTTTCTTAGAAATGCAAATTCATTTGACAATTTTTTTTCTATTTATATAACCATAGGCAATATAATATAATAGAACCAGACAATTTTTATAACTAAGATACTGTTCTGTTTTGTCTTTCTGTCTCATTTAAACATTTATAATGTTATTTATATCAATGATGTATTTTATTCAAAGTTACGAAATCTTTCCACGCCGACCAAATGCTACTTCGAGAATGATGAGCGAGACTCGAAGCGCACGAGAATGACGAGTCGAGACTCGAAAGACAAATGCAACGAGCACAGCGAGTGTTTATAAGTCAGGGTAGAACAGGAATAATTTTTCTTACCATAGACAAAACTAAAAATTTTCAGGAGCCATCCCCTTTATTTTCGTAAGCCACCACACATGTATTGAGAAGACCATTTGAGCTAAGGTGAAACATTTACTGAAATAAATATCTATGCAATGCAAACTCACTATCATAGACGCTCTTTGCTCTCCACTGAAGCTATGTCGTGTTTTATTTAACAACGCTCGTAACTGCCGAGGTTATATCAGCGTCGCCAGTGTGCCGGAATTTTGTCCCGCAGGAATTATTTTAAATATCAGTAAATCTACTGACATGAGCCTGCCGCATTTAAGCATACTTAAATGGCATCGACATGGCCCGGGATCGAACCCGCAACCTCGGACATAGAAGGCCAGAGCTATACCAACTGCGCCAACCAGGCCGACATGTTGTGGCGAGGTCGACCTGGTTGGCAAGTTGGTATAGCGCTGGCCTTCTATTCCCAAGGTTGCGGGTTCGATCCCGGGCCAGGTCGATGGCATTTAAGTGTGCTTAAATGCGACAGGCTCATGTCAGTAGATTTACTGGCATGTAAAAGAACTCCTGCGGGACAAAATTCCGGCACATCCTGCGACGCTGATATAACATCTGCAGTTGCGAGCGTCGTTAAATAAAACATAACATTTTAACATGTTGTGGCGATATATTGAGATGCGCAGCAAATGTAACAATATTAATCTAAGGAGCACATTCGAATTTCTTCCTACAGCCGCTTTTGTTAACATTATGTAGGCCTATTATTAGTAGTGATATAAGATAAATCCGAAGTCTTACAAAACTTTGAACTCAATAAACAATTCAGGGAGTACATAATAATAATTTTAATCGCCAAGGCTACATGCTGTCCGGAATTTGTCTGCCTCTGGTTTTTACAATAAGTAAAACACATTAAGATACTTCAGATTTGATTAAAGGTTGGAATTAACAAATGAAAGAGATAAATGTCAGCACAAACTTAAAATAAAACAAATTATGAATGCGTGCTTTACGAGTCTCTACACATTATGATGAATGACTGGAAACATTTTAAGTGTTTCCTTCTTTGTGATAAAATGCATGTTCTTCTTTTCTAATAAAGTACTCGCTACCAAAGTCTCCCATTAGGCACTGATCTAAAAGCGCCCAGCTTTGTTTTGTTTTCGCATGTTCGCTGAAGAGTAGCTCAGAACTGTGTAGTAGTAGGTTCGGGTGACGCCGATCTCTACTCCATACATACCTGCACTATTGCGGGTCGCTTTTGGTAACCAAACGCAGGATTCTACTGATGACGTATCAGATATTTTCCGCACAGTGCGGTACATATTATCATAGTCTAGTATATACAGTCACGAAGCTTTAGTTGTGAGGGTGCTAGGAACAATAGACTGTGACGGTACTATTTCGCATTGTCTGTAATGAGGCAATAGTAGCGATCCTAATGGTTAGAAACTATCTATGGATGCATATTTACTACGTATTGAGCTTCGTGACTGTATATACTAGACTGTGATATTATCATGTTGGCTACTGGGCTGTCAAATTTGAAGATCGCATCACTCTAAAAATTGATGAGAATTGACACGACTGACACATGGTTATGGAATTCGATTCCCGATGTCCGCTAGGATAACGCTGTACACCAGGTTGCTCGACACGCTGCGACTGTCTAGCTGTGCTCTCTGTCCAGCAACAGATTGGCCCTCTCATTTGTTCTAGTGGCTTACGTCGTAATTCCAGATTTTCCGTCCAAAATTTCGTGCGTCCCTTCAGTGGAATGTGTACTCCGGAGTTAGATATGTAGCCAGTAGGCATGGATGCATACCGACAGCCCCGAGATTCTTTGCAAGGACAGACGACCGAGCGTCATGTTTCAGTTTATTTTCTTATTTTCAATTTCCCTCTATGTTATGGAGGAGCTTTCATGTCGTTGTAGGCTATGTTGTTTCTATTACCAGGCGTATGTAGGCTTTACCCTTTAGGGTAGCAAATCCTATCTTCATCTAAGACTAGCATTAGGTTAGTAAATAAAGTACATATAGGTGTGACAGGCAGTCTAGAAGTGATCATAGCATCTTTAATTCTACAAATATCACTGGAATCTGGAATAATTCAATACAAAATCTGCCATATAGAAATCCGTGCACTATTTTATTCACTGAATCTATATTTCGCTGTGATGAAAGCTCTTAACGTATTTACTTATGTTCAAACGATTTCGCTTTTTTTTAATAAACTACATTCAAAAGAGAAAAGTCCATCCCTGTAGGGTAACGGTTAGCATGTCTGGCCGTGAAGCGAGCGGCCCGAATTCAAATCCTGGCTGGGACAAGTTACTTGACTGAGGGTTTTGATTATTATAAACATCACTCAGATAATCTTCTCAGTAGTGAGTAAGGTGGAGTGAATCTATACATGAAATTGTTTATCAGTTTCCTAAATTTAATAATTGCAGAAATCTATATTTTCACTTAACTTAGGAATGTGAAAAATATGGAGTTGTTATATTTAATTTTTGAGGTGCCCCAAGGGCTTTGAAGTTTCTTAAATTTATAATTTTTTTTGCTTCTTTTTATATTTATTCCCTTATTTTGTTTTTTATTATATAGCTAATGAATTGCTGTAAAATCACATATTTGAACTTTATTTGAAAGAATCTAAATTGGGGTTGCAGTATTCAGTATTTTTGAGGGGATTCAATGGGACAAAATATATAGTACCTTACATAAAATATCACGAAAATTCCATTTCAACCCATTTACTTTTTTTAGTTGGAATTTATTCTTGTTTTCTTTTTAATTTCTTTCTCAGTGGTAACTAAATCAACAGCTCCAATAAATTATCATCCTTCTGTTCTTTGCTCTAGTAAAACATTCTTGTTTTGGAACACAATTAGGCCTACAATATTATTTTTTTTTGCATTTGCAACTGCATATATCAAATTAGGTTTTTTTATTCTTTTAATTTTGCAATGTTGTCATTTTAGTTGTCGTCACTATGTCGTTTCTTGCAAGGCTTCATTAAGTTTGTGTATTGATTATGGTAAGCACGAATCAGTTGTAATATTCTTATATGACTGACTTTCGGAATTTATGCCTTTACCTGGATTTCCTTAGTTTTGATAGCAACTCTTTCTGAAATCTCTTTTGATTTGAAGTCAGATTTTAATTCATTTTTGACTCATGGATAATATTACATTACGTCATGATAGATAGGTAACTGTTATGGGTTCAGCCCCTCTGGCATTGAGAATACAGGAAATAAGGTTAGATTTCTTGTGTTAATATTAGAGATATTCTGATTTAAATACCTGCAACATAAGAAGAATGAATTTCCATTAATTTTATTATACTAACTATATCATACCTAAGAGTTTTGTGATTATTCCCTGTTTTCTTATAAATTGAGATTTCTGTGACATTTCAAAATGAAACAACAGGGGACCAAAAATATGCAGAGTCTTCTAACGTGTATTTTTTTCAACATTTTCCTAGCATCGTATTCAGATTAAATCACTGGAGAATGCTCTCTCGCTAAAAAAATCTGAACCCCAAAATTTTGTGAAAATGTCAAAATATGATGCTCTTGGGACACCTCTAAATATTAATCTAGAGAAAATTTATTTTGCATTGTTCTTTATGATATCACCCCACAACTTTCCCCTGGTATTACATTTTGATTCCATAAACTTCGTATTTTCACTCCACCCCAGTAGTCAGGTTTTTATTCATGACGTAAACATTAGTAAAACATTAGTAACAATTTTCTTATGGAAATTAAAGGATACCAATTATTGTAATAAAGTAACTATTAATAATTGCCTCCTCTAGTACGAATTTAATTAATAAGCTTCATAATTCAGCTACCTATAAGCTGGAATGAAGTTGCCTGATTCGAAGTAATATGTGATGTCACAGTACAGGAATAGGTACGTTCATATACTCATCCTCTGCCTTCTACTAAGTCGAAGCCACGACGCAGTCATAGTGAATACTGTTATCAATCAGTGCTGGTCTATTACTAGTCGTATTATTTAAATAACTACAGTTTTGTGGTTGATTGAAGGTCCATTGCACAGGTAAAATGCCTTGAGTACGACGCTCAAGCGTGTAATGTTGAACTGATATTTTCACTGTTAACAACAACAACAGCAACAATAATAATAATAATAATAATAATAATAATAATAATAATAATAATAGTAATAATAGCAATAATAATAATAATAATAATAATAATAATAATAATAATAATAATAAAGAAGTATAAGGGTCTAGGCTTGTTACGGTCTGTGAGTCATTCTCGGTCCGCCTTTTCTTGGACGGCCCAAAGATCTCTCCCCTAGGGACAGTATTGAAGCATGGCGTTTGGAAGTCTCTTAAGATTCATTCGTTGGACATGGTTTTTCCACTGTAGTTGATATTTGTTTCTTCACTGTTAATATAGACAAAATTACATATAAATTATGTAAATAAATGTAAAAGTGGCAAAAACAATTCAATGAGAGGCACTGCAGTACCAAAAGTACAGAAAATGTGTTGAACGTAATCTAAAAGGAACAATGTCATCAAATATATAATAGTAAATATAAATATTTAATGTGTGTGTCGAGGTTTACCATACGGTTCTTCTCTTTCATCTACTTATTGAATTGGGTATATTCTCCTGCATTAATTCATTAATAGTGTCCTGTCCAAGGGCAGGTCTGTCATTGCAAACCCAGCATTCTCCAGTCATTCCTATTTTCTGCCTTCCTCTTTGTCTCAGTATATGATCCATATATCTTAATGTCGTCTATCATCTGATATCTTCTTCTGCCCCGAACTCTTCTCCCATTCACCATTCCTTCCTGTGCATCCTTCAGTAGACAGTTTCTTCTCAACCAGCGACCCAGCTAATTCCTTTTCATCTTTCTGATCAGTTTCAGCATCGTTATTTTTTCATCCACTCTTTCCAACACAGCTTCTTTTCTTACTCTGTCTGCCCATTTCACACGCTCCATTCTTCTCCATATCCACATTTAAAATGCTTCTACTCGCTTCTCTTCACTTCGTCGTGATGTCCATGTTTCTGCCCCATACAATGCTACACTCCACACAAAGCACTTCACTAGTCTCTTCCTTAATTCTGTCTCCAGAGGTCCACAGAAGATGCCCCTTTTTCTATTAAAAGCTTCCTTTGCAATTGCTACTGATCGTGCATGTGGTAATAAAATTTAGTTCTTAAATTCACCCTTACCTAGTAAAAAAAAATACATAGTCTACCGAATAAAAACGTTCCCCACAATGCAAGGGATTTCATAAAATGTCCTGTCGATTTTTGGAGAATTTTCACCGCTGAAAGGCGAATGTCAGATAATCGAAGAATGAATCCTCGAGACTCATCTGACAGAAAAATCTTCTCCTTTGTTACCAGTTCCACCGACTGTAATGACCGCATAATTGATGCAGCAACTTTAAGGGAACCCGAATACTTTCATCTTAGCTTATGTTAAATTAAAATTATTTTTTTTCTCAAACTATCAGGAGTACAGTAGTGGAATTGTTAGAGATTATTTCTGCAGCTTATAGCGTTAATTCACAGGGTTTTTTGAAAAATAATTAAGTTTCTAAGTTATGAGTTTTTCATGTAATGTAAGTGTGAATATTATTTTTGTTACAGTCCACACCTTTGGAGTAACGGTTAACGCGTCCGGCCGTGAAACCAGGTGGCCCGGTTTCGATTCCCAGTTTGGGCAAGTTACTTGGTTGAGGTTTTTTTCGGGGATTTTCCCTCAACCCAATATGAGCAAATGCTGGATAACTTTCGGTGTTGGACTCTGGACTCATTTCACCGGCATTATCACCTTCATTTCATTCAGGCGCTAAATAACCTAAGATGTTGATAAATCGTCGGAAAATAACCTACTAAAATTATTGTTACAGTTTTAGGGTTAACTCCTTTGCGAATTTAAATTTAATGAAATTCCTGTGTTAAATCATACAGTAAGCTATAATAAATGCTTCCTATAAGATTGAAGTAATTTTTGTGGGTAAAATTAAGAGAATGTACATTTTGTACAGAAAATATGAACTTACGGAATGTGGTTAATATTTTTTAGTACATCCTAGCTAAATGTGGCGGATTTTTTCAAAAAAATAGCTCTTTACAAGTAAGTAGTGTCATGTTTCATATACCGTCGGAAAGAGGACGTTCCAGAGAATATAACGCATTAAAAACTAAAAATGAAAATTTCACTGTTTTACAAGGTGCGGGTTCCCTTAAATAGGCGATAAGAGAACGTCATACAGGTGTTCGAGTCAAAATTAAGAGATGAAATTCTTTGAATTTTCTGCCGTGGTTTACAGTTGTGCACTGTTTAAAAATAGCATCAAAATGAAACTTTTAAGTTAACTCTACCACCTGCAGTAGTTATATTTATCTCCACAGAAATGCATGCAGTAAAAAATATTCCGAGCTTGAATGATGTACGGTATTATGTATGCACCTACGTCACACGACGCCCACCCTTTCAAGTGGGTGATGCGTGGCATGATGCATCTGTATGTTTCAAAGGTTATTGGTTAATCCTGATGTGATTTTAGGCTTCCATGGCGTCTGTTGGGGTGAGGGAAAATGTGTGCGACGTCTCGGTGTGGTTTAATGGAGCAGTATTTATGGAAGTAGAGCAAGCTGAACCGTGTAACATGTATTGCAGCGGCTACTTAATTTAAGTAGCATTTTATCAAAACTAGAGCTGAGCCGAGACAGGAAGTCTTAGCAGAAGCAATTGATGGCGCAGCCGCTACCCGATGCCATATCGATCGCGAGGCGCGGCTTCAAAAACTTTGTAGAGCGTCGCCCTCACACCGATGTGGAACTACCGGTATCATCGGGGAAAACTATACACAAATTTAATGTGTGTATATGTGTATGTACTTCACTACATGTTACATTGCATGGATAATGCTACATGTTGTGTGGTTTACAATAATATGTATGTACATTACTGTGCATTGTTATTGAAAGATAATTTTTGAGTAACAATACATTTTCAAGGTTACTAAGATAGTAACATTTCTTCATTAAAATACAAGGTGTTAAAAAGTATCCAATATTTTAGGAGGCAATAGTATGTATCAAAACAAGAAAATAATTTTTAATAAACATGGGTCTTACAACACATACTTTCTGAGATCTCAACACTTGTCAGGCTCATGTCAGCAGATTTACTGGCATGTAAAATAACTCCTGCGGGACAAAATTTCGGCACATCCGGCGACGCTGATATAACCTCTGCAGTTGCGAGCATCGTTAAATAAAACATAACATTAAACATCAACACTTGTTCGCAAGAGGTGCTCAAAGTGATGTCCAATTATGGCAATGCATTTTTCTGCCCTACAATACAGCAGACTACCAGATAATCATACCGTATTTGACACCCCTGGCATGGAATACTGATACGTCGCAAGGAATACTGAAAACAAAAGTTTGGTTGCGGATATGAGCGGGGTTCAGCAGAGATGATGATGTGAATTTTCGTAATCAGCATGTGTGGGCTGATGAAAATTCCCATGCAGTTGAAGAACGTTCTTGGCGATAGATTAATAGGGTCATACGTGCTACCACAGAGATTAATTGGGGCTCGTTATCAGGACTTTCTTATTAATGTATTGCCTACCTAGCTGGAGTATGTGCCATATCAGCAAAGGATACAGATGTGGTTCATGCACTATGGCACACCAGCACTTTTTCTCTGCAATGTGCGTGAACACCTACGCTGACATTTAAGGACCGCTGGATTGGTCGGGGAGGCTCCACACCTTGGCCTGCTCGTTCCCCAAACCTAAATCTCTTATACTTTTCGTTATAGTAAATTTAAAAGAGTGATTCCTTACGCGGAAGGGCAGAAGACTGCATAGCCATGAATGGACGTTACATTGAGCACCTTCTATAAACAAGTGTTCAGATCTCAGAAAGTATGTGTTGTAGGACCGATGTTTACTAGACATTATTTTCTTGTTTTGATGCATACGAGCACCTCCTAAAATATTGGATAATTTTTTAACACCCTCTATAAATGTAATTATATCGGAAGATATGTTACACAATAGGTAAATAGTCGGTTATACAGAGTGAATACTAACTAAATACCTTCTTTGAAGACCGCAGCGTGAAAAAGGATATTGTGGCGATGAAATTCGAGATAAGAACTGTCACGGTAGGTTGATTAGTTATGGAGATATTACAGGCAATACCCGGAAGTCAAATGAGGTAATAGTTACTTTTGATCCATAGCGCGAAGTATAGTAATTAGAGTTAAAAGTCAAGAATAGAAAAACGATGCGATGTGTGCGACATGTACCTGTCCCTGAAATGGTCGGATTTCGAAGGGAATGGACCTCGGACCAATTGGTCAGGAAGCCCTCGCGCTATTCATATAACCACAACGGCGGACTAAATTTTGTTCAATGAAACATTTAACCTCCTTCAGGGCCTGTTCAAAATGTTTCACAATGTATATTTAAAAAAAAAAAAAAAAAACTTTGAGAGGTACAAAATGACATGGAACTCATAGTGTATGTATTTACTGCAACTTCGAATTAAAATGACACTTTGTAGCATTGGATAACTAGGGCTTGGAAGTTGAAGGCCTATAAATTGCCTAAAGCCCCTTTAAAAAGACATAGAATATCCTAAAAGAACCTAAAGACTAGAAAAAGGGCGTAAAAAGTTGTTCCAAATTAATTAATAATTTCAGTTTTAATTACATATTTAATAAATATAATGTTTTAAAAATACAAAATTCTGGTGGTATGCAACAAACAGTGCAAAAAAGCTATATGAATGAAATGCTTCTTCTTTCAGAAATTATATACTTTTTAGATTAACATAATTTGAAGAAGGAATTTCGGGTTTGTTAAAAAAGAGTACCTGTAGAATTTAAAATGAACGATTTTTGCCACCTAGAATGAATTCAGTGAACCCGCAATGGACATCCTGGAGAAAGAAATTGAAATTAGTATCATATTTGGCTTAACCACACTTAGGTTACAGAAATTTGACTTAGGAAACTTTATCTCAGTTAGCATTGCAGTATATCACAGTAGTCATCTCCAGGTTCTTAGGTGTAAAAGATTGTCGGTTTTCTGACAGCAAGTTGCGAAACATCGAGAAACTTCTCTCCATATCAACAGATGTCATTGGTGCATATTTGAAGCAAATGAGATTTCGTGGTGGATTCTTGAATTGTAAAAATGGCAGTAAAAATGTAGTCGAAAGAAGCTGAAGTTGCCAAAAAATAGCCATTAAGACCTAAAAAAAAAAGGCTAAATAGGACCAATAAGTCAAGAAACGCCGAAAAAGGTAAAAAGGGACAAAAAAACCCACCATTTTCTGGCCTACAATGACCCAAAATGAACATACATTATGTTGGGCCTTGTCTTTGGACACTCTAAACAAAAAGTATGTTTCCTCAACTTCCGAGCCCTAGCGATAACGTTATTGGACCTTATTCTATGAATGGTGCCTTAAGTGGCAGATGATGTGCCAAATTCTTAAGAGCCTTTCATCCTGCTTTTGAGGCAGTACCTTTGAGAAACAGAATGATTAAGTGGTGCAAGCATAACATAACGCCTTAAGTGGCCATTGCATTCTGAGCCGAAAATATTCTGGTAGTTGGATTCAGCGTGAAGGATCAGTTACTAGGCCTGTTCGTTCTGCTAACATCACGCCACTAGACGTTTTTCTTTTGGGAGCGGTCAAGGACGCTGCCTATCAGAATGTTTCAATGCCACCAGAGAACATGTAGCAACGTATAATTGATGCTTGTACCTAGGATATATCCATTCAGCAGGCAACACTGTAACGATGTAGAGCGCCATTCATCCAAAAACTGCAATTATGCATGAATTCAATTGACATCACTTTGAGCAGGATATGTAAATGTTCTATTTTAGTAGGAATACCAGAGTTGTACAAAGTGTCATTTTACTTCGGACTTGCATTAAATATGTCCAGTAGGCCTACATTAAGAGGTCCATTTTTTTTACCCATCAATGTTTAAACACTGTAGACATATCCTATTTGCTGACGACTTACAAATATATATCTCTGCACCTACATTGGCACTAAATTACGCAATAAATGAAGTAAACAATGACTTAAATAAATTATTTCATGGACGAACAAATTTGGAATAAAATTGAGTTCGAAGAAATCACAGGCAATTATAATGGGACATCAACGACATTTAAGTAAATTAAACACAGGTGACTTAACTCCTGTTAAAATGAATGAAACTATTATCCCTTACAGTGATAGAGTAAAAAATCTAGGAATTTATATGGACAAAAACTTAAGTTGGAATACTCAAATCACACACACATGTAAAATAATTTTTATGAAAATTCACACACTAAAAAGAATCCGAAATTTCCTTCAATTGATTCCCAAGAAGAATTTAGTGCAATCGCTCTTGATGCCTCATTTTGATTACTGTGACACACTCTACACTGACCTTAACATGAGACTGACAGACTACAGCGTGTTCATAATGCATGTGTTTGATTTATTTGCAACGTCCGTAGATCTGACCGTATCACACCTTCACTAAATATTCTGTCCTGGGTCCGTCTCAAAGAGCGAAGAACTATTCACTCTCTCACTTTACTCTTCAATATTCTTCAAAACTCTAACCCTAGATACTTGGTTTCTCGTTTTCAACATTTGTCCTCATATCACGAAATAAATACTCGCTCACAACACCATATCACACTCTCCATTCCTAAACACAGAACATCCTTCTACAATCCATCTTTCACTTCTCTGCAGCCCATCTCTGGAACTCTCTACCACAATATGTTAGAGACTGTCGGACATTGTATAGTTTCAGAAATAAACTAAAATTGCATTTTTTCAATTCATATTCCTTTCAGTTATAAAGCCCTTTTCTCTGCGATAGTTTTGTAAAATTATATATATTTCTTTTCCTTCCTTTTCCCTTTTTTGTTCTCTTGATCACTAGATAAATTTATTATCATGCCCTTTTTATTGTGAACTTTATTTAATTTTCGTATTCCTTTTCTTTTTTATTATTATTTTATTACATTCCATTTTGTTACAGTCTTCCTTACGTTTTCCATATTAACTATTTGTAGTAAATGAGTTGCTTTTACTATATTCCAATGTATTTTTTTTTCTATTATGGTATTATTTTCATGTTGTTCAGCGTCGATTTTATTACGCTATTATTATTTTTTTTCGTAATATGTTAGTATTCCGTTCTTTAACTTTTTGTTAAATTTTCAGTGCTTCTATACTTTGTGATCTGGTAGAGTGTAAGGGAAGGCCCTACGGCCTTAACTCTGCTAGTATAAATAAAGAATTATTATTATGATTATTATTATTATTGTTGTTATTATTATTATTGTTATTATTATGTTTTGTTTATTAGATTGGTACATTGTGGTACATTTTTGAACAGACTTTGAAAACGTTAAATCACTAATTAAATATAAAGTGCATGGCGTGATTAAAAATTTGAAGTCAATACTCTTATTCCTTTATAAACAAGTTTCCAAGAAAGACACCCATTGTATTAGGGGCTGTTCTGAATAAAGAAGTTCATATAAACATGTGTCCAATTATCAGTGAGTGTGGAGACACAGCTCTTTGAATGTTACACATACCAAGTCTTACAAATGATATGAAGGAACGACAGATTACTACGTTCTATTGACTACGTACAAAGGAACAGTACTGTACAAGTTGCTCTTCTGAGATCATTTGAGGGTAGGACAGTTCATAATGGGTATAGAGAAACAACTATTTGTAGTTTCCTTGGCTACAAGGATGACATCTTTTTCCAACATGACAGAGCCCTTGCACATTTTAGTCGTCAGGTAACACGTCACCTAAATCTCATATTCCCCGGACGATGGATCGGCCGCAGTGGTCACATATATTGGCCACCAAGGTCCCCAGATCTTGCTCTTGTCGATTTTTGCCTTTGGGGAGTGGATGAAAGGCGAAGTGTAAAAAAACAAATTATACACAAGGGACGAATTGGTCTGTCACATTATGAATAGTACTGACGACCTCAGAAAAGCAACTCTTGTCAACGGAACGAAAAATTATATTGAACTGTATTGATTTCATGTAAATGAGCAATAAATATAATCGCAAAATCATTTGTCTTTCGTTCCTGCCACGTATAAAGCTCGTTATGTGTAACGTTCAAACAGATGTATTTCCATACACATTAAAAATTGGACACACATTTAATATGAACTCTCTTACTCAGAATAGTCCATACTATCACTCCCTAAATTATTTACTGTTCCTCCTGAATGTATCTGTATATCTAATAGTATATAACTTACAGAATGTGATATATTTTAATATTTCGCATCACAATTATAGTGGCTACATAATTCAAGTTCCCTGGTACATATACTGTACTAGACAAATCTATAAAATACTTTCCAAATTCATTATATGTCTTTTGTTTATTCTTCAAGATTGTTTTTTTAAGAACATTTATATAAAAGTTCCGTAGTTACGTGCACACAGATACACAAGACTGAAGAAATCATAATGATTTACTATAAAATCATGTCAGCCACCGGCATAGCTCAGGCGGTAGCGCGTTTGCCTACTGATCCAGAGTTGCGCTCGGGCGTGGATTCGATTCCCGCTTGAGCTGATTACCTGGCTGGTTTTTTCCGAGCTTTACCCCAACCGTAAGGCGAATGTCAGGTAATCTATGGCGAATACTCGGTCTTATCTCTTCGAATACTATCTCGCTATTATCAATCTCATCGACGCTAAATAACCCAGTGGATGATACAGCGTCGTTAAATAATCATGTAAAAAAATTAATGTCCAACTTTATGCGACACACGCGGAGCCTGTGAGGTTGAATTGTGCGAGCGTCACGCGATGTGTTGCTGTGGGATGGCAGCCCTGTTCATCTCTCGCTATTCATATGTTACGCTTCTCGTCTTGTAATGCATTTACATATTCAAATCGCGCACAACGCTTTCTGCTTTCTATGGAACAATTACATAATTCAAGTAGTCTCTCTGTTTTCCATGAAAAGAGACTTTTAGGGTCGCACCGAAACCAGCAGAATCGCGCAGCAGCTGCCATGTGCGCTTGTTAATGACCTATCCATCACGAGCCTTGCATGATGTCCAAACAATGTAACGGTAGCAACAATACACGAATACTAATAACAATACAGCCTGACTGAAGCAAGTGTGCATGAGATTTGCAACCTTCAGTAGAACTCTCGAGTCCATTCTAAAAAATGCACTTACTTCTTGACTTCGAGATATCAGTTTCACATGTGCTGTGTGTTTCATGCAATTCATGTTATTTTTCTTTCAAGTTCTTCACTGCAGAATAATTTTTCTTTCGTGTCTTGCGTGCTAGAAATAAACTACGAAGACCTGTAATATTTCATTATTCTCGTAAAAATAAAGATAATTATAACAATGAAAATGATAATAATAATAATAAAAATAATAATAATAAAAATAATAATGAAATCCCCAGGAATATAGCAAAATTCTTAGTGAACCTTCTTAATGCATTACTGTTGTAAAGTTTTTCAAATTAACTAGATTATTTGAAAAAAAAATATGTAGGCCTGATGTCTACTGGAATGAATTAACTTGTTAAGTGTTACGTTATCGAAATAAGTTTGTAATATAAAGAATGTCGCGATGTGACTTTTGTTATAATTTCAAGCGGCAATAAATAATTCAATAAAAATAATAATGAAGTGATGATAATGATGATGATTTTTTATTTGATTATTTGCCGAAGCTTTATGAACTACGAGGTTATTTAGCGTCGATGGAATTGGTGATAGCAGATGATATTTGGCGAGATGAGATCGAGGATTCCCCATAGATTACCCGACATTTGCCTTACGGTTGGGGAAAACCTCGAAAAAGACCCAACCAGGTAAACAGTCCTCGTGCTTTTTGCATTAGTTGTGAAATACGTTTCTTTAATATTATGTTTTAAATAATAATGGGTTGGAAACCGTTGTTAAATCGTGCACTGTAAGTAACTTCAAGAGTCGGACCATTTCTTTTGTTTTTGGGACTGTAGTACATTAGTAGATAGAGCAATTTAACAATATTTATATAAAACTGCCGGCATTCTTTTCATTCATTCGCACAAAAGTAGGGTTATAGTTTGTATGTATTCTTTATAGTGGATTTGTAATGTGAGGTATAATTGAAATATAAACTTTTTTTTATCGAAAATGATAATAACTGAACGATTATTTTTGTTTAGCTTTCAATTTAAATTGTACTATAGTGGGAAATAAGGAAATAAAAAGAAGTAGAAATTTTAGCCAATAGGAGACAGATGAGTATATATTATTACTCCTGCTGGTGGAAGAAATGTAAAACATTATTGAATGCAAGAAAACAATCATGCTTCTATTAAAGATAAAGAAGTAGTCTGAAATGATGTGGGAGGAAGGAAAGTACAATGAGATGAGTGGTGTTGTAATTAGAGGCTGGAAGACTTCTTTGTTATAATTATTTACTGAAATTTAAGTTTAAAATTAAATAATTATCTGGACTCTATTGTACAATTACTAATTTCCTGCTTGTTTTAGTCTTACTGATTGCCTAACGAACTTCTGAAATATTCATATGTTAGCTCATTTCTGTTGCAAACAATATTCTGGAGTAACTGGTGGATCATTCTTTTCTTGAGGAATCTCATTCAATTGGTTTTCATTACAGGGGAAACACCTTCATTTTAGTTGCAAGTAATGTTATGTAAGACAGCTGTTGCTACTATTTTTTTTTTCTTGTTAGGAGGGAGGAAGTGAACATCCCACGCACCTGAGGTCTATTGTACACCCCCCTATATGGGATGAGTTATGTGCCCACCGATCCTCTACGCGCACCAACTTAACCACTTGACCCCCTTAACGACCGGTCTCTACAGCCAACAGAGTCCATGTACCACTCCTGCTTCGACAACCCCCCCCCAAGGCTCCCTTAACTGTCCGAGGCGGAAGTCCTCCCCCTTGAAAGTCTGCCCCGGGTTCCGTTGCAGAAACTATATATTATCACTTGAATACAAACCACGGAGGCCGGTCGAGAGAGCCAGCAGCTTCGGAGGGCCGCCTGTAGAGCGATCTGAAAACCAGAAGAAGTAAGGGGGTGATGAATGAAAGGGTGATAGGAGAGAAAGGAAGTGGCGAAGATGAGTGGAGTTCCAATTGTTGCTACTATTACTCTTTCAACTCTTTTAAGTTTGTCTTATTCCAATAGCCAAAATGGGAAATTTCCGTTTCCAAGCCCCATAGCGTCTTTCTATTGGATTTATTGTTCTTACTAATGATTGTTGAAAAGTCGTTCTTCTGCTTTTTGTGGATATGCTAATAATGTAATCAAATAATTTTGTACAGCATATCCATTGTCAACTATTAGAACAACTGTGCCAAATTCTCCACCTTCAAATTTCCTCTTGAGATTTGAGGAATTCAAGATGTGTGAATCATTTGTGCAGAACCAGGTCACCTAGCTACTATATATATTTTTTTTTACCAAAGAAAAATCATATACAGCTTGAACATTAATTGAGAAAATGCCCTTGCGTTTTCTGATCATTTCTACATTTTTACAATTTTAATTTTGAATTTTAACATTCGTACGCTTCACAAAAACCATGCTTAACTAGGGCAATATCTTCTAGAGGGTGTTGGAATTGTGATAACGTGCAGGAGCTCTTCACACTTAGTAAGATAATTATCTGCAACAAGAATATAGACTACTCGCAATATCGCATGATTTCGTGTTATCTTGAATTTCATCTCATTTTCAGTATTACATAAAACTATTTGTGCTGTGTGTTTGTGAACTCTAAACCTATTAAATAAAACTTTTAATCCTATTTTTGAATGCATCTTGATTTCCTTGGCCTCACTGTAATAATATCATAGTCATCTTCATCAATTTCATTTAATATTTTATTGGTGTTATTGTTATTAGATTAATTTATTACCATTTATGAATTGCTTTTCCTCTTTTCTGCAAAGCTGTTTTACAGTTCTGTGAATAGTTCTACTTACATAACCTCAATTAGAAGAGTAGCATTGCAACTGACATAACATCTCTTGCAAGAATAGCACTGCTACTGTTATTGTTTATATTAAGTAGGGGTTTAAACATGCCAACTTGAAGGTTTACCTATTTTTCAAGATTAAACAAAGTCTAGAGGTTAAATTTCATTCGATAATGCTAATTGTAGCTTAAACAATGGATTAAACTATTATACTGTAAATTAAAACTTAATTCGAACTTAGTTGGATAAAATGGGTCTTAAGTATTGTTAGAGTGTACCTCGAAACGTATTGAATGTCATTCTTCAATAATAACTCATAAACCAGACATTGTTTTGTTCCAATATTTTTGTTAGACTTTGTGTATGTTCTTTGAATAACAACTAAACAAATTGAACCATCATTAACTCAAAAAAAAAAAAACACAGAACTGTTGTAGAACTGATTAAATGTACGAGGAAATAATGAGTTAGCAAATTATCTCCCTGCTTGAAAACTGCAACAATGAGTAGCATATATTTTTAATTTAGATGAGTAAATGCTAACTGCGTTGTTTTCGTAACCGCAGTATACGTTGCCGTTTTCTCGTCGGAAGATAAATTGATCACCCAGTAGATTCTGTATGCCAAAATTCTTAATGTCCATATTCTTCACCTAAGCAGCCCTTCTTTACAGGAAAATTATATCTTATTTTTTACATTCCAGTATACTTAAATATATACAATGTTAATTTGGAAGTGGCATAATATGAACAGATACTATATTTTTATATAGTCTGTGAAAAAAGATTGCCAATCTCTCTGTTGAACAGTTCATATACGCCCAGTAACATTGTGTGACCAGGTTGGTAGACAGCACACGCAATTTCTCAATTCAAAATCCCAGCCAATTGCTGGTCTGTACTGTAATTCACTGCTGATTTTGAACAACGGAGCAATTTCTACTTCAACTCCTAAGAAAAAATGTGGGCCTACTAGTACTCTGCATTTCAACGGAAAGATAATATTTTTGATTTATTAACACATATTTTTAAAAATATTTTAAAACTGCTGTCATAATTTAATGCGCGTTGGGTAGGTTTATAGGACATGAACTTCAGGACTGTCTGCCTATATGTACTTTGTATGTATGTATGTATGTATGTATGTATGTATGTATGTATGTATGTATGTATGTATGTATGTATGTATGTATGTATGTATGTATGTATGTATATTTATGTATGTATGGCGCATTTATGAAATGAATATGTAACGAACAACTGGTACGAATATACTACTGGATACAGAAATGATTCGCCACGTCTGACTGGTAAACTGTTATTTCATCTACGACGGCACATTTGTAAAATATTCTATAGTTGAGTCACGTAGTTTTTTCGATTAAAAAAAATATATTTTCTTTCCTCAACTGTATTGTTCGTGTATTCGAAAAATATATTTTTTTATCGTTCTTCGGGTTATTATCCACGGCCAGAGTTTTCTTCTTAATGATGTGATGAAAAAACACAGCTTGGCAAGGAAAAGCGCTTCTTAAAATCTCAGCTATGGATTCTGCACGCTTACTTCCTTTCAATATCTTGTCTGTGGATGACTCAGAGTGGACTAAATTAATCTTCTTTAATATACAGGGTCATTCGCGAGAAGTTAACGCCACTTACGGACCATTTTCCCGAGGAAATTTTGAGCAAAAAAGTCATATAAACATGTGTCCTATTATCAATATTCTCAGAGTTACACTAATTTGAAGTTCTTAAAAAAATACCTTTATTGTTTAGTTTTAAAGCTAAAAGAATATTACAATTAGAGAATGAACTATTCAGAAGTATAATTTCTTTAATTGGCTAGTATTATAAGGTAAAAATGTGTTGTTGATTCCATAGTTTCTGCTTACAGAATTTATTTTTCCAATTTTTAACTACAAAATTACATTTTTCTTACGCATTTATCATAACAATAATTGAAGGGTTCAGAACCATAGTGGGCCAAGCGTCATTTACTAAAACCGTAGAAAACAAGGATTAAAATGAAGTTATTACTATAATTAAATGGAAGCATATAGCAAGTAATGTAAAGTTTACACATTAAAACTAAACAATATGTCAATCTTCATTAAACTATGGTATTCACTTAACTTTAACCCTTGGTTTCTCCGTTTTTAATAAATGGCGCTTGGCCCACTATGGCCCTGAAACCCTTCAATTGTTACAAATCACGACATTCTTGTAACCTCTTTCAAACTGTTTATTAGGATGCAAAATTGAACTGTAAAGAATCAAGTTGCTAGAAGTCGTGTGGTCTGTAACAATTGTGATAAGTGTGTAAGCATAATGTAATTTTTAGTTAAAAATTGCAAAAAAAAATTCTGTACAGAGTAACTAAAGGATTAACAACACATTTTTGGGTTCAGAAAACTAGCCAATTAAAGACATTAACTTCTCAATAGTTCATTCTCTATTTGTAACATTCTCTTGTCCTTAAAACTAAAGAATAAAGGTATTTTACAAATAACTTTAAATTAGTGTAAATGAAAATATTGAGAATAGGACACATATTTATATGACAGTTTTTTCTCAGAATGTCTTCAGAAATAAGTTCCGTACATGGGGATAACTCCTCGTGAATCACTCTGTATAACCAAACTTTATTAACAAATTATATTAAAACTCTTAGTCAGAAATGAAAACGAAAATCTGAATACAGAAGATATGAAAAGCTCGTGTTCAGTTACGTATTTCATTCGTAATATATAATATATATAGATCCAACTCTTGTTGCTTTGGGCATGATAAGCTATTGAAAATGTTCAGTGAGCGAAAATTGTTACAAGTTGTGAGTAATTATCAGAGGCCAGCGTTTGGTCACCGAGTGAAGAAAAGAGGTTAACTGTGCTATGGATTATAGATGATGGCACGCGCACACGACACTTTCGGTATGGTCAGCACAGAAGATAATAGTAAAAAACAACCGATGATAATATTGTTTTATGTCGATTTTATTAGTCCGATTGAAACTATTTTTTTGCCAACATGTATAGTAAATTTAAACATATAACCACATCAATATACACACAACCCAACACACCTCACCTGATTCGATTACAATTAGCAAAGATTTGCATGTCTTTTTTGACGAGGGTCATGGCAATACACACATCGATGTATCACAATTTATGTAAAATTGAAAGAAGTTTCTTGATGTACAATCGTTACTTGTTCGAAGGAAGGAGAATATTTTCGTTTGAAAATTTTAAAATAGTCAATCATTGTAGGTCCAATGGATTTAAAGAGGTCTGCAGAATATCACAATCGTAAAATTTAACGTTTCTTAATATTTGAACGAAAGGTATAGTATTTTTTTTATTATTTTGGGAGTTTTACAAAGTTTTGTTTATTACAATTTTAATTTATTATATACGCCTATTTCTTTTTTAAAGTTATAAATAATCATGTATGCTTTCTTATAATGTAAACCATAATCATTTTCTAAAACAGTGCTTTACAGATGAATACGCTAATCCCCTTCGTGAGCTGACTGTACAAGTTTATACAGGGATATCATTTTATTTTTACTTCAATTTTTATTTTACTTGAGTTTTTTAATGTACTTCACTCCCACCCCTCTACTAGTAAACTTCCAACCGTCCTCCACACAGAACCAAGGCTGCGTATGCAGTCAAAGTCGCCTTACGGTCATAGTAAACAGTACTGAGTTAGTGATTATAGTAAGTTCCAGGAATATGTTCGCGTTTTCCAGTGACGAAAGAGCTTTCAATATTGAATCATATTTTCGCACAGGTATTATCGTCCGTTTGCCTACGTCGCATCCCGGTTTCCCACACCCGCTTCTGCTCGCCCCTCTGTAAAGGCTAGTGGCTGAGCTATCATAGCTCTTTTCTGAAAACATTAAATTCTGTTAGGAATTGGACGTCTACGTAATATTATACAACTATTTAAAATAACTTAACTAGAAGGGCCTCGTTAAGTAATTAACTGTCACGTGATTTCCCCCCTTTCTACTACCCTGCGACAAAACCATTTGGACGGACAGTAGATAGCATGTCTAAGTAATTTTATCTTTTCGGATCGGGCAGAAGTGAAGATTGAATTTACAGTACGTAAGGTACTTTTTTATAGAGTAGGTACAGAATTATTTCAACATGAGTTACTAATACGTAGGACGAAACTGGTAATTGGAATTAGGGACAATAGTCTATAGTGCAGTAATATGCACAAAAGAACTGAAGCCGGTATCGAAATGAACGGCCACAATTTTCAAAAATGTGTTTAAATATCCATATTATGATTATTTTTAATTTAACTTCATTGTGTATATTGTACGCTAATGTGTTGTAGACAGTATAATATACACTTCATAATGAATACGTCCGAATGGATAGCTCAGTTCGTGAGTAAAAACACTTATTGTTAATACAGTACTGAATTTTGATTAAAGAAAAATCTAATGAAAATTATCAAACTCAAAATCACGATATTTCCTAGTTTACGTAAATGGATGAACCACTTTTCTTTTCTCCTATACCTAGTAAAGTGATTTGTTTGTATTTTACGCCTGTATCATCGAACTCCAGTTGTGGAAGGGGGTAGCAAACGGTGTTTTCGGTTCTCAACCGTTAATCCAAAGGTATAGTTAGGTTAATGTTAGAAAAGTTAGTAAAAATAAAATGATGTCCTTGTATATGCCCAGTATCGGAAGTTTGGTCCTTGCCGTATCGTTCGTTGTATAAAACAGTGCAGAGTATAGGTATGAGTTCACTAAACTTGTAGGTCAATGTGACCAGACACTGGACTCTAATGCTTATATAAGAATGTGTATAATATTCTTTATGAAATAAAATAAATTATTACATAGAAAGCTTTTTATAATTCTCTTTAATTTACGTACGGGTTTGTGTTTATTTCTTACAGGTACTGAGTTATTGACATGTAGTGATGTTATCCGCCAGCGTGACTCACATTTTGTGTTTAGCTGGCTTAGCGCAAGCTCGTAGATAAATATTGTTTAACGTCGAAGAAAGATTGACAAATGAAACTCGGGATATAGAGTGAAAAGTAGCACAGTTAAATTCAACATTACACTTCTTGCGTGCTAACGACTGTTTCTTTGAATAGAATCGAGGTGTTACAGTGATTACTATGAACCGTACTTTGTCCCAGGAGGCTTAAAGATTAAGTATTACTGGAGTTTGTAAGTAGATTATGAGCATGCATCAAGAAAGCGAAGTACTTGACACACGATTTACGTGAATCTTGTTTCGTCAAGTGGGGCAGAATAATAACATGAACCATTTAACAACGACACTATAATATTTACAATTTAAATTATTTACACTATGTACACTACAATACGCTATTTTTACTATTTAAACCAGTGGCCGGCAGAAGCTTCAGTTATGACGTAAGAGCCAGTCAGACCTAAAGAGCTTGGAAGAGCGAGCAGTTGAGTCGTATTACTATTAACACGCACCAGCGCAGTGGCGTCAGTGCAGCAATGATACGACAGATTTTGGAGACAAATTGATGGAATCACATTCCTGTATTTTGCTAGGGAATAATCACTCTGCGGTCATGATGGCAACATTCTTGGCAAATTCCCCGTCATTAAAAGAACGCATGTTCTTTGCAATGGCTAGTGAAATCCTATATCTTAAGCCTTAAGCTTACCATTGATTCACTGACAATGTGTTCCCTAGCTTCACTTAACAATTTATCTTTCAATTGCTGCACTAGTATTTGTCGATATTCTCCCCCATATTTGTCATAATCATTTGTGTGGCGTACAGAATAATGGCATTGTATATTGAATTTCTTTGCATGCTGAAACAGCTTGCTACAAATCAAATACTTCGCCATTCCTCCATACTCCATAACACAGCTTGATCTCGACAAAGCATTTAGCTTGGGCACGATACTAACACAAAGTGATGGTGTGTTTCAAAAGTTGAAATATATTTTGCATACTACTCACCAAGTTAGGGCCTAGATAGTTCAATCTGTATATTGTGTAGGAAAATGTCTGTTAAAAACACTTCAACTGTTTTCAAGTTTCCGAGTAGACAAAGTGTTGTAGTACTACTTATTTATTTCTATATTTGTATATTTATAGCAGTTTCGGAGCCTCATTTACATAATGCGAACACTTCTGCAGCTGGCTGTATTATGAATTTCATATTATTATAAGTATATTAAATTTGATTACAAACCAAAATATTTTGTTACATTGATTTATCACGGATGTACAGTTTTGTTTTCGTACAAATGTATTGTAATTGTGCTGTTCCCATACTACCTCAGACGAATGGATCGCGCTCTGTCATTGCATAGGCGCCGTACCACCACTGTTCAGTTGAACCTTCTCTCCTCGCTGTGCTCAGTATGCAGAGATTGCCGAGCAAAGAGCGTGGCGGATCCGTGGTATGACGTCACAGAGCACGGAACATGCCGCTCACTGATTTAAACTGTCATAAAGAATATAGTCCTATTTCTTTAATACATTGATCGAGCATCACTTACAATATTTAGTTTATGTACAATGTTGTGTATTGTAATGCAAAGTAATTCATTTCATAATACTAAAGCATATTGATTTTGTAAATTCTGTTCAATACGGTGGCTAATGTTTGAACAATGTAAGCATACATACTTTATGATAGTGTAATAGTGAAAATAGCGTAGTTTAGTGTGCATAATGTAAAGATTGTCAGATATTCACTACTTTTGAAAGTCGATTGTCAAAAGACTACTTTTCATGTGTAGAATATGATCTTTCTGCAAATATTATTTTTGTAGAAAATTTATTTTTAATATCAATTTTCCTTCATTACGTTAATCATTCCTTCGATCCAAATTGTATTATTTAACATTAAATAGTAATTGTTTAACTCTTACAATTCATGTAACTAAACACATCTATATGTTGCCCTTATTATTATTATTATTATTATTATTATTATTATTATTAGTATTATTATTATTATTAGTATTATTATTATTATTAGTATTAGTATTATTATTATTATTATTAGTCCATTGTTTTCTGTATTGATTTTTATTTGCATTCGTTATGTATTTTTATTCGGATTGTTGAGTGGAAGAGAAGGTCTTATGACCTTAATTCTGCCAGTACAAATAAATAAATGAACGTAATCGTAGTAACAATCTTTATCACTAGAATGAATTTTTAACAGTCTCAGAGGTCAAGTTTTAAATCATTAATAGAACGACAACTGCAGCACTAATGGAGACGTGGCGTCAATATAGTCTATGAACAACTGACTTTATCTCCGTACTCCCTGGGACAGGATATGGTCCCTAGAGATTGATTACTATGATAGCAGCTGGATCCGATATTAATACCCGGCAAGTGGGATGAAATTTAACAACAAAACCCTTACCGTGGCTTCTTCTTGGAAGGCTACAGAAGATGGGGGTGGCTACAGAAGTTTTCCAGTTTGGGTTGAATCACTTCCACTTAGCGTCCCTGAATAATAATTTTATTAATTATGCAGTGTTTTCCACATATTAAGACCAGTTCCTTGTTCTATACAACGCTACTCTAATAATTGACTTATGCACGGACAACTTTGCACCGTTATTCCCCTATAGGTGCGTTCTGCTAGGGGAAGAGAAGTATCGCGCGCGCAGAGCAATCTGCAGGTAGCGCGTGCTAGCCCGTACGGGCTTGAATATGCACCTACTGTTTTGTGTCGGCGACAGTAGACATCTGATAGGCCTAGTAGCTATACAGCGTTTTTGGCGTGTGTCCTAGAATATTCTACCCAGTTTGTGAGTATGTTGCTAGTGCAGCTGATAATAGTATCACTTCCTATACACGTCACATCAGCCATTTGCCAAACACATTGTCAGACTGACTACGGTAAAGGTAAGACACTAGCACTTAACGTTACCATTACTTATTTCACACGCCAAAAACGGTGACGCGGACTGTACCAATATAAAACCGGCTTTATCTGTGATTCAGAAACATACGCTGTCGGTTTGGTCTTGTCGGCAGTGTGTGTGTCGAAACGGAATAGGCTTACCATTGCCATAATTTTTACTCTGAACTCTGACCTTTGTTTAAATTATTTTATTAACTATTGATCAAGAGACTAGTTGATAAAGGAGATTAATGAAATATCTTGTAATTTTTTTGTACAGTGTCCTTTTGAGGTAGACTTCTCTCGACTCCTCGCCTTCTCTTTGTTTCCGATCCTACACTCTTTGTAAACTCCTCATAGTTCCCCTCTTGCAAAGTGACACTAATTGATAGTAAGCTAATTTCACCATGATGTATTATTTAATCAACCTGCATACATCTCTCTGCATAAATAAGAGAGATGCGGGCTCTCTTCAGGGGACTGTATTATTGCAGCGTTCTGATCAAATATTTATACATTTTTATCAGTCACGCAACACGAAACTACGTATAAATAATTGAGTGTTTAACAAGTTGTCAGATAATTACAAACACACAGCAGATATGACGTACCGAGTACCTGATACGTGAATTTTTGAATCGTGTTTTTTTTATTATCCCACGTTGGCAAACATAATTTTACAATTCATTTTCGATATGGTCAGCTAAGCCCAATACTAATGTAATACTAATAATAAACCTGTAGCCGAAATTTTTCTGGTAATTTTCGATTTTCGAAAAATAATTGGTCCTAACATATATAATTAACCACCCTGAAACCGAAAATCGCTTTTTTGAAATTTTTGTTTGTATGTCTGTCTGTCTGTCTGTCTGTCTGTCTGTCTGTCTGTTACCTTTTCACGCGATAATGGCTGAACGGATTTCGATGAAAATTGGAATATAAATTAAGTTCGTTGTAACTTAGATTTTAGGCTATATGGCACTCAAAATACATTATTTAAAAGGGGGGTTATAAGGGGGCCTGAATTAAATAAATCGACATATCTCTCTTATTATTGATTTTTGTGAAAAATGCTACATACCAAAGTTTCTTTAAAAATAATTTGCGATAAGTTTTATTCCTTGAAAAATTTTGATAGGACTGATATTTAATGAGATAAATGAGTTTTAAAATTAAAATAACTGTCATCTAAGGCCGTATAATGAAATAAAAAACAAATGACTTCGTATATAAGGGGCCTTGGACAGCAACAATCGAAAGCTATGAAAGATAGCCTACAGAGAATGTTTCTTCTGTGTTTGTATGAAGTAATGTCGGAAGCTAAATTAACAGATTTGTATGATTAATTATTATTTCACCATTGGAAAGTGTAGTTTCTCTAGATGGACATAATGCTATAATGTTATTACTGATATAATGTAATGTAATGTAATGCAATATAATATAATATATGTAATGTAAAATTATATAATATAATTTAAGTTATTTGAAGGGTTCAGAACCATAGTGGGCCAAACGCCATTTACTGAATACGTAGGAAACAAGGCTTAAAATTAAGTTATTACCATAATTGAATGGAAATCTATAACAAGTAAAATAAAGTATACACATTAAATCTAAATGATGTCAATGTTCATTAAACTATGGTTGCATGTAACAAAAATTAGAAACATGTTAAAGGAATTGTCATTTCACCAATGAGTGGTCTCTGGACCAAAATGATCTTATTTTAATTATTTGGATGCAATTTAAATTAAGTAACATATTAAACGATTTATCCTTCTATTAAACACGAATGTTCCCTGGATCAAATGTCCTATTTTAATTATGTAATTACTTTATATTTATTTCTAACGGGTGCAGCGGAGCGCACGGGTACGGCTAGTAATATAATATAATATAATATAATATAATATAATATGTTATATAATATAATTTAAGTTATTTGAAGGGTTCAGAACCATAGTGGGCCAAACGCTATTTACTGAATACGTAGAAAAGAAGGGTTAAAATTAAGTTGTTACCATAATTCAATTGAAACATATAGGAAGTAAAATAAAGTATAGACATTAAATCTAAATGATGTCAATGTTCATTAAACTATGGTTGCATGTAATAACAATTAAGAAACATATTAAAGGAATTGTCATTGCACCAAATGAGTGCTCTCTGGACCTAAATGATCGCATTTTAATTATTTAAACACAATTTAAATTAAGTAACAAATTAAACGACTTCTCCTTCTATCAAACACGAATGTTCCCTGGATCAAATGTCCTATTTGAATTATGTAATTACTTTATATTTATTTCTAACGGGTGCAGCGGAGCGCATGGGTACGGCTAGTATATCAATTTAATAAAATTTCTCAATCTTATGGCTTACCCCAATCGGTACAATGATTACAGCATTTGACTTCAGTTTTCAACTCAACATTTAGTGATCACTTGCATCGTGACAAACTACAGATAGTTACAGCTTACTTCTGAATGTTAATATATAAAGTTGAGCATACGATGGCTATTACATGAACATTGTAAACATCTTACTTGCCCCATCAGCACACCAACTACAACATTTGACTTCAGTTGATTTTTTACGACTCAGCATTTAGTGATACGTCTGCATTATATTAAACTATATAACAAACTTTTATTGTTCAATGTATAATGACATATAAATGAATACGCTAATACATAAAATAAGTCCTCTAAGTACAAAATGTTAGTAACGAAAGATTATTTGCTTTAAGCACAATATGTTTATAAAATGATATAGTTAACAGATCTCTACGATAGCGTATTAATGTTACATTATGATTCAACTTTTATATATCATGTTTTAACGCTAGAGTATACATATATTATAACAAAACATACTATACTATGAACATAACACAAAATTAATAGCCATTAAGGCCTGAGAATTTGGTATAATTTGACCAAGATTATGCCATTTATATTTTGTTTAATTGTGCTCTATGTTTGATATTCTACACACATTATACTGTTGCTCTATTATGATGCCCTCTTATGAACATGTGGTCATATTCTTTTATAATTTATTTTACGCATTTGTTATTGTAAATAATATTGTACCTGATGATACCCCTCGGAGGGTGAAAACGTTAGTAAAATGATACAACGAATGTAAATATATAAAACACTGAGCAATTTGGTTTATATTTTGCGTTAAGCCATAAAATTGAGAAATTTTAATATATTGATATATAGCAACAAACATAATTTTGTTTCGTAATATGATACGTAATGCCAGTGAGGTTACGTTTTTAATTAGACTTCTGTATTGGGTGATAATAAGAGAAAAAAATATTTCTGCACGAACATTTCTTTCTTTTTCATGTTGGAAATGCCACCTTCGACAACACACTGTGTTCACCTAAGATTCTTCTTTATTTCCAGGTACGTGATGGAGCTTAATAAAATTAGGAACGGATTCTATAGAAGGTAGGTGGTCAAACAATAATCATCTTCTGCCTGTAAATTTCTAGTAATTTCTATCTCGCTTTATTTTACTTCTGGGCAACAATTTTGTTTCCTTTAATTTCAGACACTAATTGTATTACATCGTACTATGTTTTAAGTCTGATGGATTGAGCGAGGGATTGATATTTCCAACAATGACCATAGTCACATTCACCACGATTTTATTCTGTTATCATCCTCATTATAGTTTATAGTTTAAGCAACCATTAAATAATACAAAATTACAATAGCCTTAGTCAAAATGGAAACTAATTACAAGATAGTAATTAAATTTACAATCTATATATTCTGTACTGTGTAAAAGTTTTTGCTAAAGATCATACCTTTAAATTAGTTTTGAAAACTCTAATATCATTAATGTTTCTAATGTTAAGAGGCATTTTATTAAAATACTTCACGTCCACAACAAAATGGCTGTTAATAGTCTTCCCGATTCACTCTATCGTTATATCAATAATTAGCACTTTCTCCTCATTTCATCTATCATCTGCAATAGTTGAAAAAAATTTGGTTGTGAAGTCTTAAAGGAGTACGGGTTTATGATAATGATATACAGGAAAGGATTATGACTCCGGGCCCTGGAGCTTATCAGATATACTCGTCTGAGAATGCGACCTGCTTCTATTAGAGCTGAGGCAGGATGGCCCATCTGTCGGCATGGGATTTACGAATGCCACCCAGATTATTTGTTGGAATTTGACAATCGTTGCGTATAGTTAATTATATAGGGTGCACCATGGGCCAATGCGTGCCAAAGTGCAAAGATCCGTCACAGGCCAAGCCCTTGAGGAGGCAAGCCAAGCAACCTGTTGCACAGTGACCCCAAATGCGAATCTAGCGGGACAAAATTATTTGAAAGTTGAAATGATAGGTCTTGTGGCATAAAGAAGAAAATTTCCAACATGGTGAAACTGCACATTTACTCTTTTATTTAAGATTGTTAGTTATGACATAAAAATACTGTAATGTAATGTAATATAAAACATGCAGCAAACTGAATTCTTTTGACCAGAGACTGTGATAATCTGCGCCTTGGTTTTACGTTTGTTTAAAGATGACGAGCTTCGTATTTCTACATTTGATGTAGGCTGGGTAGCTATCCTCCGTGACATTTCGTGGAAGTAATAATATCTCAACACTTTTCGGAGATTTTAATTCGGAATTTAATCATTTTCGGTATTTAAGTACAAAACTACCATGTTTAAACCACTTTTTTTTTTCAAAATATACGTACGTCAGACTTAATAAATCTCACAATTTGAAATTTCTGTATAGTACAACCAGTACAGTCACGCAATTCTAATTTTTCCTTTACATAATTACATTTATGTTGTAAACCTTTTCTACAGAAGTAATTCAAGTAATTGAATATGGTCACTATCCGTAGTTCTCTTACTGTTTGCAATATTCTAGTTTTTACTAAAAAAAAAAAAGGTTGTACAGAATGTTTAATAAGTAATAAGAGTTTTAAAAATCCAAGTTGTTAACCTACGGACTTATTATGATGAATTTCTCTTTCATTCAAAAATTTACACTATGATATGAGCACATTAAGTCATAAAAATTAAATTAAATTCTATTGCATATACTTAAATATGCCTTTGAGTAAATAATTCTTTACTTTAAGGGGACAGGATCCGGATGCTATAATTTGAATTTTTTTTTTCCTAAGAATGTATATTTTTCATTTTTTTTTTTTGTTGCTACCAATTAAATTCGAGGTTAGTTTTGAAGAAATACTCTGGCCCAACGAGTATTGGTTGTCCAGAATTGCAAATGGAACAAAAAGAAGCAGTGTGAAAGAAAAATGCAAATTTGAAAAACCGTCCCCAAATATCCAATGGCGGCTAAAACAGCTGATTGAGTCCACACCTGTGGAGTAACGGTTAGCATGTCTGGCCGCGAAACCAGGTGGCCCGGGTTCGAATCCCGGTCGGGGCAAGTTATCTGGTTGAAGTTTTTCCGGGGTTTTCTCTCAAACCAATTTGGGAAAATGCTGGGTAAATTTCGGTGCTGGACCGGCATTATCACTTTCATTTAATTCAGACGCTAAATAACCTGAGATGTTGATACAGCGTCGTAAAATAACCTACTTAAAAACAGCGGATTGAATGGGGCTAGGCTTACAAAACTTACTTACAAATGGCTTTTAAGGAACCCGAAGGTTCATTGCCGCCCTCACATAAGCCCGCCAGCGGTCCCTATCCTGTGCAAGATTAATCCAGTCTCTATCATCATACCCCACCTCCCTCAAATCCATTTTAATATTATCCTCCCATCTACGTCTCGGCCTCCCTAAAGGTCTTTTTCCCTCCAGTCTCCCAACTAACACTCTATATGCATTTCTGGATTCGCCCATACGTGCTACATGCCCTGCCCTTCTCAAACGTCTGGATTTAATGTTCCTAATTATGTCAGGTGAAGAATACAATGCGTGAAGTTCTGTGTTGTGTAACTTTCTCCATTCTCCTGTAACTTCATCCCGCTTAGCCCCAAATATTTTCCTAAGCACCTTATTCTCAAACACCCTGAACCTATGTTCCTCTCTGAGTGAGAGTCCAAGTTTCACAACCATACAGAACAACCGGTAATATAACTGTTTTATAAATTCTAACTTTCAGATTTTTGGACAGCAGAATGGATGATAAGAGCTTCTCAACCGAATAATAACACGCATTTCCCATATTTATTCTGCGTTTAATTTCCTCCCGAGTGTCATTTATATTTGTTACTGTTGCTCCAAGATATTTGAATTTTTCCACCTCTTCGAAGGATAAATCTCCAATTTTTATATTTCCATTTCGTACAATATTCTGGTCACGAGACATAATCATATACTTTGTCTTTTCGGCATTTACTTCCAAACCGATCGCTCTACTTGCTTCAAGTAAAATTTCCGTGTTTTCCCTAATTGTTTGTGTATTTTCTCCTAACATATTCACGTCATCCGCATAGACAAGAAGCTGATGTAACCCGTTCAATTCCAAACCCTGCCTGTTATCCTGAACTTTCCTAATGGCATATTCTAAAGCGAAGTTAAAAAGTAAAGGTGATAGTGCATCTCCCTGCTTTAGCCCACAGTGAATTGGAAAAGCATCTGATAGAAACTGACCTATACGGACTCTGCTGTATGTTTCACTGAGACACATTTTAATTAATCGAACTAATTTCTTGGGAATACCAAATTCAATAAGAATATCATATAATACTTCCCTCTTAACCGAGTCATATGCCTTTTTGAAATCTATGAATAACTGATGTACTGTACCCTTATACTCCCATTTTTTCTCCATTATCTGTCGAATACAAAAAATCTGATCAATAGTCGATCTATTACGCCGAAAACCGCACTGATGATCCCCAATAATTTCATCTACATACGGAGTTAATCTTCTCAAAAGAATATTGGACAAAATTTTGTACGACGTCAACAAAAGTGATATTCCTCGAAAGTTACCACAGTTGGTTTTGTCCCCCTTCTTAAAAATAGGTACAATTATGGACTCCTTCCATTGTTCTGGTACAATTTCCTTTTCCCAAATAGCAAGTACAAGTTTATAAATTTCGCTATATAATGCACTTCCACCCTCTTGTATTAATTCTGCTGGAATTTGATCGATACCTGGAGACTTGTACTTTTTCAGATCTTCTATAGCAATTTCGACTTCTGAAAGCGTGGGTTCGGGTATAAATGGCTCAGCAGTTTGTATTTCAATTTCGTCCCGATCATTTCTATTTGGCCTATGTACATTTAGTAGTTTCGCAAAATAGTTTTTCCATCTGTTTAGGATTGATGGAGAGTCTGCAAGCAAGTCACCATTCTCATCCTTGATCACGTTTACCCTTGGCTGATATCTGTTCTTAAATTCCTTTATACCCTTATATAAATCTCGAATATTTTTATTCTTACTATTTGTTTCTACCTCATTCAGTTTTTCCTTCAAGTAACCTCTCTTTTTATTCCTAAGTGTACGACTTGCTTCCCGTCTTTCATTGAAATAATTATCTCTCTTCTCCTCAACTGGATCCTGTAAGAATTTCAATTTTGCCTGTTTCCGTCTTTCTACTACCATGCAACAATCTTCATCAAACCACGGTTTCTTTTTCTTAGTTTCACAATAACCTATGCTCTGCTCAGCTGCAATTTTGATACTATCTCTGATATTTTCCCACACGCTATTAACATCTAATTCTTTTTCAACTTCGTCGGAACTTTCTAAAGTGGCACACCTATTCGAAATTTCGACCTGATAATTTTGCTTAGCTTCCTCGTCCTTTAATTTCAAAATATTGAATTTAGTAATATTAACTTGTTGCTCTACTCGCTTGGCTACTGATAATCTTTCTCTTAATTCCCCAATCACCAAATAATGGTCAGAATTACAGTCTGCACCCCTGAAAGTTCGAATATCTACTATACTAGTATGTCTCCGTTTATCTATCAAGATGTGATCTATTTGGTTGTGTGTCAATCCATCTAGAGAAGTCCAAGTATATTTATGTATATCCTTATGGGGAATGTTGTACTTTTGACAATTAAATTTTTCGATGTGGCAAAGTTGACTAATCTAACTCCATTGTCACTACTAATTGCGTGTAGGCTCTCTTTTCCAATAGTTGGTCTAAAAATATCCTCCCGTCCTACTTTAGCATTGAAGTCCCCCAATAAAATTTTCATGTGATATCTAGGGAACTGATCAAAAGTATGTTCCAATTCCTCATAGAAGCTATTCTTTATATGGTCGTCTTTCTCTTCTGTAGGGGTGTGAGCATTTATAACTATGATGTCGCACCATCTACCCTTAAGTACTAAATATGATAACCTGTCACTGATAAATTCGACCTTTTTTACTGCTGATTTTATTCTTTTATGAACAAAGAATCCTGTTCCTAATTGGTGATTATTGTTTCCTTCCCCATAATACAACAAGTAATCTCCTATTTGTGATATGCCATTCCCATCTAACCTAACCTCTTGTACTCCTACGAAGTCTATTCTATATCTAGCTAGTTCTTTTGCTACTAATGTTACCCCTCCTGTTCTATAAAGACTAGTTACGTTCCAAGTGCCAAATCTCAAAACCTTATTCCTTTGCTGTGGTCGTGCCAGAGAATCAGTCCTATTCCGAGGCTTATTATAGGGATACGTAACAAGCTGTTTTTTACGGTGATGGGTTGTTAGCCCTTCGCCCAACCCCCAAGCTGGAGGACCACCCCTTATCGGCTGTCCACAACTGCTTATTCAATATATTCGCAGCTACCCTCCATATCTGGAGGCCGTCTCCTCTATCCGCAACCTGAGGACGCGCCATGCCGTGGTGATAGGGACCCACAATACATGGATGGGGCTAGGCTATCTGCATAAAATTTTATGGAGAATTTCTTTGAGTCGTATACAATTTTTTAGATGTTAAAAGCAGAAAATCGAATTTTTTTAATAAGATTTACAAAATAAATTTCACCTTAGTGTATCTTGTCATATATTTGGACTTGTATTGTATCAACGCTAATATAAATCGAAATATGAGAATGTTGTGAAGCGCGTAAATGAATGATGAAAAAATATCTAATCTCCGTGACACTTCCTGGTATATTACAGATGCTGAAAACACAGTTCTGTGAAATAACTCGAAATATACTTTTTTCACTATCCTTGTAGGCCTACTCCTGTTTTATGTTTTGTATGATGAAACAGTAGAAAAGATAACTGCAATGTAAGAGAAATTCAGTACTGGTATGATGAAAACATGCAGAGGGTAATTCCTTTGAAATGCATTAAGCGGAGTTCGCGAAAATGTGCATGAACTTAATGCTGGACGTATGTACTGAAATGGCATTTCCGCGAAGCGTCGCCACTCGCCCGTGCATGTAGTGGTCTGAATCATGTAAATCCCACGTACATTTTCGTAGTGGATGTTAGGCAGTAATTCTACAGAAATTTGTGTCAAGTGAATTGTATGAACGTTGCTTCGTGGACGCCTGTGGAGCTGCAGGACAGCTGTAAAAGACTCTTAACATCTTTATGCAACACTCCCGACTCATTTCATTTATGCGATTCAAAAGTTTATATAGGCTACGTATGTGTGGAAGATACATACCGGGTGTTTCAGAATTCAATGAGTCTGCAAGTTTAGACTTGCACGTAGGCCTAATGGCGTGAAATATTTTTTGGGCTAGCACGTCATTGATCGAACCTGAACGTGTCATTTTCACGAAAATGGCACTTGGACCTTTACGTATTTCAAATCTTTATTATTATGAATCTGTGTGTAAAATATTAATTATGGAAGAAAGTAAATATGATAATAATAATAATAATAATAATAATAATACTAATAATTTTATTTTAACGATAATAGTGGTACACTTTTGGTTGGCACTCACGATGAAGCAAAAGCTTATGGCCGGGAGTGGATTTTACATTAAATAATTAAAAAGTAATATTACAAGTTTAAGCCTAGATTAAAATTATTTTTTAATTTAAGTAATAAAATATATGTAATCAAAAGTAAAGTGACGAATATCAAAATAATAATACGAGAAATAATGATATAAGAAATACAATGAAATTATACCAGGTAAAACACAGAAGAGTTGGTTAATTAGAAAGTACAAGGGGCGATGGCCCCTTTAAACAGTAATAAAATAAAATGAAAAAGTATTAAATAATACAATTGTAAAATAAATAAAAAATATTATGTAATAATATAATGGAATAATATATTATACATAGGTGATATTTTAGTTCTGTCTGATTTATTGAATATTGAAAGATTCATAAATAAAATACATACATTTTTTTTATTTTATGTAAGAGAGAAATATAAAAAAATTTAAAATATCGAAAATGAAAAAAAAAAGTGTGTGTGTGTCTATATATATACAGGGTGTTTAAAAATAGAGGGCATAATTTCAAGTATGTATTCCCCATATGTAGACAGTACGAAAAGTTCATTACAACAGGTGTCCGGAAATGCTTGGTTTCCGAGTTATGGCCTTCAAAACAGTAATATTCACCGGAACGTTTTTCTTCCCGCAGGTAGTTGTCTTTACAACAGATGTTCAAAATGTCCACCTCCTGCTAAAATGTCCACCTCCTGATTGAATACAGGCCTCACATCGATGTCTCATGGCCCTGCGGACACGATCCCAAATTCCAGGAGTATTGCGTATTTCCACACAACCTGCCACAATTCGATTCCGAAGGCACCGGAGACGAATACAATAATGATTTTAAATGGCCCCACAACTAGAAATAAATAGGGTTGAAATCAGGTGAGCGTGGAGGCCAAGCAATTGGGTCACCTCTACCTATCCATCGATTAGGGCACCTCTCCTGGTACAAACGACGAGCCAGCGCAGCATTGCCGTCCGCCTTACCGTACATGAAGTGCACTTCTGCCAGCTCCTGATTTCAGTACATGTCGCAAGTACAACGCCAAACACAACACTCAGTGTACTCTTCGCCTCGGAATCAACTGTTAGAGTGTCCTCTGTTAATATCATCTGTCACGGCACCTATCTGCGGGAAGAAAAACGTTCCGGTGAATATCACTGTTTTGAGGGCCATAACTCGGAAAGCAAGGATTTTCGGACACATGTTGTAATGAACTTTTTGTATTGTCTACATGTGAGGAATACATATCTGAAATTATGCCCTCTATTTTTAAACACCCTGTATATATATATATATATATATATATATATATATATATATATATATTACTAGAATACTAATAAGTATTTAAAATCAGTTGAAGTGATTGTTTTTTAAATAATGCGTTATTGGAAGGTACATAAAGGTCTATTTTCTTTATTGTTTTACAGGTGCTGGGTTTTGACGTTTAACAATGTTACGTCAGTGTGTCTTAAATTTTGTATCTAGCGCAAGATCATAGATAAACTTTATTCGGTGTTAGATATGATTTCAAATATAGTGTAAGATTTCACTATACTTACGCCTGATTTCTTCTTGCCGTTCACGAACACGTGTCATATGCGTCGCTCTTCATAAAAGGTGGGGTAATTTAAGCGAAGTAGTTTTAATACAATTATTCAATAATTATTGACATTACGAAAAAGAATGAAGGTATCAACAATTGCCTTACGATGTTCGATTTAGTTTGAAATCGAACGCTGACCAATTCAGTAGTGGAACAGTTTATAAAGTCGGAGTCAATTATAGAGATTCATCGAGTATTCCGGAGAGAATCCGAAGACCAGCCACGCAAAGGAGGATAAGTAACTGCCGTGAAAGAGAAAGTGTTCTAAACAAACCTCACCCTCGCACGAAGACAATAAGAACTGCAGAAACATCGAACGGGTAAGAGTTGCGGTAGGGCGCAGTCCTAGTCGAGGAACACGGCGGCACGCTCTAACGTGTTAAGAAGTCTTGGAAAAAAATCTGCATTTTGACTTGAGATTTCACTCCTACAAAATCCAGTTAACTCGAGATGAGCAGCAAAACAACCAATACTGAAATTATCGCTCATCTGGTGTCCATGTTTCCCCAGCAACCAAGTATTTGTTTATTTCGTATGATAGTCTGACATACTGAATATTCAGTGTTGAGGTTAGTGCTGCAAGTATTATGGTTTTCAGAACAGAGGAGAAGGTATTTATTGTCGAGTATTATTTCCGGTCGGGGCGCCAGACTGGACCGAGCTTGCGCCACGTTAAAGAGCAGTAGCCTACCAGGAGTAATTTAACAATGCCGCACCAACTAGTATAACAATGTTATCTGTTGTCGAGAAGTTCCGTCGTACGAGATCAGTCTTACGTCACCTCGCATGTTGTATTGACTTATCTTGATTTTCAGAGTATAGGCTATTATTTATTTCAGTATTGTCTATGTTTTGATATTTGGAATAATTTTTATTGTATGATTATTACTAATTTACTATTTTGGCAGATAAGTGCGCAACATATACAAAAACAACAAATTAATTTTAACATAAAAACAAAATAAATAAATAAAACTAATTTATGTAATAATTCAGATTATACCGAATTGCACGATAAAATTATTCAGTGCCGTATACTGCATAACAAATATATTCATTTAGTGTTTTACCGTACTTCATGTTGCGGTCATGGTTATCAATATTTTTATAGTCGCGACGCTGTTATTCCCGGCTTGACTCCTCCTCTACGCTTACACTTTAGGAAGTGAAGGCTCTATAAAGTCTAGGTAGGCAGTATCGTTCGCCATTTTTGTTCTTTCGTTGCCGAGCTACCAGACGAGGAATCTATTTGCCACACCGTTAAACATTATCATGTCATAGGTCCTACGATAATAAATCACTTAAGAAGAACGACAGCATCCAGCCGAAAAATATGTGATTTATACAGTATGGGACAGCTGCTCATCGCGGTACTGACTGTATACTCGTACTTTGCGCAGGTTCTCTCCTGGTTGCATCATCTCCCGGTTTGGTGACATTGTGTGACCTTTGCGTTCACCCGATTTGACAGTTGCAGATTTATTTCTTATGTGAACATTTCAAAGAAGGAGTATTTTCTTATGCACTGATTAATATGCAAGATTCGAAGAACAAGATTCGGACTGAAATTGGCAACATTTTTCTATAATTACAGGTTCGTGTCACGACGAATTTCGTGAGCAAATGTAGCAGTACATATTAAGAATTGGAAACTCAACTGAAGGATGTAAATTTAAAAAACTGACTTCAATTACGTAAATAAAACAAAAAAATAAAGTTTAGATAAGCTCAGTCATTTAATTAGAGATGTAATTCAGTTTATAAGATTTCAATTTTGATTTTAAAAGTAGTTATCTTGAACTGTACTGCATTAGCCCTCAAATTCGCAAAGTATCTTATAATATACAACAGGTTAATAGGCTAGCTATATATATATATATATATATATATATATATATATATAATCTGAACTGGTAATGGAAATTACTGAAAAACGGCTGAACGAATTTTAATAAATGAATCCTCATTTTGAAGCTTGGAACCCAGCGTTTTTAAGAAAAATAGTAGTTTTCAGTGAAGTGTCAATTTTACTACATCATTTTCCTATTTTCCAAAATCCATCTGTCGTCAGTTTTGAGAACTAATTGCATTTTAGCACATTTTAGAATAAAACAAAACACACACTACAATAAACAATAGGCCACTACACGAAGGCCAAGACCTGCAGGTCATCATCATCCTTCACGAATTAGGCCTCTGTAGACCTGTTTCGGCCCCATCTAGCAGTCTTCTTAAAGGTCTTCCTGGTCGACGATGTCCTCTAGGTTTATATTGCATCATAATTTTTAGGATTCTTGAATTTTACATTCTTCTTACATGATCTAGCCAATTGAATTTGTATCTGCTGATTTTTTCTTCTACTGACTCTACTTCTAATTGTTCTAAAATTTCTTCATTCCTTTTTCGGTCTAAAAGAGTATATCCTGCTGTCCTCCTCAAAAATTTCATTTCCGTTGCTTTGATTCTGTTCATGTCTTTTTATCTTACTTCTGACTGGATCTTGTCCTAAAAATGCCATTACTTTTGATTTTTGTGCTGAAATTTCCATCCCAAAATCTTTTAATATTTTATTTAATGTATACAATCCTCTTTGTAAATTATCCTCTGAATTGGAAGTTATGACTTGATCATCGGCATAGAGTAAGGTATTTAATGTTAGAGCACTGGTTATTTTGATTCCTGATGTGTAGATTTGGTTCCATTTTAAAATAATTTCATTTATATAAATATTAAATAAAGTTGGTGATAGTGGACAGCCTTGTCGAACTCCATTATTAACTAATTTTCTTTCGGATATACAGTTATTTATTTTGACACTTATTTTGCTGTCTGTGTAGATTTCTATTATATTTTGCAATAGCAAATTTGGAATATTTTTTTCTTGTAATATGTCGAATAAAAGGTCTCTTCGGACTTTATCAAAAGCTTTCACAAAATCAATAAAAGCTATATGGGTTTCTAAATTCAATTCTCTTCTTTTTTCTAACAATAGTTTCATACTAAATAATGGATCTACACATGATCTTCCTTTTCTAAAGCCATTTTGACACTCCAGAAGGAAAGTTTCAGCATGTTTTTTTTTTTTAATTTTTCATTTAAAATCCTACTAAATATCTTATAACAAGTGTTGAGGATACTAATCCCTCTATAGTTTTCAACATTCTGTTTATCTCCTGTTTTATATATGGGAATAATTACACTATTTTTCCATTCTTCCGGTAAAGTGGCAGTCAGATATATTCTGTTTAGAAATCTTAATAATCTTTCTTGAAATAGATCTCCTGCATATTTATACAATTCTGAATTTAGGTTATCTTCTCCAGGCGATTTACTATTTTTCGTCTTCTTTAATCCTTCTTGTAGTTCTTCTTTGGTAATGCATTGTTCATCTGGGTTTTTTGTGTCCCAGAATTTTGAATCAAAAATAGGATTGTTCCATAAGTTTTTGTAAAAGTCTAGGAATGTTTCTATTTTGGGGCAAGGGTTTATCTTGGCGGATTCCTTTATGTCTCTGTTCATGTATTTTAAAATTTTATATGTATTGGGTTTCATTTTATAAATGTCAGTTTCTAAAAAAGATATAAACTCTTTCCATGATTGCCTGTATCGTTTTCTAATTTCTCTGTTAGCTATCGCCCTTTTATGTTTATAATCTATTTCATCATTAACGGATTTTGTTTGAAGGTATTTTCTATAAGCTATATTTTTATTTTTTATGATCTCCTTAATTTCATCATCCCATGATCTTAATTTTTTCTTTTGTGTGAAAGCCTTATATTTTCCGATGCTCTCCGTGGCTGCCTGTGATATTTGAGTTTTAATATTTTCCCATTCTTTGTGAATGTCTTCATCTTCAGGTATTTCTAACATTTTTTGTTCAAGTCTTTTTTGATAAAGCCAGCGTACACTGTCGTCATGGATTAATCTAATTTTGTAACGCATTAATTCTTTTTTGGGGGAATTTATCTTTGTTAAATGTAGCCATCTTGGTGTATATCTCACTTTTGCTAATACAAGGTAATGATCTGATCCAATGTCACTTCCTCTGAAGACCTTGACATCTAAAAACAATTCGGATAATTTTCTATTTGCTATAAAATAATCTATGATAGATTTTGAGCCACGTGCTGACCATGTATACGTATGAATATCCTTATGGTTGTAAAATGAATTCATGATTTTCATTTCATTGTATAATACAAAATCTCTTACTTTTTCTCCATTATTGTTTATGGTAGGTTCTCCAAATTTTCCTATGGTATTTTTTATTTCGATGTTGCCTATTCTACCGTTTAAATCTCCAGCTAATAATATGTAATTATTTTTATTTACTTTATTCAAAATTTCTTGCAACTGGGCATAAAACAATTCAGTTTCTTCAACTCTTCCTTCCTCTGGAGCATAAAGACTAAAGAAAGTTAGTTTGCCTCTTCCTATCTGGAGTTGTACTTCTAATATTCTTTCATTCCAATATGTATAATTGTTTATTTTGTTTTTTATTGATTTATGAATCCAAATCATTACTCCGGCCTGTGCTCTTGTCTGCTTATTAACACCATTATATATGATTATATAGTTTTTTGTTTCAGTTGTGCCTTTTAGTTTCTTTTTTGTTTCTGTTATTGCTGCTATTTTAATCTGCTACAGGTTTGCTGACATAATTAGAGCTCAAATTCAATTGGTTATTAAATCTTCAAAACTTGCTTAAATAATTTACAGGTCTGATTCTGCGGTATGTACATAATTTTTTGTGTACAACTGTGTATTGGATATTAAAATCTACAAAACTTGAGGTGGTTTGATGACATTATTACCATTAGAAATGAAATATTATTATAGTTATTGCCATGATGTGACTATTTTTCATTAATTATACATATTATTAATGTTATATTGATGATATGAAAGTGAAACGTTTTAGGGATATGTAAGTAGATGTAGAGAATATGTTAAATTAAATCTTAATTTCTATAATTTACTGAGTAGCGGCTACATAGAATATAGTATATATGTAAAACTTACATAAGATAATAATATTGTTATTAAAAATAAAATATTTTTATAGTTATTAATGAAGTGGAGTTGAGTCTTTTTCATATACTTAATGGCGGTGTGGTGTAGATATTTGTATGAGTCATTCTCTTTAGTATTGGCTCGAGAGAGCGCAAAAATTACAGTTAATAAGGAAAGACCAAAAGTTATTATTGATAAAATAAGAGGCCTGCAAAATTTTGTAGTCTCTCGATCATTTCAGCAAGATCCCTTAGCAGGATACATTTCAAGGTAGTTCACGAAACATGCAGCAGCTATACCAAGATGCTATGTCTATTGTTCGAAAGCATAGCAAACCATATTTTTTTTAACTTTCACCTACAATCCACATTGATCTGAAATAGCTATTGCTTTACTCCCACATGAAAAACCCACTGATCATTCTGACATTGTTACTTGCGTTTTCGCGTTGAAACTCAAAAAGTGAAGGTAAATAGGTTCAAGAAAAAATATTAGGCATAAAAAGTCATTCAGAGGGAGTATGTTTTATTATTATGGAAGCAAATAACTTTCAAAATGTCTGCTATTCTTCATTGAAAATAAATCTGAAAAATTTTTATTTGAACGTCTAAGGAACTTAGTTTGCAGCATTTGCTGCACAAGCCACTAGTATGCTATAATCTATATATATAATTTGAACTGGTAATGGAAATTACGGGAAAACGGCTGAACGGATTTTAATGAGTGACCCCTCATTTTCATGCCTGGCATCCAAAGTTTTTCGGAAAAGTAGTAGTTTTCAGTGAAATGTCAATTTTCCTACATAATTTTCCTATTTTCCAAAATCCATCTGTTGTCAGTTTTGAGAACTATTTTATTGAATCACGGCCGACTTGATTGAATTTCAGAACAAAACACACACTACAATAAACAATAGGCTATTACACGAAGGCCATGACCTGCAGGATTGCCGACATATTTAGAGCTCAATTCAATTTGTTATTAAAAACTGATTCTGCAGTGTATAATTTTCTGAGTACAGCTGTGTATTGGATATTCAAATATACGAAACTTGAGATGGTTTGATGACATTATTACCATTAGAAATTAAATATTATTATAGTTAATATCATGATGCATCTATTTTTCATTAATTGTACATAATATTGGTGCTATATTGATGACATTAAAGTGAAACTTTTGTGGTTATGTAAGTAAATGTAAAGAATATCTTAATTTAGATCTTCATTTCTATAATTTACTGAGTGGCTGCTATATATAACTACAAAACTTAAGTAAGATAATAATAATAATAATAATATTGTTATTAAAAATCAAATATTTTTATACTTATTAACCCAGTGGGGTTGGGTCTTTTTCATATACTTAATGGCGGTGTAGTGTAGATATTGATATGTGTCATTGTCTTCAGTATTGGCTCGAGAGAGCGCAAAAATTACAGTTGCTAAGGAAAGATCAAAAGGTATTACTTACTGATAAAATAAGAGGCCTAGAAAATTTTGTAGTCTCCAGATCATTTCAGCAAGATCTCTTAGTAGGATAAAATGATTTTACGCTCTACATTCCAAGTTCTACATGCATCAGCTATACGAAAATGCTATTGTTCGAAAGCTTAGCAAACCTGACATTTTTTTTTTTTTTTATTTTTCCTACAATCCACAATGACCTGAAATAGCTACTGCTATCGTCCTGACATTGATACTTGCGTTTTCACGTTGAAACTAAAAAACTGAAGTTGGATAGGTTCAAGAAAAAGTATGTGGCCTAAAAAAATCCATTCAAAGGGAGTATGTTTCATTATTGTGGAAGCAAATAACTATAAAAAAGACAAGTATTCTTCATTGAAAATAAATCTGAAAAATTTTTATTTGAACGTCTAACGAACTTAGTTTGCAGCAGCATTTGCTGCACAAGCCACTAGTTTTAATAGAATAGAAAAAAAATTAGTGGGAAAATTAAAATTTCACAATACTATGATATTATGTACAATATGGACATTACGATAGTTGTTTTCTTTACAGTCCGACACGGTTTAATAAACTAGTGCGAGAAATGAAGTTTTGCCAATTTAAGGGTTAGATACAATCAAAAGGTGGTGACTGCAAATTTTTTCTATGCTTTCCTTAGACATTTATATATGAATCCTAAAATTTACAGTGCAATTGATTGTCTCTCATAGGAGTACGACATGTTAATGTTTAACGGTGCTGCTAGAGTCTAGCAGAACAAACCGTCCACGTCACGTCAAAACATTCTCCTAGAGCAGCGGTCCTCAGCGTAGTGCACCCTGAGGCTAGCGTCCCTTACATGCGGAAAACACAGAGCACCATAGTGCACTTGTAGCTGCTAGCGGGTATGCTCTCTACCTCTTCCTGCTGCACGTCGGGGCACACGGGACGGCTCCGCTTACGCTTTTCACATTTCAGCGAGTGATGACTACCACTGTCCTAGAGAATCCCAGACGGTCCGTGCCGTTGACGGTCTGTGACGTTGCCCGTATATGTGAACGCTACCATATAAAATGCGTTGTACAACGTTTCGATGTAACGCTGCTGGTCCGTGATGTGACGTTGACGTTCCGTATAATGTGAATCGACCTTTAAAGTCATAATTTAATTCCGAATCGATTGTTGTATAAAAACCCATTTTAATGCCACTTCGCTCATAAAATTATACTACTGGTACTTCAAATAAAAAAAAAATCAACTCTGTAATGATACTGTACAAAATTCATCCCAAAGTTAAAAAGAAATAGTTTTAAAATAGAAAATTTCATAGACGCAGACTACATATCTTTCAGTCTGAAGGCCACGTTTGCAGTATCGCTACACTTGCTCTGAGCTGTATATGGGTCTATTTGTAACTTTATGCAGCACTAATTCCTCTGGTAGTTATAAAACCAGAATTTGGGCTCGAAGTAGGGCTGCAAGTCGTAAAGGCCGGCGCTTATTTTCAAGCCGTGAATAATTCAGCCGAGATGTTTTAATTAGCAGGCTCTATCTGGAACATTATCTCTGTGATAGCCTCGTTTGGGATTCCATCACCTTATCGTGACGTCACATCTCGACGAGTTATGTTTCCTGTGTTTAATTACAGCAAAGTTTGCACGTGTGTGTATGTGGGCCTCGTGGTTGCGCATGCGTTTTAAATTGGAATCTGGCGGACTATGACATGAAGGAGGAATCGTTAACCTGAGTTGTACGTGCATGTTCGTCTCAAAGCGGAACCCATTCGCAATTACTCACCGAGAGTGCTTTGTTATCCTTAATCGACGATAGTTTTTGGAAGTTATAAATAAAGAAGAGGTTAAGATGGAAAATTCTTCAGCTTAGCCATGTTGGATGTAAATTATACAGAGTGTAAGGGGTATAAGTGCCGTTCTTTTCACCGTCGTCGGGTACGGTCTACAGGTTCAAAAAATTTCCATTACAAAATAGGGTCAAAACTTGATAGTTTTCCCAGAAAAAATATTTCTTTTCTTATTTTATTTGCGTTATACTGCTTATATCGTTAGTAAAATTACGAAAACAATTACATCAGTAGGTATATCTAGTAAAGAGTTAATATTAGTTTAAATACATATTTGTGTGTTCTATTAAGTTTTCGTAAAATTAAATAAAATTGCATGCTTAAATTTTTTAATATTCTGGCGTGAGAGACGTGACAACGTTCAGCAGGCAGTACTCTGCACAGACGTAAGTACGAGTCGGCTGAGTTCAAGCTCCCTGTCCATACCTTACTGCTGAGCGGATGGAAGTTCAGTACAGGGTATTCGATAAACAACTTACAATGTCATTCTCAGTTTATGACTATCATATGTTATTAATTTATGGAGAAAGTCGTCGTAATTCAAGCGAGGCAAGAAAGATGTACCGTCAACGTTTTCCTCAAAGAAGGTTACCTAATCGGCGACCCTTTGTAGCATTTTCTCAACGATTATTACGAGGCGCATCCAGAAAGTAAGTTTCCCGATTTTTTCCCCTTGAAAGTAAACGTAATTAGCCGTGTCAATTGCGCACGCGTAACAGATCTATAACGTATCAATCATATGCTAGCCGGACAGGTCCCGCCTGGTGCCAGTAGCGTGGCAGCAGTGGTCCGAAATGGAAGCTCTTATTCCTTCTCCTACCGCCTGCGAGGTTTGGTCGGTGATAAAGTTCTTTAATGCACAAAGCATTGCGCCAATTGAAATTCATCGGCAGCTCTGTCAGGTCTATGGGCCGAACATCATGAGTAAGCAGATGGTTCGTCGCTGGTGTAGGCAGTTTTCCGAAGGTCGTCAAAGTGTCCATGATGAAGAGCGCAGTGGGCGACCGTCCCTCATCAATGATGATCGTGTTGAGCTGTTGAGGCAGTACATCATGGAGAACCGTCGCTTCACGATTACGGAGCTGAGCAGCCATTTTCCGCAGATATCGCGATCCTTGTTGCATGAGATTGTCACTAAGCACCTGCTGTTCAAAAAAGTGTGTGTCAGGTGCAACGTTTAGGAGCAGCACTGACATTTCTGCAACGGTATCACGATGACGGCGACGAGTTCCTCGACATGATTGTCACGGGCGATGAGGAAACTAAGCAGCAGTCAATGCATTGGCGGCATAGTGGATCTCCGGCCAGGACGAAATTCAAACAGACGCTGTCGGTACGGAAAGTGATGTGCACGGTGTTCTGGGACAGGAAGGGCATTCTGCTCATTGACTTCCTTCCAAGAGGTGAAACAATGAACGCTGACCGTTACTGTGAAACATTGCGAAAATTGCGGCGTGCCATTCAAAACAAGAGGCGTGGAATGCTTACTGCAAGTGTTGTGCTCCTCCATAACAATGCTCGTCCACATACGGCTCGGCGCACAGCAGCTGTTTTGACGGAATTTGGCTGGGAGTTGTTTCATCATCCACTCTACAGTCCTGATCTTGCTCCCAGCGATTTTCACGTTTTCTTGCACCTCAAGAAATTCCTGTCCTCCGATGAGCGTTTTGGCAACGACGAAGAGCTGAAGACGTCTGTCACACGCTGGTTCCATTCACAGGCGGTAGAGTTCTACGACAGAGGGATACAAAAGTTGATCCCACGATACGACAAGTGTCTCAATTCTGATGGTAGCTATGTTGAAAAATAGCTGAAACATTGCTGTACCTGTTGCCAATAAATGTTTTCCTGAAAGTGTGTTTTTTTTTTAATAGGGAAACTTACTTTCTGGATGCGCCTCGTAGAAACTAGAAGTTTACCTCCTTTCGACAATCACACAACCAGAAATTTGTTTAAAAATGTTACTTTTTACGGAAGCGGAACAGATTGAACTGTTGCACTACAAAAAAAGTTTTTGTGATTTTGTGCAGAAAACCATTATTATTTATTCTTGAAACCAGGGCTGGGGACATTACGTGATTCTGAGAAATGAGCGCTGTTTACTTTGAAGAGCAATTCTCCCGAGCGGTGTGACGTTTGTATACTGCACGTCACTCGCTGTCATTGCAGTGGTTGATAATGCAGTAGGATGGCGAACTTTGAAATTGCATATGCCTGAGAAGCAGTAAGTCAGACCAAAATCTAAATTATATTTTGAGATTGAACATGGCTAATTCATTTGTTCCAAACATTGAACGGCTTCTGCAAATGAAACGACCTCATAAGTCTCAGAAAACAACCACATAGTTTCAAATAGTTTTGTTTGAATAGAAAATTTATTGATTTCAGATCGATAGAAGTAAGATTTTGTTTCAATAGTTTATTAATGCAAAAGAAAAGTGTAAGAGAATGTTTATTAATAATTTTCTTCTTGTGTTACTGTTTGAAAACCATTATTTCACATGTTTATATTATTAATACCATTATATAATTGTTAAAGCAGTGTACATAAAGATTGTGTAAATAAGCCTAATGATTTGTCTGTGTGTGCGTGCGTTTGTTTATGTGTGTGTGTAGAGCGAAGTTTATTTCATTAAATTAATAAGAGTGTTATAAAATCTGTACTGTACAGTGGATTGATGTAATACCCTTATAAACTATTATGTACTGAGAGAATGAATAGAACAACCGTGGCTCTTGTTATATTAATGCAGGGAAGATAGTTGCAATGTGAGTCCGCCACTGCGTGAGCGTTCTGCTCTGGCTTGGAATTGAAGAGCCTGCGGAGCGAGAGCAGCTCTGGCCGGCAATACGGAACCTCTCTCATGCCCGGCGCTGCTTTAGACGTACAATTAAAAATGGAGCAATATTGTTACATATAATGTAAATTTACCATAATGTTCTATTAATGAGATTGAAAGTTTGTATTTTCTGCTCGTTTTATGTAAACAACAGTATTATCATGGTCGTTCCTGCATTAGAACAGAGCATTATTCTGTTTTGTACCGGTATGTCTGCACTCGCTTGAGCTGTACTGTGTACTTCTAAACCCCCTCCTCCCTGTTTGAGCTGTACTGTGTAGTCTAAACTCCCTCCTCCCCATCCAGCAATGTTTCAAAACGTCTATTATTGTGAACTTTAATAATTAGTTAAATATTACAATTAGAAAAAATTGTAGGGAAGGATGTTTTTTCTTCCTTATGACATGAATAATCATCAGTTAAAATAAGGTACTTACATCCCTTACACCCTGTATACCTGTTTTTTTATATCTATCAGTATAACTGTGTCTCTCTACGCCAGCCATGGCGAAAATATGTCTCAAGAGCACATTGTGGCTTGCAATGATAGCTATGTATTTCTCTTGCTTCCTACCTCCCCCAATTCCCACCCTCTCATTCACTGGAGTCTACTCCGTTCCATTTGTATTTGTCTCTGACCTGTGAATGGCGTATCGTCACAATATCTCTCTCGAAGCCATGTACCTCTACAAAAACTAAAGTTGCAAGTAGGATGGGAGGACCATTTTTTGCTGCCAATATATGAGAATATAAAATGTATGATTTGTTCACAATTATTACGAGGAAAACGGTTGTATAACATAAAACAGCATTATATGTCACTCATGAAACATTAAAAGGTTATGTGTTGTTGTTATTATTATTATTATTATTATTATTATTATTATTATTATTATTATTATTATTATTATTATCTCTGTACGTCGATCCTTTTTCAGCAGATGTATGAATAATGCGGTTAGATCTTCAATTTATACTCACAGATTTACAATGTCATGTTAAATGAAAGCTAGATGTAAGGACTTGACAAATGTTGTATGAGTGAATCGTTTTAGTTAAAGTAGTTAAAGGTTTTTTTGAAGTTATTTTGTTATTTTTGGGTGAAATCTTTGTACTTTTCAAATCTTTGCCAAAAAATAAAATATATCCGAAGCTTCGTTCTTTCGCTTGCTCTGTTGAAGCCATATTCGTTACAAGTTACGTTTGTGAAAAATTATTTTCAACAATGGGAATAGTAAAAACTAAATTTAGATCACGACTAACAGACAAACACTTTCATGATCAACTACGACTTGCAGTAAGTGACATAATTCCTCATTTTGAAACTCTGTCGCAGAGACATTCTGAAGAAAATTAATTTTAGGTTGTGATAATGTGTCTTATGTTTTCTTATTCATTTCTTTCTTCGTTACACGTACTAAACATTAGTTTGTAACCTTATACTGTATAAAATTATATTTAAGTGCTTAACGTAAGGAAAATGAAAATCCGTTAATAAGTCAGGCAGTTGCTTCACTTCCCCTTCGGATGTCCGCCTCCCTCCGTAGGTGCTATGCACGTGGCTCGGCGCACGATCACATTTTCGCCACGGCTGCTCTACACCTCCGTTCCTCTCTATATTTCTTACTGTTTATATTTTATTATACTTCTTTCTTTTTTTTCTTCCGTTCATTCTGTATGTTCTATATGTCTCATTTTTAATGATTTATTGATTTATTTTTTTTTACTAATGCCATGTATTTGACTGTTCGTCATTCACCCATATGAAGCCAGTTGTGTAGACCAGTGCTATTCAAACTTTTATCTCCCTGTATCCCTAGAGACACTTTTCCACTCAAGCTTGTATCCCCAAAGTTGTTATGCTTATTTGAAATTATACATAACTATATCTAAACTAAATTAAACTCAATAATAATTTATCAATTAATTTTATTATTAAATCATTCAGTTTTAAATTACAAAAAAAAAAGAAAAGAAAAGAATCGTGCTATTAAATAAATATAATTAAAGGAAAGAGTTACATACATTTTAGAATATAAAAAATATCTTGCATTATTAACTTTTAAGTGGTTCTGCCCTATTAATGAGATATCTGAGATGTTTTCTGCATGCCAGCTCCACGATTCTTGGCAGGATCTTCGTGAATGCGAATGTCAGAGGTGAATTTGGATTCAATCGATTTTTGTATTTCGTTTTGATTGTGTCAATGCAGATAAACACTGCTCACACAAACAAGTTGAGGGGAATGGCAGAAGGTGTGAAATGGCAATGTCACTAAGTTTTCTATACTCTTTGCAGCATAACACCAAAAGTCACAAATTGACAAGTTTTCGAATTTTATTGTCGGTGACCTATCAACGGACATTTCTAGCAGACTTTCTTTCAATTTTCAGGAAAGTTCAGAGGAACGGATGATGTGGTGGAAAATGGACTTGTAATCCAGTCTTGTGTTATCTTCCTTCCCAGTTTCTGGAATTTATTTCAAAAACTGTATCCTGAGAGTTTCTAGGTGGCATTTGATTATTTATAAAACCCTATCAGCAATACTAACTTCATTTTTTCCACTATATTCAGAGCTGAAAAAAAAATCACAATATTCCCTTTATTAACGCAGTCGATAAAAAATAAAACATCTATAAAATACTTTCGGAGTTGGACTTCGCACTCATTTCGCCATCATTAATTCACATACCATTATCATCCATACCATAGCCAGGGTTAAGTTCATGGTACGGCGTGCTGTACTTGTGCAAGAGCGCGGTCGTTCCGCTACCCAGTCATTGACAGAATAGAAGTGACAAAGCACAATAAGCCTCAGGCTGCAGTGTAAGCCTTCGGGTCCCTCCTCCGTATTAAAACAATATTTATGCTTACCTTAAATTTTAATCATTCTTCGCGTACTCCCGGTTGAATACTACTGGTGTAGACCAATATGCCGACAGAGTCGTGGCCCAGGGTGTGCCGTAAGAGGTTGGTCTACACTACATGAGATGTATTCCATTTTTTTTCATTGCATTTATTGTATTCCATAGATATTGCATTAGCATTGAAGCTTTAAGATGTGGAACAAGTCAAAATTTTACAATATTAGCTTACAATTATTTGGCGAGATGTAGTGAGATGCGATGAAGCCGAGGATTCGCCACAGATTACCTGGCCTTTGCCTTATGGTTGGAGAAAACCTCGGAAAAACCCAATCAGGCAATCAGACCACATGGCCACATAGAAGTCCGAAGAAAACTCATGTTACGTGGACAATGGGCTTGCCCTACATAAGTTACAAATCGGGGATACGCCGGGGATCAAAACCGGGTCTAAGAGACTGTAAATCCAGCGCTTTAGCCACTAGACCACCGTGGTGGCTCTGTTGACTCATTGTTTACATTATTATCATAATCTCTTAGTTTTTGTGTATCTTATTTGGTATACTTTTAATGTTTTTTGTATCGAAGTTTTACTCTTGGTTAACTTTGAAGAAATCCTATAACTTTAACACTTAAATTGGCAAAACTTCACTTCTCACACTAATTTATTAAACGTGTCGGACTGTAAAGAAAACACCTATCGCAATGTCCATATTTTATATGCTATACAATAGTATAGTATTGTTAAATTTTGGTTAAATTTGATTTTCCTACCAATTTTTTTCTATTGTACCTTCAGGAGGACAGACTGTAATTCCGACCATTATTTGGTAATTGGAGAACTAAGAGAAAGACTATCAGTAGCCAAGCGAGTAGAGCAACAAGTTAATATTAGAAGATTGAATATTCCGAAATTAAAGGACGAGATAACTAAGCAACATTATCAGGTCGAAATTTCAAATAGGTTTGCCGTATTAGCAAGTTCCGACAAAGTTTAGGAAGAGTTAGATGTTAATAGGTGTGGGAAAATATCTGAGATAATATCAAAATTGCAGCTGAGCAGAGTATAGGCTATTATGAAACTAAGAAAAAGAAACCGTGGTTTGATGAAGATTGTTGCATTGTAGTAGAAAGAAGGAAACAGGCAAAATTGAAATTCTTACAGGATCCAATTGGGCGAATAGAGTTAATTATTTCAATAATAGACGGGAAGAAAATCGTACAGTTAGCGATAAAAAGAGAGATTACTTGAAGGAAAAACCGAATGAGATAGAAACAAATAGTAAAAATGAAAACATTAGAGATTTAAATAAGGGTACAAAGGAATTTAAGAATGTATATCAGGCAAGGGTAAACGTGATTAAGGATGAGAATGGTGACTTGCTTGCAGACTCTCATTCAATCCTGAACAGATGGAAAAAATATTTTGGGCAACTACTAAATATACATAGGTCAAATAGGAATGATCGTGACGGAATTGAAATACAAACTGCTGAGCCACTTATACCCGAACCCACACTTTCAGAAGTCGAAATTGCGATAGAAAATCTGAAAAAGTACAAGTCTCCAGATATCGATCAAATTCCAGCAGAATTAATACAAGAGAGTGAAAGCGCATTATCTAGCGAAATTTATAAGCTTGTACTTGCTATTTGGGAAAAGGAACTTGTACCAGAGCTATGGAAGGAGTCCATAATCGTACCTATCTTTAAGAAGGGGGACAAGACTAACTGTAGTAACTTTCGAGGAATATCACATTTATTGACGTCGTACAAAATTTTGTCGAATATTCTTTTGAGAAGATTAACTCCATATGTAGATGAAATTATTGGGGATCACCAGTGTGGTTTTAGGCGTAATAGATCAACTATTGATCTGATACTTTGTATTCGACAGATAATGGAGAAAAAATGGGAGTATAAGGGTACAGTGCATTAGTTATTCATAGATTTCAAAAAGGCATATGACTCGGTTAAGAGAGACGTTTTATATGATATTCTTATTGAGTTTGGTATTCCCAAGAAACTAGTTCGATTAATTAAAATGTGTCTCAGTGAAACATACAGCAGAGTCCGTATAGGTCAGTTTCTGTCAGGTGCGTTTCCAATTCACTGTGGGCTAAAGCAAGGAGATGCACTATCACCTTTACTTTTTACCTTTGCTCTAGAGCAGGGGTCGTCAGCACAGAGCACGCTGGGGCTAGTCTCTCTTATCCGCGGAAAACGCAGTGCACTAGGGTGCACTCCGTAGCTGCTAGCGGGTATGCTCTCTCTCTCTCCCTGTTGCACGACACTGCACACGGGACAGCACCGCGTACCCTTTGCACATTTCAGCGAGTGCTGACGACCACTGCTCTAGAGTATGCCATTAGGAAAGTCCAGGATAACAGAGAGGGTTTGGAATTGAACGGGTTACATCAGCTGCTTGTCTATGCGGATGACGTGAATATGTTAGGAGAAAATCGACAAACGATTAGGGAAAATACGGGAATTTTACTTGAAGCAAGTAAAAAGGTAGGTTTGGAAGTAAATTCCGAAAAGACAAAGTATATGATTATGTTTTGTGACGAGAATATTGTACGAAATGGAAATATGAAAATTGGAAATTTATCCTTTGAAGAGGTGGAACAATTCAAATACCTGGGATCAACGGTAACAAATATAAATGATACTCGGGAAAAAATTAAAAACAGAATAAATATGGGAAATTCCTGTTATTATTCGGTTGAGAAGCTTTTATCATCCAGTCTGCTGTCAAAAAATCTGAAAGTTAGAATTTAAAAAACAGTTATATTACTGGTTGTTCTTTATGGTTGTGAAACTTAGACTCTCACTTTGAGATAGGAACATAGGTTAAGGGTGTTTGAAAATAAGGTGCTTAGGAAAATATTTGGGGCTAAAAGGGATGAAATTGCAGGAGAATGGTGAAAGTTACACAACACAGAACTGCACACATTATATTCTTCCTCTGACATAATTAGGGACATTAAATCCAGACGTTTGAGATGGGCAGGGAATATAGCACGTATGGTCGAATCCAGAAATTCATATAGAGTGTTAGATGCCGGAGGGAAAAAGACCTTTGAGGATGCCGAGACGTAGATGGGAAGATAATATTAAAATGGATTTGAGGGAGGTGGGATATGATGGTAGAGACTGGATTAATCTTGTTCAGAATAGGGACCAAGTGGCTTATATGAGGACGGCAATGAACTTCCGGGTTCCTTAAAAGCCAGTAAGTAAGTGAGTATTGTTCTATTAAAATTACAGCATATAGCCTGTTAACCTGTTATGTCCTATAGGATACTTTGTGAATTTAAGGGTTAACTTTGCCAGATATTATTATTATTATTATTATTATTATTATTGTTATTATTATTATTATTATTATTATTATTATTATTATTATTATTATTATTATTATTATCATCATCTCAGTATCCCTAGATGTCTCTATGTCTCTTTGTATCTTTATATTTCTTTATATATTTACATCTCTCTATGTGTCTCTATATATCTATACATTTCTATAACTCTCTGTGTCGTCTATGTCTATATATTTCTGTCACCCGTTTTTCCTGTCCTTCTCGTATGTGTCTATCTATAGTATAGGCCTATATGTGTTGTATATCTACTATTAATGTAATCTATCATCTGTCAAGAAAGGCAGGATTGATCGTGTAACATATTATGAAGCAACGAGGAAAGTAAAACAAGTGTCAGGACAGCCGCAGTAGCATCTCTCCTGCACCCTTTGTCTTTTTCCTTAACGACTTCTGCTTCACTTCCATTCTAAATTGCAGTGTTGCCCGCCCACATAACTTCAAAACTTAGTTCATGTACTTTTGCCGTCACTTTTCCTCATAGAGAATTTTAACCCAAGCCTGTAGTTGTAAATAACTGGTATATTAATTAATAGTTACTCTATTAAATGACAGCCGCTGCTCTTACGTATTTCCTTCTTAACTTGATCAATCGATTCTAAACGAAATCAGAACTTTAAATCATAAAGTTCATATCAGTACTAAGTTTTAATTGTGTTCACATTTTATGGAGGCTTGTATAGCATAATAAATTAGTTTTTGAAAACATTATAGCTTTTTTTTTCTTGGTTCTTTTTCCCTCTCATTCTTGAAATTCTTCTTCTTTTTTTTCCTTTTCTGTGCCTCGTCCTACTCTTCGATATTCTCACGTTTCTGCTTCTTATTTTCATTCTAATTCTACCCGCCATCCATCTTTTTCCAGCACTTCCCTTCCTCTTTATTCTTTCTTTTTCCCTTTCTACTCCTCATCCTAGCCATTTTTCTCACTGTCTCTCCATCCTCTCGTTGTCGTCCTGATTTCTTCAAAATTGAAACTGGAAGACTGTTGAAAATATGTCTCGTGCATATGCATACATTGCGTACACAAATACATAGACTTACATCGCGGAACTTCGCATTGTGTTGGATTGCAATAACAATTCGACTTAAGCATTCGCTGCTTAGATGGGTTACGATAACAATGTCAATTTTTGACATACGAAAGTGAGAAAATTTGTATAATATGTTGCGGATAGATGAAACTCTCTCCGTGGTGTCTAATTACGAAGATATCACAGAGACTATATACATCTACTTCCTTGCATAACGGAAATATTGATAGGAACAATGATTTGTTGACGCAGAACCCGGAACACTCAGAGTAAATATGTGAAATATATCGCGAATGGATGAAACATTCTCGTAGCGATTAATTAATTTGAAAGTTCACGTAGGAGTGTCATTTTCCTTGCTTAATGACTATGATAGGAACTATGACTTGTTGACAGGAGGAACCGGAACATTTATATATCCTACATAGATCAAATTTTCTCGTGGCATGTCGTTAAAATGACAGATCAAGTATGTGCGTTTGGTTCTTTTATTAATGATAGAAAATAGGAATCGTTGACAGGAGAATCCAGAACACTTAAATGACGTTTGTAAAATACATATCAGATAGATCAACTTCTAGATAATTACAGTAGAAACTCAAAAATATGATGTCTGTTTTCTTGAAAGAATGCGACTTTGATAGAAAGTGTGAAATTGTGGCTAAAGAAGAAGGAACAATTAGATAAAATAATGAAACATGTCCCGAACGAGCCAATAACTCCAACACATTCCAAACTTCAACAGAGGAAATTCTCTTCAAAATATGTGACTCATTCTCAGTCAATAAATTAGTATTAAATTGTAACAAAACTAACATAATTCAATTTAAATCCTGTCCAAATTCAACCTCGCAAATTTCAATCGCAATAATTAATAATAGATCCCTATTAGAAACAATAACAACCAAATTTCTTGGCTTAAAATCGATGTGTTAAATTGAAAAAAATTATATTAAAGAAATTACCCCCAAACTAAATTCAGCATGTTTTGCTATTAGATTTGTCAGTATATTTTTTTCATTAATAATCTTCCTCGTATATATGTAATCGTGAAAACTTTGTAATTAATTCAACAGTTCATAGCATAAATACACGTCAAAAATGACTTTCATACTCCATCGACAAGTCTATCGAGCTATCAAAAAAGAGTGCGTTATATGGCAGTAAAAATTGTTAATAGCCTCCCTATGGATATAAAAAATGAAACTCAAAACATAAGATTATTTAGGGCCAAATTAAAGAAGTACCTAATTTCTCACGCCTTCTATTCTGTAGATGAATTCATGACATTCAACAACGCTTCATGAAATTGATACTAAAACTTTGTGTTGTGCTAGTAGACTATATTGTAAACCTCGTCTATACATATTTCATCTAGACTGTGACTATAAATTAAGACTTTATAATTTTGACTTGTTCCATATTGTAGCTGTGAAACAATGTATGAATACCATGGAATGTTAATAAATACAATACAATACAATCTTATGTCATCGAAGTACAGTGCCAACTAGTTTAATGTGTTACTTAAGTGGGTGATGAAAGCATAAGTATGTAGGCCTACGTCTCTGTTGTCTTTATTAGGCCTAATGTCTATAATAATAGATACTATGAAATGGTGATGGGGAAATCTCTTATTGCCTGTCTACAGTGTTAGATTGTTTCACGCGTTTGTTACTTCGATTTATAACTAGATTACCACTATCGCAATCCATGTAAAAATGAGATTGGGAACTGGACCGCCCCGAGAAAGCCTAGACTGTCGGGTGTGATTTCAATCCAACTCGCACCTGTCGGGATGGTGGGGGTGGCGGCGGCAGCACGCTTGCGCCCCATGCTCGCGAGGGTGCGGCGCGAGGCGACGGGACGTTCCAGTCAGTTGTCAGCTGTTCGGCGGGCGGTGGCGGCGACGTCTGCGAGTATCCCCGTAGCAGGGTGATGGCGACATTCCAGTTGGCACAGGCTCAATCACAGCCGCCGCACCCTCCGTTCCGATAGCGCCATTCACAACCGCGAGCGACGCATGAATGGGAGCCTCACCGCTTGCTTACAGATAATCACAGTTCAAGGACACGTCTCTGTGGCACTCAGATCCATACGTGCTGACACACGATTCCGGAGTGCCTGATAACTTCCGCATTCTTTGTTTTGTAGGGTGTGGCTTCAGTTCGAACGCCCGACAGCTCAGATTTTCCTCAGTTGCACCTGTTTACTCGCCGTGACAATAACGGCGAAGTTTCGATAAAGTCGATATAAGTTTTGTGAAGTACCTTCTTCACAGATTTGTCGACTGGACGTAATCAACAGCTCCAAATTTGTTGATATCTCGCTCGCCGCCTTACTGGGGACTTTGCGGTGAGGTGATGTCCTCGCGGGACATGGGAGACTCTTCTTCGGGGATCGAAGCAAGGATTCTCTGACTCGACCATGAGGAGCAGCAGCTCGGAGCTCCTTCTGGACCAGCAGCAGGAACTCAGAAAGCGCAAACTGCTTGAGCTGGCTCAGCCTAAGAAGAAACCGCCCAAAAGGACATGTCGAGAGCGGATCTGGTTCTACACCACGTCGTTCCTGGCGATGACTGCTGTGGGCGGGGGGTCATCGCTCTTGTTCCTGGTGCCCCTGTACGTGGACCCGGCAATCTCCACCTTGGCGGCGGACTTCGCCCCAGAGCCAGTGAAATGTGTGACCACTCGACGGGAAGAACTCTGCGGCATTCTCAACTGCACCTGGAGCTCTTGTCGAGAAGGCTGTACAAGCGACATGTACAGCTGTACCCACATCTACGTCATGTACACCACGGCACCCTACTACACTGACGACGACGACGGGAATTGGACGTCAACATCAACATCCCCATCGACATCGACGACGACGACGACGACTACGACGACGCCTTCGCCGGGGGAGAACTTCACGGAGGACGCCGTGCTGCTGGTGAACATCAAGGGGTGCGGCTACCCCCCTGAGGTCGACTGCGACAACTTCACCACCATGTACGGCAAAGTGAATGCAGAGTTCCCCTGTTACTACTCGCGAGAGAATCGAACCGTGGTGCTCATACACTACGACAGGGAGGAGCACGTCGCCATCATCATCCATTACTTCGCCGTGCCCTTCATCGTGACGCTGGCCACTTCGGTGGTGCTGTGCGTCATGTACTGCGACTGCCGCTGTGGGTCCGAGCGGGACCGCAGGAGACGCCGGGCCAGGAGGTGCGCGGTCGAGGATGCCAGGTGAGCGGCGCCCTTGCCTCACTCTCGCTGTCTCTTGAGCGACTGTCTCTACTTAAATCTTACAAACTGTCCTTTATTCTTAAGCCTGAAGTGACCAAAATTTTTTTATCTTGGAAACTACTCAGCTAATAATGTTCAACGTCCACCGCTCTGGAATAATATTCAGCATGTCTGATCGTGAAATGAGCAGGCCTGGGTTCAAATCCTACTTGAGACAAGTTATCTAGTTGAAGTTTTTCAGGGTTTTCCCTCAACCCATTAAGAGTAAATGCTCTTCATTCAGACGCTAGATAACCATAACAGTTGATAAAGCGTCGTAAAATAAAGCAATCAAAGAATAAAAAAACAATGTCCAAATTTTCCAAAAAATCTTTTCTCAAAAGCTGTATATCTTTTTTCACATATGTTAAAAGAAACGCAGAATATCATATCTTCATTACCATAGTATAAAAAGTATCTTTTGTAATGCTCAACAACGTTTCCAACCGAAAAAATTTGTGTTCAGAATTTTTAACATGTTGTATTAATGAGTCTTACGACATATCAATATGATTGTTTGGTACTTGATGTAATATAGAACAATAAGCATCTGTGCAAATTTTTAATCAAATTGGACTTATAGTTTCTCAGAAAAGGAATTCGTTTTAAGAAAAAATAGTGACAAAGATAAATTTTTTTATTGGTACTGTTTAATCTAACATGCTTAAAAACATACCATTTTTTAGGGAATAAATTATAACTTTAATAAAGTAATATATATTCTTATTCAGAAAAAAGCGGCGAATTTAATTGAATTAAAATTGAAAATTGTCATTTTTGGTCGTTTTAGTCTTCTACCTTTCCTTAAACCTTTCGTCTGTATAAATTTTCTATTTTTATGTAGTTTATCTCGCACTAATTAAATTACTGATCCAAACATCTCTAACAGTACGATTTAACGTAATTTTATTTCGATAATCTGTGTAAGAAAAGAACAAATAGAAATAGTTGTGTTTTTAGAAGATCTCGATTTTGTCATATTTATATTAATGGTTTGTTTCTAGATAAAAAAGTTTTTGTATTATATCCCAGACATTATTTCTACATCTTTCCCAGCTGTAATTCACAAAAGATCAATAGTAATTCAGAAAGCGTCAATTGTATTTCAGATAATCAAGTTTTTTTCTCTTTAGCTCGTGAGCAAAATAACAATCTGTTCAGAAATGTGAACAATAAGTAACAATATGATAAAAGAATCTCGGTAGTGTTGCAAAATGAAGTCCAGTGGTATACAAATCACTTTTAAAATTAAAATTTGGGTTTGAATCTGCAGACTAAATCTAAAAAGCATGTTAAGTCTGTTTATGTGAAGGGTACTTCTGTCCAATAAATTCACTGTTAGTGAATTTGGGTATTTATTGAAACGTTTTTGATACGTGAGACTATAATTTGCTATTTCTTTGTTTTACTGTTGGGATGCAAAAATGACGAAAAATGTATTTGTCGTTGATATACTAAGAGATGTTGCCAATATCTTTGATTGGAAACGTTCCAGTACCTCCTTGTTACAGTTGCTCACAGTGCCCCAAAATTGAATTATGTATGTCCCAACATCCTTACAAGTTTTAGAATGTCTTTATAGAGGGTTAATTTACTTGCTGCTCATTTTATGATTTACGGTTGATTAATCAACATAATTTGCTGAATTTAATTTAGATGTAGTTGTTTTAGTTTAGTTAAGATATGTTTCTTCCAAGTTAACCGACGATGTGGATGCATTCCTAAATGTTTTACATCTTCAGTTCGGGTATACTTTGATTGATGAGTTGTACGGATGAACAGGAATATCTTTATAGTTTAAATATGACATGTTGACTTTTGGTTTCATTGATTTTTAACTCTCCATTTTTAAGCCAGCTTTCTAGTTGGATCAAATATTCTTGTTCATTTGTGACGCAATACTCGGATTATTGTACACTACTTAAATAGCTGTGTCGTCTGCAAATGTGGCTAAGATCTATCTAAACTAGTCGACAGAACAACATTATATAAGATATGCAGCATTGCTCCAAGATCTCTCCTTGTGGAATTCTCGAGTTTATGAGAAGAAGAGCTGTAACATTGTCTTGAAATTTCACTTGAAAGAACCCATCTACCGCTTTAAAAGGCGATTTGAGTAGGATTAACCAAATTAATTTCAGAATAAGGTCATATCTATTTCAGATTGTGCAACTGAAATTCAGAAAAGTTGAATTGTATTTAAGAAAAGTCAATTGTAATTCAGAAAGCTTTAGATGTAGTAATTCGGAAAACATCAATTAATTGTAATTGAGATTAATTAATTATTGAAATTTTATTGAAATTATACAATAAAATTGAAATTATAAAGAGACCAGTGGCTTGTGCAGCAAGTGGTGCAAACTAAGTTCATTAGACGTTCAAACAAAAACTTTTTCAGATTTATTTTCAATGAAGAATACCAGATATTTTGAAAGTTATGTGCTTCCATAATAATGAAACATACTCCCTCTGAATGGTTTTTTTTATGCCAAATACTTTTTCTTGAACTTATCCACTTTCAATTTTTGAGTTTCAACGCGAAAACCCAAGTAACAATGTCAGGAAGATCAGTGGGTTTTTCATGTGGGGGTAAAGTAATAGCTATTTCAAGTCATTGTGGATTGTAGGTGAAAGTAAAAAAAAAAAAAGTCAGGTTTGCTATGCTTTCGAACAATAGACATAGCATCTTGGTATAGCTGCTGCATGTAGAGCTTGAAGTGTAGAGGGTAAAATCATTTTATCCTGCTAAGAGATCTTGTTGAAATGATCGGGAGACTACAAAATTTTGTAGGCCTCTTATTTTATCAGTAAGTAATACCTTTTGGGCTTTCCTTAGGAGCTGTAATTTTTGCGCTCTCTCGAGCCAATACTGAAGAGAATGACGCATATAAATATCTACACCACACCGCCATTAAGTATATGAAAAAGACCCGATCCCACTTGATTAATAACTACAGTATAAAAATATTATTATCTTATATAAGTTTTGTAGTGTTATATATATATATATAATAGCCGCCACTCAGTAACGAAGATCTAATTTAAGATATTCCCTACATAACACCAAAACGTTTCACTTTCATAATCATCTATATAGCTTTAATATGTATAATTAATGAAAAATAGTCACATCATGGCATTAACTATAATAATATTTCATTTCTAAGGGTAATAAGTAATAATGTCATCAAACCACCTCAAGTTTTGTGGATTTTAATATCCAATACACAGCTGTACTCAGAAAATTACACACCGCAGAACCAGACCTGTAAATTATTTTTAGCAAGACTTGAACTTTTTAATAACCAATTGAATTTGAGCTCTAAATATGTCAGCAATCCTGCAGGTCATGACCTTCGTGTAATAGCCTATTGTTTATTGTAGTGTGTGTTTTGTTTTATACTGAAATGCAATTAATTAGTTCTCAAAACTGATGAAAGATGGATTTTGGAAAATTAACATTTCACTGAAAACTACTAAATTTCTGAAAAACTTTGGGTTCCAAGCTTCGAAATGAGGTGTCATTAAAATCCTTTCAGCCGTTTTCCCCGTAATTTCCATTACCAGTTCAAATGATATATAGATAATTATTCGGTAGTCATAACAACTAGTTTTGTTTCTGTGATAATTTATTATAAAAATGTCAACATGAGAAAGTTAAAAGTTATGGAAATTAAAGTTTAATAGTATTTAAATTTATTATATGTGTTTCTGGATTACAATTAAAAATCTGAATTACATTTGATATTTCCTAAAATTCAATTGATTAATTTGAAATACAATTTTGATCTTTTCTGCATTACTGCTTGAAAAGATATGGGTGACTTGACTTACAAAAAATAGCATAGGTTCGCTGTGTCCCCAGACCTAGAATCCATGCATGTAACCTTACATATCCCTGGACCAGCCTCTGCACGTCGCCGACGGTGATCAGAAAATGGTGATGATTGACGAATATGAGAACGGAATTGCATAGTTGAGGCGGTAGTGCTTTTGTCTGCTGTTCTAGAATTATTGCGCTTGGGCGTGGTTTCAATTCCTGCTTGGGCTGAATACATGATTAGGTTTTTTCCCCAACTGTAAGGCGAAAGTAAGGTAATCCTAGGTCCTATTTGGCCAAACACCATTTCTCAAACGTCAATTCCATCCACGTAAATAACCCAGTAAGTAGTTGGTATAGCGTATTTAAATAACCGAATAAAAAATTGATATGAAAATTTGTTGACAATATGATGTCGATGCCTATATTGGGGAAATGCTAGAACTTCGAGAAAAACCCCAACTGCATACTTGGCCACAAGTGTCACTGTGGATTTTTCAGTGAAAAGTTCTAGTCCTCACAAGAACTCGAAGCTGGGTCACCTGCGTGACGGGCTGATGGTGTAGACCACGCAATAGGGGAGAGTATTAATGGCACAACATACAGTTCAAAGTAGATATTAATCTAGTTAAATTGAGATTTACAATTTACATCAATCTGCGTCCGCTATAGTGTACGGGACTGTTATGACGGATCTAGCTTGACTTGTTAAATTATTCGAATTCTAGTGGGATTAGATATTTTATGCTATAATTAAAATTTAAATCTAACCCCTATATATTGACAGCTATATTCTTGCAATCTACGTTTCCTTAACAATAGTTATTCGTGTGCGAATTCTCAAAAGTGTTTCTGACCTGACACTATGGAAAGTTCTCCTGTCAGTATGAGAGTAATACCCTCTAGAAGTGGGGGGGGGGGGGAAATAACGAAAAAGTTCCTTGCTTGTAACTGTTCCTAAAAGTAACAGCACCTTGTAATATTACGTTCCAAAATATCAGTGTCGTTCTGAACTAATACAAAATACATGGGTCATTCAATAATTAGTGGCAACAATGTGTGTATGTGGCGCTATCAGCGGTAAATAATGCAAGCTGATAACAATGAGAAAGAAGAGCATCTGATATGTGTTATCTATGAGTTTGAAGACAATAATCTCATTTATAAGATATTTGTAGTGAGTTCAATTTGTAGACTGTTACCTGTAGTGCTCTGAAATGTTTAGCAAATACGAACAAAGATGCTTAATTAAAATTCAGATTGCACGAGACAAAAATGCTCGACAATGCCATACAACATTACTGGAAGCTTGTAGTAGAGAAACTTCACCATATCGTACCGTGGTTAGGTGGAAACATGCATTACCATTTAGAGGAGTTCGCTTTAGAACCAGACAGGCAATTATAGCAGCAGTAGAGTAGTCTGTTCGAAAATTAGTACAACAAGACGCTATGGAAGGCATCCGTCGTCTCCCTGAGGTGTGGAGGCGGATTCTTCATGTTGGAGGAGATTACTTCTGAGCACTGCAACAATGTGACTGTTCCAAAAATGTTTTGTTTCTTGTTAATTCAAATGTTGCCACTAATTATTGAATGACCCAGTACTTGCTGTTGCAAAATACTCGTTTCATTTTGGAACTACATTATGGCAACGCCTTTTCCACAGAACTGAACATATTTGACACTATTGGAAGCAGAAGTTGGGATTTTTCTCGTAAAATTTTGGCTATTGTATGGGTCCGGTGTCCACCCAGCATCTTGATGAATTTGGATATTCATGATAAGTAGCGAAATCCGATTTCGAACTCCAACAATGATGGTTGCGGGGATCCTCGTGCTGACCACACATTAACTCCGTTCTGTTTGGATGAAAGTTTATCTCTGGTGAGAAATGTGGATGTGAGATCAACAGTCGGGTGGTCGATTTCTGCCCTTCATGGACTGTCGCGTAAAGCCTTGGTTTTTCTGAACCGACGCATGCGAGTTGGAGGTGCGAGGCCAGCCGCACAAATCCGGACTACACGAAGGATAGTGAGCGGTTTCTGTGACTGCGAGGTGCGAGGTCTGCGTACCTCACAGTTATAGAAACCACTCTCACTATCTCTCGTATACTCCGGATTAGTGCGAAGCTGGTCATGCACCTCGCAACTCGCATGCGCCGGTTCAGAAAAAGCAAGGCTTTACGGATTAGATGTATTTTGTCATATTCAGTCCCTATGATTTAATTTGTCCGGGAGTGATGGACAGGACATATTTTATTTTAGTAATAATTAATTATTAATAGTACTTCATTTGAAATGGAAAACATAAAGTCGTTATCAAATAAAGATGTCTTAAAATATTTTCTTGTATAAAATCAAGAAATAAATTGAATAAGTAGCGCATCATATCCTTAGAGCCAGTTGTACAAATGATTGATTAAGAAGACATCAAATTAAGTTTCAGTTATACGAAACTGCGGATTTTTGGTTGTATAAATACTAACTTTAGATTATTTTGTCTTAACTTAAAGTTGCTTATAAATGTCGAATCTTCTCAAGTTAATAATATTGACTAAAGTTTACAGAAAATATTTCTGAAATAAAAGAGAAAAGTTAGCAAAATAGTGAGTGAAATTTATTTTTATTGTATTTAGACAGACTTTTGTTAATTTTTAAGTTTCGATAGTGGTGAAAAGATGTTATTCACACTTCAAAAAAAAGTTTGTTACATTGCAAATTAACATATTTCCTGTTTTCTGATTATTCTGATATCTCATTTGATGATGATATTGGATAGTGCCGTGCTCCCTGTGTTTTCAGCGAGCGAGGAAATCCAGCAATTGAATTCGGTGACAAACAGTTTATAAAAAAAAAAAGCTAAAATGTCGGCGAAATATACCAAAAGAATCATTATTCCGAAGTTTTGAGTTACATATTTTTACATTTATTTTATTTATTTATTTATTTATTTATTTATTTATTTATTTATTTATTTATTTATTTATTTATTTATTTATTTATTTATTTATTTATTTATTTATTTATTTATTTATTTATTTATTTATTTATTTATTTATTTATTTATTTATTTATTTATTTATTTACTTACTTATTTACTTAGAATTTAATCTTTTAGACCCTTTACAATCAGGATTCAGAAATGGCCATAGCACTTCTACTGCTCTGTTGAATGTTACTGAGGACATACGCGCAGCCATGGATAAACGACAGGCTACTGTACTAGTTTTATTGGACTATAGCAAAGCCTTTGATTCTGTTGATTTCGATCTACTATTGACTAAACTACAAACGCTACACCTTTCTGATAGTGCTATCACCTGGATGTACTCCTACCTTACTGGCCGTCAGCAGCGTGTCATATCTAATAATCGTTTCTCATCCTGGCGTACTGTAGACACAGGAGTTCCTCAGGGATCAGTATTAGGCCCCTTGCTCTTCTCTATTTATATAAATGGAATTTCCAACTCATTTAAGCACTGCAGATATCAAATATATGCAGACGACGTTCAATTGTATATTTCAGCCCGTCCCGACGCACTAAACGATTGCATTAATAGTCTGAATGAAGATCTTGATTCCATCTCTTCCTCGTCTCAACAATTTGGGCTTAACCTAAACGCATGTAAATCACAGGCTATTCTGTTCGCGAACCGTAGATTAATTCCTGAAGTTAACGACCTGAATATTCCACCTGTGAAACTGAATAAAACAATCATCCCGTTTAGCTCTACCGTAAAAAATCTCGGAGTACATTTCGAATCTAATCTCAATTGGGATACGCATGTTAAATATACATGTAAGAAGGCATTCTCTATTCTCCATTCACTAAAAAGATTGTATCATTATCCATCTAAATTAAAACAGACGCTGGTACAGACACTCATTCTACCTCACTTCGATTATTGCGACGTTTTGTTCAGTGATCTCAGGATTGATTCCGCTCAGAAACTACAGCGTGTTCATAACGCGTGCGTCCGCTTCATTTGTAATGTTCGATACTATGATCATATCTCACCTTCTTTCAAGAAGTTATCATGGCTTAGGTTACATGAGAGGAGAAATCTGCACTCACTTTCTCTCTTATATCGAATTATGCACTCTTCATTCCCCTATTATTTATTCGCTCGATTTCATACTCTCTCTCGCTCTCATAATATTAATACTCGATCACAACGCGATAACACGCTAGAAATTCCACTTCACGCATCGTCTCTGTATTCCTCATCCTTCACTGTTGCTACCTCTCGTCACTGGAACTCTCTGCCGCCTGAAGTCAAGGGCTGCCGAACATGGAATTCTTTCAAATCCAAGTTAGAAAATTATCTTATGACGAGTTGCCAAACTAACTTACTATTATGACAAGTGTTGTATTGCATGTTTCCACGTATTCACATTTTTTTATGTTCTAATGATATTCAACTTATTTTATATTTTTGTTTTCATATTTTCCGATAATGTTATATCGCTAATGTGATAAGTTGAGCTATATATAATCTTAATTTTTCTTATTGTGTGTACTTAGAAATATTGTATTCACTGTATACTTTGTACTGCACTATTTTATTACTACTATTAGTATTATTATTATTATTATTATTATTATCATTATTACTATTCTTATTTATTATTATTATTATTATTATTATTATTATGAATAATTGTCTTTTTTTGTATGCCTCATTTATTTTGACCTGCTGTTCACATATTATTATGCTTTTTTCTTTCTTTCTGTATGTTATATATTATGTCTGATTTCTTCTTATTTGTTGTTTATATTTTTATTATTATTATTATCTTATTCAGTTTTGTGTGTAAAATTGTAGTGTAATTTGTAAATTTGTAGTGTTTTTGTAACGCAGTCTTTACTCCTGATTGAGTGTTAGAGAAGGCCGTATGGCCCTAACTCTGCCAGGTTAAATAAATCATTATTATTATTATTATTTATTTATTTATTTATTTTTATTGCTAGTAAGTTTGAAATGAATACAAGTTAATACAATGTAAGATAAACTAGACCACTCCTGAATGAGTAAGACTAGTGTTCAGGAGGGGATTTCAATACAGACAAAAATAAAATTAAAATTGAGAGTGAATAAAGATTAAAAATGTTTAATGTGTTTAAAACCAAACTATATATCCAATATATATATATATATATATATATTTTTTTTTAATTTTTATTAATTTGGAGAGGCTTCGTAGTTAAAATAATATTCTAATAAAATTTGTTTAATCTGATACCTTGACTCATGCTATGATAAAAAGCTGCATTGGTTTTACATTTAGGTTCAGATAAACGCAGAGAATTCATATTTTTAGTTCTATATTTATGTATATACCTTTCAAAATTATTAAGATTTCTGGGAAAATATTTTAATAAATAAAATAATAAATTTGTTTAATGTCGAAAACTTTGAAATGTTTAAACAACAATTCAATGAAGTAATCTTTCTGCTTTTTTAAACCAATTTGTAATACTTCTTTTCTGAAGTAAAATTAACGGATAAAGGTTGGATTTATAAGTTCCACCCCAACCTATAATACCCTACATAAATATACATTGAAATAATGTTAAATAAATTATACGTAAACACTTAATTGACAAAATATTTCTTAGAACAACAAATTAATATAATGTTTTACGTAATTTATTACAAATATAATGAATATGATTATTCTATTTTAAATGATTATCAATAATTATACCTAAGTATTTAACCTCATTAACTTCATTAATAACTGAACAATTGCAATTTATATCGGAACAGTCAAAATTATACATTTTAATTTTTAATGTAGATGAAATTGGTTTATTACCTTTATTATTCAAAGAAAATGGGATACCTGTTGTTTTATCTTTATTAATTACAAGTGAATTTAAATCGAACCATTTTTTGATTAATTTTAAGCAGCAATTTGCATTATAATAAGCTTCAGTCAAAGTTTTTCCACTAAAAAGTAAAACAGAATCATCAACATACGAATATAAATCACCTTCATATTCTTTAAGATCTATCATTAAATTAAAAGGTCATTAATATATATTAAATTATTATTATTATTATTATTATTATTATTATTATTATTATTATTATTATTATTAAAAATAAAATCGGTCCAAGGACTGTTCCTTGCGGAAGTCCTATTTTAATTTTAATAAATTAATTTAATTCATTGTCAATTTTAGTAGCTTGAACTCTATCATTTAAAGAAGATTTTAATAAATTAAAAGCATTATTTTTAATTCCAACACAATTTAATTTCTTTAATAATAAATGATGACTTACAGTATCAAAAGCTTTTTTTTATTTTGGTGCATAATAAATATTTAGGTATATATTATATATTTTATATATTTTTAAGGATATTGCATATTTTAAAGGAATATACTTTTTTCACCCATTTTCCCTCTATTTTAGAAAGTTGCAAACTTTTGGACTGGCCCTTCATGAATCTTTATCGATAGTGGAAGATGCAACCAATAAACAGAGTGTTGTGCTGGGAGTAATCAGTGTGCGTGTTTCAGTAAAATTTAATTATGTATTGAAAAAGAACCCCGGATATACAGCTTTTTCCGTTGTATGCAAAAAATACTTAAAGGTAAGTGTGAGCAAATCCCTGAGAACATTGTTCCGAGTATCATTCCTCATTAGAAATATGCGCCAGTTACTTCGTGAGAAGTTGAGAGATCGTTTTCCATTTGTAAGAACATTCTGACAGACAGAAAGCAATTGATTATGGCAGAAAATACTTAAAAATATTTATTAATTAATTGCGGCTCCAAGCAGTAATTAAATGAGGTTGAATCACATGTGCATCTATAATTTTTTTCAGTTCTGTTCTCGTATCAGTGTGCAAAAATACATCTACTAAAGCTTAGATTTTAAGTTGCATATTTTGTATATATTAGCTATAACGGCTGGGGGGGATCATCGTGCTAACCACACGATACCTCCATTCTGGTTGGATGATCGTCCACCTCTTCTTCGGCATGTGGACGTGAGGCCATCAGCCGGCGGGTCGGTCTTGGCCCTTCATGGGCTATAGCGCCATGGATTTACTTTACTTTACATATTTATCTATATATTTTGCAATTTTAGGTACATATTTATGTACATATTTTCATTTTCATATTACATAAAATCCGGGCTCTAATAATAAGTCTAATTTACATGTTCATAAGTTAATTTTATACAACATATAGCTGCAGGAACTAACCTCGAGTTATTTCTAATAGTAGCCTAAGTCAAAAATAACTCAGGCCTGTAGTTAGTGATGTTTATACAACTCGGTCTTAAAGGTCTGTGTTATGTAGTAATTATTAAATCCAGAATTGTTTTTATTTGTATTTTTCAAATATTCCAATTCAAAGTAGTTTTAGTATGAATAAGCGATTTAGCCATTACCCTTAGTGAAGGAAGCCGTAATGTATTTCAGGTGATACTAATATGATTAGGATCGATTTTCATAAACATATTTATTATACGGCAATTAACCAAAGCCAACATTCAGGCAACTTTTACATTATAATTTTCGTAAACAGAAAAATGATATATTAAATTTGTACACATAGTTATTTTATGTAACTTTGTGAAAAATTAATAACATACAACATGACGCAGAACTTTCATCTTATGAATAATCCTTCCACATAATTATTTTGAAACCCGCTTCAAAGTTTCATACACGGATAAATATCGTAAAGAAATACGTGATCTGCAGGCAGCGCATTTTCGTTCCCAAACAAGTTAAGAAGTTATCGGTTAGTATATCCTGGAGTTTTAGGGTTAAACTCTGACCCTAAATGCTTACGTTAGCACGCTACGAAAGGTATAACCTAATTCTGTACATAATAATAATGGAGCATGACAACTGTAAGTGGGATTGCTACTAAATTGAAAAGGTCTGTCCAGCTACTTTTTAACCATATAAACGTACTAACACTGCGAAACTAGCTCTGTACAAAATATTAGTGTATATGACAGAAAATATTATTAGATCGATAATAAAACTGAACTAGTATATACAATATATATTATAGGACATAATAGTAAAGATGATACACATTGACTGTAAATAATCTATATATAATTAATTCATTTAACGAAATCAACTTTTTTATTTTAGTAGGTTATTTTACGACGCTTTATCAACATCTCAGGTTATTTAGCGTCTGAATGAGATGAAGGTGATAATGCCGGTGAAATGAGTCCGGGGTCCAGCACCGAAAGTTACCCAGCATTTGCTCACATTGGGTTGAGGGAAAACCCTGGAAAAAAACCTCAACCTCGAAATCAACTCCGTTACGGTGAACAAAAACATATATTCTGAGATAATGAAATTCATTATATTTTACTACAACTGCCAGTAAAAATTTGTTTAAGTTAAGAAATGTTCTTCCTACGTCACCTGACGTTATAGGACAAAATAATAATAATAATAAGAATAATAATAATAATAATAATAATAATAATAATAATAATAATAATAATAATAACAACAAAAATCAATATAAAATGATCAATATTTACATCGTACGCAATATGTACAAATAATTCATTTATCAAAACCAACTCCTTTGTAGTGAACGAAAATATAGCCTACTCGTATATTCTGAGATTATGAAATGCAAATCTTTTACGAACATCAAATAAAATTTGTTTAAAATAAGAGAATGTTCTTTCTACGTCATATGACGTTACAGGGGCATAGGGGCATATTTATAATACATTACAACATTGTTATTTAATGACCCCATGCGTACCTGCTTGCTATTCTACCCTGCTTATGAATCCAGTGACGTAATAATGTACCAGAAGAAAGTACTCTATCCGCTGTACCTTTGAGAACAGAAACGCGCTGCCTGGTGATCTGAATTAATGTAGCTGCAAATAGAAGCTATAAGATACGGAAAATGTATTTTAAATATAGCTAAAAATGTTGTACAGAATACTTAAATGAACTCTTTCCATTTATCATTAACGAATACAAGTCCTTTGTGTTATACATTACACTGTAGTGGAATTGCCAGGTTTTTAAATTTAAAATAAGGCAGATTGAGGAAGTTATTGTAGGATTGGCGAGGTTCTAACCTGAAAGTAAGAAAGATTTTGGAAATTATTACTAAATCGTTTAAGTCGAAGCGACTTTGAAGTGCTATGTTGCCCTACCTAAAGATTAAGTTATTTGTGGTAAGAAATTATTTTAAATTGCATTTCTAGAATTAGCCTATATAAAAACATCTTAAATACGAACATATTTTTTTTTATTCGCTTTCTTGCCGTAACGACTGGAATTAAGTTAATTTTAAACAGTCATTCGCATATACATCTTCAAATCTCAACAATTTGTCTGAATTTTCTTTCGAAATGTAAAGGTACAGAAATTATTAATTCATTTTTACAAGTACAGTATTTTTAGGGAAATAATATACAAATCATTTTTGATCAAATTATTTTAATTAAGAAACTTAGGCTAAAATATTTGAAATCGACTTTAAATACACCTCCACTTTGTTTGTATTTTTAAATTAAGTGTCCATTTATTTTCATTAAATAAAATGCTGTATTTCATGTAAATCATTTCTGGTTGAGTTAAACTGCTGAATGTAAAGGAAATGCGTATAACACTCTAGGAGAAATCATTGTATAGACTGATAGTATTATTAAATTTACCGAAAACATTATTTTCGTCCATATATCTCGAAATCTGTTTTTCAGAGAACTGCAATATTATGCTTTTACACGTTTTATTAAAATAAAATAAAAAACATAATAATCGTTACATCTCTACAAAGTTTCTATATAGGCTTATGTACGTCAGAACGTCAGAAATAATATTAAATTTAAGCGATTACTGCAAAATTTGAGCTTTTTTATTATCGGAAAATATTTAGGATTTTCGCTGTGATTGTATTATAAAAAATTATGTATTTTAACAGTGTACTGAAATCTATAACCTCCGACTTTTTGTAAATATTTTGACTTCATCGTCTCGTCTCTGAAGATCTGGAAGATTTTAGATTTTGTATACATATAAATACAGTAGTGTGCAAATTAATATGAACACAGTTGTTGTAAATATTTCAATATGCGCGACTGATAAAGCCGAGTATGCTCTTCAGAATACGGATAAAATATTGCTGTTCTCGAGTGGTTTTATTTTTCACAACTAAGAACTCAGTTGTAAATAATTTTGTCATGCCTAAAGAGAAATGCCGTAACTTCAACCTGCATCTTAGGCTTTAGCCAAATGATGTTATGAATGAAATATTTTTTGTACGTCTGTAACATTATATGTATTCGCTCATTGCTGGTGTGGAATAATTATAATTTGCTGTCATGTGGGGATGCGGTGTTTACTTTTTGCCCACAACGATGTGACATGACATGACGTCGTAACACGCAGTTTGGCTGCTGATTCACTTGTAACGTGTCACGCTGTAATCAAATGACGCTGCCCACTCGTCAATTTGTGCAGGTCAGCTGTACAAATGCGCAGGTCAATTGTGAGACTGCCTTTTTTGCAAAACAGACTTAACTTTAAAAATATATAAAAATTGGTTCAAGAGTTAACGAATTAGTTAAAACTTTTAAAACTTATTTTTTCCCTAGGGCAAAGAAATTCTACCAGTACATCCTAAACAATATAGACTCTTATCTAAATAACCATAAACTTAATTCTTCCTTATTTCTTAGGTTCAGTTGTACGAACACTGAATGAAGTCCTGTTAAAATTAATTCCATGATTACGAGAGCAATGTGTTGTACGAACTCAAAATAGCGCATTATTCAGACGATATCTTCCGAATAAGCTATACCGTGCTTTCAGTAGCTGTTGAATTGCTATCTAAAGAATAAATCATAAAATTGCAGCATTACTAGATATGAATCATTCTGATGGTGGTGATGAATCACTATATAAGTTTAATGTGTTTTTGATAACGCGGAAACAAAAGAAAATAAGGTACAGATCTGATATACAAATGAGCATAACGATGGAGTACTTCTAACAAGATACGTACCGGTACTAAAAAAAAAAAAAAGACACCGTTTTAAGTGTCCTGGAATTAAGTAGTGTTAAATTTGCATTCATGACAGGCAGGCAAAAATAGCTCACATTGTCATCATTGTAAAGAAATTGTAATTTTTTTAAATAATTAAAATTAAATTTGATGTAAATTCATTCGGCAGTATTATAATGTAATATAAGTATTATGTTCTGAATTCCTGCAGGTAGTTGTCTGAATATTAAGTAACCAAGTTGTTGACTCCCAAGCTCTTAAATTTTGATTAGAAGTAATGACATCTGTTTTTTTTTCTTTTCTAGCACTCTCTTATCGCACTCAATATATCTACTACTATCTTAAATGTACCGTCTGTGTTATAGTTTTGATTTCGGGTCTAAGGCATTTCATAACCGGAAATTTCGTCACCGTTATTGTTTGTCACCTAATTTTCATCATTAGTCTTTTGGTCATCAAATGCATTTTGTCATGTTTTTTTGTCACTGAGGAGAGTTTGTCACCGAAGATATGTCGTCATCATATACATCTTGTCATCATTTTTTAAACTGAAGGGGATTTCGTCACCAAAATAATAATTGTATATCGTTGTAAAATAGATGACGTAGCTTCCGCTGAAGTTCCAGCTTCACTTTTCATTGCTTATACACATTCCGCAGCTCCAGTTCTACCCCAATTTGCTGAGTAGTTTGAATGCTCTGTAGGTTCTTTTATAATGGTTTTCTTATCTGAGGAAATAGTCATCAGTGAATTAGAAAATGTTGCGCTGATCACACCTCCGTACAATCCCGGTCTTAGTAACTTTGTGCTTTGTATACATATGTCCATTATAGATTAATTTATCTCTTGCTGCATTACGTTTTACGAATCTAAACAATTCTGCCTACTTTAACTCGAAGATTTTGAAACCAAAAAATCCTGTAAATCCTTGGAAATGAAATGAACAAGATGAACACAATGAATCCTGTAACTTGAAGATTTGGAAACCAAAAAATCAATGTATCCTTGGAGACGAAATTAACAATATGAACACAATGAAGTAGAAGGATTTATATTACGTATCATTTTATGTAGGCATCATCAAGGGACGCGACACGAAGGGGGGAAAAATTGTGGTGGCGAATAATGATGAGGAAATTAAATTGGTGACAAAATGTGGTGGCAACAAAAGTGAAATAGTGACAAAATGTCGCAGTGGAAAAATATGTGACGAAATCACCGGTGACGCAAAATCGGTGACGAAAATTCCGGATGACTTTGATTTCTACGTATACCCTGTCTACCTGCCTTTCTGTCGTAATTCGTTTTAATTTACTCATTTTATATAATAAACTCAGCAGACAAAATAATGATAATAATTATGTTCAAAATATTTCAACAATAATGTTAAAATATTTCTGAACATACGAGTATGTTATTATCACTATTTATTGATTTCAATGGCATATTGATCCGTTAAGTACAATATCAATTAACAGAAGAATTTAATTCAGTCAATACTTAACAAAGAAAAAAATACATTAAAATTTATGTTATACCAAAAAGTAACATTACATATATATTAACGACAAACGTTTTCGCCAATTATATTGGCATCTTCAGGTCGAATAAAACATTGACATTGTAAATGTACTTTACAAACAAAACACAAATATTGCCAACCTATATTCCAATTTAGCTAACTATGTAATAGATAACCTTGAAATAAACAAACGTCATGCAACACAATAATTAATTTATTCTATAGTTAGGCTATTCCACGAATAGTTATTGAAAATTTATCCCGCGATGTTACAATTGAGCCTTACTCTGTTTAACTTCCCCGTTCCCTCATCGTGAAACTAGTGAGCCCGGGTTGAAATCCTGGTTAGAACAAGTTATCTGGTTGAGATTTTTCCGGGGTTTTCCCTCAACCCATTAAGAGCAAATGCTGAGTAACTTTCGGCGCTGGACTCTGGACTCATTTCGCAGGCATTATCACCTTCATATTACTCAGACGCTAGATAACCATAGTAGTTGATAAAGCGCCGTAAAATAAACCTAATTAAAATTTTTCCCTTTCATCCGACTTGCACACCACTGCGGGTATGGAAGGGAGATTTATAGATCGTACGCTAGACATCTCACAAATGCGGACCTCTCTAGTCAGGAGATCGGTATAAGGAGATCTACCGTTGAGACACCACAGGACAATCACAGGACGACGGACGAATACTCAGTCCCATGAACGGAAAATACATTTAATTGCCCACGTCTGAAGTAGAACCTCGGACAGCTTGGTTAGGAAGGGCAAGCGCTATTCGCGTTAACCACAATGGAGGACTAACTTCATTTTTTTTTTTCGGAGCGTAAATGAAGTGAAGTGTTTTAATTCACCCAAATTCTAATTAAGTTGACACAAGTTTTAATTAAACACGGTTATTTTGAACTAATTGCTTGTTACTTTAAACCACGAACATACGAAGTGGCTTTCATTGGGCGAGTATTTATTTTAGACCATATTAGAGAATATTAAAAACACAGAAAGTAGCTCTTAATTATTATTGATTCAAATATGGTTGGATGCTACCGGCGTAGCTCAGGCGGTAAAGTATTTGCGTGCTGATCCGGTGTTGCGTTCTGCTGTGGGTTCCATTCCCGCTTGGGCTGATTATCTGGTTGAGATTTTTCCAAGGTTTTCCAGAACTGTAAGGCGAATGTTAAGTAATTCTTGGGGTATCTTCGATCTTATCTTCCCAAATACTAATTCGTTATCACCCATTCCATTGACGCCAAATAGACTAGTACTTGATAAAGTGTCGTTAAATAGCCGAATTAAGAAACATGGTTATACAGGATGAACCGTAAGTAATGTCATCAATTTCAGGTGGTTATTCTTAGTTATATTTCAAACAAGAAAGTTTAATACAATTTTTCTCGTTTTTGCTTCCTTTTCGAGATGAAAATTGTTTCATATTAAACATTTCATAGCGTGTTTTGGGAAAGCTATTGATTTAATTCCCAATATGCTCAGTCCTTTTAAGAGAGCAGTGTATTATGATAAAAAAATAATGAAAGGATTTTCACTTTTTCCTTTAAATGTGCAGAAATTTGACCCGAACAAATGTATTCTGTTAACAATAGTACCGATAATATTAAAATAGACACTTGTAAGTGCCGATAGTAAAGATGGCGACAGTACCAGACAATCCGAGAAATATGATCCGTAGTTTGCGTAAAATCTGTACAAAATCAAGCTGCACATATAATTCAGAATATTTACAAATACTTTAAAATTTCAGGTTGTAAATTCAATCATATAAGATCTTGTTGAACCAACAAGAGTACAAACAAATACTGTACTTTTAATACAATTTTGCTAGTAGCGCAGTGAATAGCAGAAGTAAAATGGCGGCGCTTCAGCAAAAATCTTTTTTTTTTTTTTTTTCCCCAGTATACCTGACCACAATCTGTAATCACCGTGCAATGCTCGAGTGTTGGCTTCAAAATTAACTTCGGGAATTCACATGTTCCATCTGTCTAGCTGTCTTATTGAGTTCCCATAAAATGAATAAAATTTACTTATCTTCATATTTTATAAAAATATTAAGTTTGAAAATATGACGATTTTATCATAAATGTGAATTTATGCAGCTATGTAGGTTTGTAAAACATAAGACTGTGTAGTTAAAAAAATGGTAGTTCGTAGGCTATAATTAATTTACTATAAACTGTATATCTAGTAAGGAGTTCCTATGCAGACTGATCCCACTTCAACCTCTGGTGTCGGGCAGTGAGTGGTTGTACTTCGGCGCGGGCATGTCCGTTCATGCTTCCCTATGTAGACCGGTCCCACTCCACCTCTTAAGACTGATTCACAATAAACCGGGAACGGAAACGACAACGAGAACGGAAGTTTTAAAATAAACGTATTTAAATGTGAGCATTCACAATAGTTAGTTCACAATAAACCGGGAACGGAAACGACAACGAGGACGAGAACGGAAATACATTTACTTTAACAATATTTCCGTTCTAGTTCTCGTTTCCGTTCTCGGTTTATCGTGGACCAGCCTTTGCTGCTTAGTTTCCTCGGGACAGGCGCTCCACACTACAGTCACTAAGCTGACGGAACATTACTGTCTGGAATCGGTCTGCATAGGAACTCTTTGTATATTGTATATGTAGCTATATATCTTGGGAAGAAAAATGTACAACTACTTCATGAATTACCGATCCTAAGCAATGCGCTTCTCTGTGGGCCCTGTATTTTCATTAGCATTTTTCTACACTACAGTAGTTATCCTTCACGAAAGACATTTTGCTTCTCCTCAAATCTCTATCCTCAGTATCTCCTTCAGTAAAATCTCTTCTAGTCATACTCTAGTTTATGCCATAAATCCATTTGATTGTTTTCTTAGTTTTCATTTTTTTTCTCCTTCCCTCCGCAGTTCACTCTAGCATCATCTTTGGTATTCTTCCATTTTTCATCTTTTATACCACTTTAATCTTCTTTTGATTACTTCAATAACTTTTATACCTCGATAATTTTTGTACTTCTTTCATTTCTAATTTTTTCCCTTCTTGATTTATTTCCTTGCTGCTGTCCACAAAAATCTATTTCAATAGCCAATAATTTGTTTTCGTGCATTCTGTCTAATGTCCAAGATTCTGCAAGGTATAATATAACACTTTGTACCAACGACTTATAAATGAGAGTTTTTGTTTTATTTAAAATGTTCCTACTCCAAAGAACTGAGTTCAACACGTCAATTATACTCCTTCCTTCGCTTTATTTCTTTTTCAATTTCAGCTACTTTCTTCCCATTCACTTGTAAAATTCACCCAAAGCATTTTTGACCGTTCTGATTTCTTCGTTTTCAATCTTTAGCTTTTCTTCATCTTCTTTCTTCAGAGTTATACTCATATATTCGGTTTTCATATAATTCATATTCACCCGCCATTTTTATACTCTTCCACCAGTGTCCTTCTCATACGGTGCATACGATGCATTTTCGGGTTTATGTGTTTTTGTCACACTTTTTTGACATAGGTGCGTTTCCTCACACTTTACATTTTCGTCACATCGTCTTTTGTCACGCATTACACTTTTGTCACAGGCCTGCGATGTCACACATTAGTTTCTGACACACTTCATTTTAAGTTTCTTTACTCAAAGTTTAATTGCAACAATTAGTAATTGATTACGATATATTATTATACGTTACCAAGGTTATGGAATAAGTTTTTTTTAGATGAAAATTAACAATTTTCACGTATGCAGTACATGTTAACGTGTATGGGCAGTGACTTCCGGTCGTGTTAACTCTTATGGAAAGAAAATGAAGGAGATCTTATGAACTTGTATTTAATATGCTTAAAGAGAAGGTAAATAACAGATTACAAAAACAGTTGTTGCCGCACTTCATATCGACTGATTACGAGGCAACCGTAATGGCCGTAATTTCAAATACGTTTCCACAAGCGAAGCTGACCTGTTGTTTATTTCATCTCGGGCAATGTTTCGCCACCACGCAAAAAGAAAAAAATATACAGATCTCGATACAAGATTATCACGAATTGTAGAAAGATATCAGGAATATAAATCCGATGAGAATGTCCTAGGTTGCCTTCGAGCATTTGGGCATGGTGTCGCTGGACACTTTGGTAAATTACTTATTTTGAATATATGCACCAACTTCGATTAAAAATGTGTATAAAAATTGATGGTTATTCATTAAATAATAGTGAAAGTAATATTGTGTACTACATTCAATATCGCCACGAAACATATCCACTGTGGCGCAAAGGTACGTATGACGAAATGCAATCTGTGACAAAACATGCCCATAAGACGAAAAAGTCCGTGACGGAATGGCCCTGACGAAACATATCATTGGCGAAAGCACCGGTTACGAATTCGCGAGATACCGCATTTTCAATGTCCAAAGTAACAACTTGCTCATGCGCAGAAAAATATTGTTCGTTAATTGGAATACCCATTGTGTTTCATCCTAGATCATATATGTAACAGATAGGTCGGCCTTATAGACTTTGACGTTAACAACTTTTGTCAGGTTTACTACGCTGCCATCTAGTTGTTACATAAGGAGTCACGTCATAATTCCCATTTGAATTGCATTAGCGCCTATACTGCCATCTCGTGTTCGTTTACAGCGAACGGGTGGCGATCCTGGCGGTCGTTCTCTTCAAAGTGCTGCCGATTTTAACATAGCAATGAGTTATCTGTTACATATTATGTGATCTAGAGTTTAACTTCCCGGACCAGTCCAGTTCCTAAGGCATACATCAGTATAATATTTTATAAAAAGTAATGGTGATGTACAACATCCTGGTAAGAATCTAAATATTTTCACTGGCTTTCAAGATGCTCCTTAATCTTATTTTTTATTACTAATTTTTCCTTACGTAAATAAATAATCAGGACATTTCGAATTCATTAAAATATATTTCCTTCAGTCAGTTTTGTCTCTTTTAATACACTGCCAGAAAAATTTGGGACTGAAATTAGTCTACTTAATAATACAGTACTTTTCTGATGTTAATTAGTAGTTAATTCTTTTCATAAACGCGAGGAATTTAGTTTTTACTTATTTCAGAAATTCTCAAAGAGAATGTGGAAGCCGAGCTCGCGTTAAGTCAAGAAGTTAATTTAGGCCTCATTGCGCGCACCCCGGGTGATTCCGTGAGAGCCCTCCCAGGCCGTTAACAGAAGTGTGGCAGTGGGTGCCGTTAACAATAGAAAAGCCACTTCAAGGCTATTTACTTCCCTCGTAAGAGAAAATTAGATATTACATGCTGTCGGAGGAAGTGGTTTTTCTTCTTCTTGTAAATTTTTAAAGACTATTTTGAAAACATACCTCTAAATTCCTTCAATGTTGTTACATTAAAAGTGACAGGATTTCGAAATCCCATTGATTGACTTCGTTTTTATTTTTTGCAGTTAAGAGGTGGAAAAATTCAAATATCTTGAAGCAACGGTAATAAATGTAAGTGACACTCTGGAGGAAATTAAACACAGATTAAATATGGGAAATGCCTGTTATTATTCGATTGAGAAGCTTTTGTCTTTTAGTCTGCTGTCAAAAAATCTGAAAATTAGAATTCATAAAACAGTTATATTACCGGTTGTTCTGTATGGTTGTGAAACTTGGACTCTCACTTTGAGAAAGGAACAGAGATTAAGGGTGTTTGAGAATAAGGTTCTTAGGAAAATATTTTGGGCTAAGAGGGATGAAGTTACAGGAGAATGGAGAAAGTTACACAACGCAGAGCTGCACACACTGCATTCTTCACCTGATATAATTAGTAACATTAAATCCAGGCGTTTGAGATAGGCAGAGCATGTAGCACGTATGAGCGAATCCTGAAATGCATATAGAGTGTTGGGAGAATGGAGGGAAAAAGACCTTTGGGGAGGCCGTGACGTAGATGGGAGGATAATATTAAAATGGATTTGAGGGAGGTGGGATATGATGAGAGACTTGATTAATCTTGCTTAGGTTAGGGACCGATGGCGGGCTTGTGTGAGGGCGGCAATGAAACTGCGAGTTCCTTAAAAGCCATTTGTAAGTAAGTAACATTTTATTAATTGTACATTATATTTAATTTATAATAGGAGGATTATGAGCATTAATTTTGATTTTTAATGTAATACTCTGTTCTTTATTACTTTTTGATACGTTGTTATAATTGTGCACATGGTAAATGTACATTAATGCATGAATTATATTTAGTTAATTAATATTTTATTGAACCACTGATTCTTTTCCAATAGTATCAGATGAACTTGTCCTGTGCTTTTATTTGTTTTACTATACTTCGTATTTTATGGTGAATTTATATTTATAAGCACCTACTGGAAAAGTTTTCGGAATCACATTGTATTTAATCACATTAACATTGAATTAAACTTGTGGATTAAACATGCCATCTCATAAAATTCACAATTGTTCGCAATCAGCAGTCCTTGTGCACCAAGTTTCAATTGAATTATAATTAGAATCTTGAAGGCACTTGAATTGCTGGACTTCCTCTCTGAGACCTACTCACCTCCCACACAGGTCTACTACAACACCCACCTTGCCTGTAGGTGGAATATGAAGCTCAAATATAGAAGTGTTGTAACTGAATGGAACCAACGCTTTCCGGAGTGAAATGTAAATCATCATAATCGAATGTGTCGTTTCTGTATTTTTTCCCTTAAGAATGAAATTCAAAATTAAAATTACACACATCCGCTCCCTGGAGGAAGTTCTAAGTTTCCTAATTTGTCTGACCTTCAACGCAGAGCTGTCTCAAAATCATCTGCTTCTTACAGCTGAAAAGAGCTTGTGATATTGAATTCACCGCTTTTTGGGGTTGAATTTGTCAGTCTCAGGCGCTTCAAGCACATTTCATAATATCTCGTTTTCAATATTATAGATTGAAACGTGAAAACTTCATATAGTAAAATTTTATTCCAAAAATTACTCCATCCTGATTATATGCAAGTCTGAGCTACATATACAAACTTTCTGAAAAATTGGAAAATTGAAGACGTTAGTTATGCAGTAACAATATTATGATATTAAAATTGCAAATGACAAAACCCAAACAAATGCATATAAAGGCCCTATTTTCACGGAAAACAATGAACTTTGCATCAACCTAATACAACGAGTAAAACGCAAAATGAAACAATTGTTACAAAATTGTACACAAAAGAGAGAAATTTGTTTATGCTCTTGCACTTTTGATGTTTCCGGAATATTTAGCTTTGAAATTCGGATTATTAAAAGTGATATCGTTTCAATATAAATTGATAGGGTACAGGTCTCGTCCACTGCTCTAGTATGCAGCCCACAACCAAACGAAACAGCATTGTGAGAAGTGATCGTGCAGACGTAATTTTGACGTGAAACTTCTACCGGTATTCAATCTTGAATGGGAGCATCCAACACATGATTTTACGTTACGGCATCATAGGTTTGTTTACCGAGCCTAACCAAAGACTGACCATTGTACTGATTAATAATTTGTGGTATTTCCAAATATCTGAGTTTTGCAATTAGCATTTTAATATTTTTAACTATGTTTTTAAAACATGTACTATTACTTTGTTACATGAAAAGGAAAATATTAAATTTGTCTGTTAAGAATTCTTAGAAGGTCTTGTAAAGGAGGTTGGTGGAATTGTGGCCAATTGACCAAAAATCCTTTCATGCAATTATGAAAATCACAACGATACTGCTCTCCAACTAAAACTCCTGTGCGAAATAAGTTTCAGGAATAAATTTGTAATGGTATGTTATAACATAAATTTCGCGCTTAATAAATATTTTGAAAATTAAATAAGTTTGTTTATATTACTAACATAGATGACATTTATTTCTTGTTTTTAATAAACGACTGCATCATAAAAAGCAAAAGAACAATACTCAATATCAACACCAGACATGACCTACATCGTTTATCTATGCATTCAGGATTAAATTCGCTCCATGATGATGACCTCATGGACGTAAATATATAGAATCAAGTACCGGAAGCGCCCTTCAAAATTTAACACGGGGTATAATCGACCTAAAAAAAGAGAAAAAATAGTAATGTATTGACATAAAAGATATTTCTGTAAACTCTGACGTCACTCGTGGTCCCATGGAAACAGACGACTATTATCTATCACTTCCTTACATAATTCATGGCCTACAATATTGCAATAAAATCTGACGTTACTCGAGATCGCTTGCACTCACAGGATGTGATTACGTAGCTAACGAGAAAGACAGGCTACGGCGCGAATCGGAGTCGCATGATTATCTTGATCTAGTCATGGCCATGGTGACAATCGCCTAATATAAATAAGTTACATATTGAAAGTTCTAAAAAACGAAGGAATTGCTATATTAAACTCGTGTTAAACATGCATTTATATATAAACTTGTTAAATGTTGGCCATGTTATGACAAAGAATGTGACGTCGCTCCGTAGCCTATCTTTTTCACTAACCACATGTGATTATGTCACACGCAATACTGTCTGGACGAGTCTATTATTACATATGGGTGCATGCATATGTATAAATTATTTGGACGAGACCATTAATATGGAGGGGGTGTTTACATTATTTTGAAAGGGTAATGTATATTAGTAATACTTTGTTATGGAAGCTAAACAGACGCTTGCAGAATATTAACGTGAGTGCATGCGTGAGCAACAAAGGAGCATAAAACTGTAGACCATTCACGGAATCATTTGGATTTTCTTATCTCACGTTAATTTTTTAACTTACATATATCTGAAGTATTTTACTACATAATTATTTCTATTGATTTACTGTAATTTACCTTTTCTTTCAATTTGAGTACCGGTAACGTTGATTTTTTCTGTAAGTACAGTATCGGTATGTCCCGCGCCGTGGCGTAGTGGTCTAAGGCATCCTGCCTAGGTCTCGCGTTACGGAATGTGCGCTGGTTCGAGTCCTCATGGGGGAAGAAATTTTCTCATGAAATTTCGGTCAGTCTATGGGACCAGTACCCACCCAGCATTGTGATGCACTTGAGGAGCTACGATAGGTAGCGAAATCCGGTTGCGAGAACCAGCTATAACGGCTGGGGGGATCATCGTGTTAACCACATGATACTTTCATTCTGGTTGGATGATCGTCCACCTCTGCTTCGGCCTGTGGGCGTGAGGCCAGCACCCGGCTGGTCGGTCTAGGCCCATCACGGGCTGTAGCGCCACGGATTAAACAAACCCGTATCGGTATAAGTGAAGTGATAGGCCTATGCGTGTGGTATTATTTTGATCTCAGTTAACTCCCTTAATATAATGCCTCACATTCTCTTTGCCTTTTGGTAATAATTTTCTTGTCAGTTTGATTTAATTCATACAATGCTAGGCCTATTTATGATTGTTCCTCAATAACAGCGACGAGTTACAATCATCGGACAATCATCTAGTAGAGGAGTGATCTTGAAAAGGTCAGAAAGTAGTGAAACGAAACTAAATTTAGTACTGATGTGGAGCAATGTAGTATGGATAAGAAGTAGTAGGAGACAGGGATAAAATGAGAGAGGATTAAACGTAGTTGAATAAATGAGAAATGAATTAGTAAAAGAAAAATAAGAACAAATTAAATTAAAGGCATAGGAACTTGTTATCTCCTGGTTTAGTTTCCTCATGAGTGATGCCACTTATGTCACTTGTGGGATTCAAACCTGCTTCGGCCAATTGACTAAACAAACAAAACAAAAGAGTTATAGAGGTGGACGTTATTGGAGACAGTGTTCGATATAGAAAATTAGTGTCTAGCAAATAGTTATGAATAATAGAAAGAAGTAAGCGGTATGGGAAGAAGGTAGACAGTAATGGATAGCAAAAGGACAGGGTGTAAATGAAGAGTAGACTGAGTAAAGTGAGAAAAAATAGAGAGAGAAGTGAACAATATAATAACTGAGGAATGAAATAATAAGATGAAGGGAGTGAAGAATGGCAGGTGACGGAGAAGGCCTAAGGGTAAGCCTATTTACTTTAAAAGAAGAATGAGGGATGGGAGGAGCGCAGAAAAAATTTTCTCCGGCACCGGGACTCGAACCCGAGTTTTCAGCTCTATGTGCTGACGCTTTATCCACTAAGCCACTTAATCCCCATTTCAGTTTGGTTGATAGGCTGTCCTCTCTACTCACTCTTCTTACCATCCGTGAAGGGGAAGATGCTACTGTCTATCTTACTAACGTTCGACTAATTGACTTTGAACATAGTGAAAATTCTTATTATTGAAAATGTTTACCGGTAATCTATATTTCGAAAATCTATAGTAAGCGTTTGTATTTCATTTTATTGCTGTTTATATCAACTGGCACATTAAAAAGCTACTGACAGCAGAAGATAAATGTTTTCTCCACCGTTAGTTACTACTCTACAACACATACAATGGAACAATCTGCACTGTGTCACTCCCCTCCCCCCCTCCCAACTTCATACTACAAACTAGAATCCCTTAATTTAATTAATTATTAGTTGAAAATATTATAAAAACGACACTAAAATATACTGAAATATGTAATCGTCAAACATCTGTGTCACTGTATTTTATATCCACTTATGTACTTTATTTAATATTTTATTTTCTTGTGTGTACAACTTGGGGCTGCAGGTATAAGAGGTAACAGCTACCGGTCTGTTACTGACAGACTCAGGGCAAGTAGAAGAGGAAAGAAATGTCTTCGCATCCTCTCAACTTGCATGAAATGTCCTTTAGTCACTCGTAATGAGTGCACCTCTGCACATAGTATGTTGGACATTGTGCCACTGTCACACATCTGTGACACATTGCTTGAGGGTTGGCCAGTAAAGAGAAACTAAGAGGTGGAACTAAAACTGAGAGAGGTCAGTCTGAGTAGCATAGTTGGTATAGCGCTGGCCTTCTATGCTCAATGTTGCGGGTTCAATCCCGACCCAGGTCGATGGCATTTACGTGTATTTAAATGCGATAGGCTTATGTCAGTAGATTTACTGGCATGTACAAGAACTCCTGCGGGACAAAATTTCGGCACACCGGCAACGCTGATATAACCTCTGCAGTTGCGAGCGTCGTTAAATAAACCATAATTTTTTTAACGGAGAGGATTCAATCCGGCATCGGAACTGGAATCCGGTGTGGCTTAATGGATAAAGCGTCAGCACGTAGAGCTGAAAACCCGGGTTCGATACCCGGTGTCGGAGAGAATTTTTCTCCGCTCCATCCATCCTTCATCATATAGTAATACAGAATTCCTGCACGGAAATATACGTACTTCGGTACATCACAACAATAAAAGAAGCAGGTATAAAGGTACTATGGAAATTTACATAATGAATGAGTTGAGATGTGATCAACGAAATGTAGACCTAATCAATGTAATGGTAGAATGTATACCAAAAATGTGAGGACCGCCATTGCATGGAGCACTTGCTGTTGAAAATAAATATAAATATCAATGATGATTCTACAATTTTGAAAATATCATCTGATTGTCAATGTTGTTTCTATAGTTTCAAGCTCAGGAACTTTCTGTTTTAATATTCCGTGTATTATTTAATAATTTTACGAGTAATGATAATCCACAACCCTTTTAGTAACCTCTGATTTGATGTGTTGGCTGATAATTATGTACGCCTACATCTATTACTAACCAATACATCTCATTTGACGGTATGTGTCGGGGGAAAAGAATAATTGTTTGTATACATCTGAAGTCTGATTAGTGTAATATGTTTCTAGTCAGCGATGTATACAATGGAAGGGGAAAGGAACAGGCCGCCCTGTCCCATTATCTTCTGGCCTAGTTGCCTCATGACCCTGTGGGTTCCAGATCTGTCTTCGCACAATTGACCATCCAACAAACAACCATTTTAGTGTCTCTATTGATCATTACTAGATCTAGAATAGCATCTTGTTCTGTATATTAGATAAATTAAACTCCTACAAAATTCAGTACAAGAGATCCGAGTGGTAGTGAGATTTATTTATACGTGTGAAGTTAGAAGCATCTTCAATCTTGACTTGAGAGCAGCAAGATGGCGGACACTTGTTACAGCACGTGGGCCGGCGAAAGTTAGACACATTAAAGTTAATGCGCGGAAAACGCTGTGAGATGTCGGCTTGTTGACGCATTATTGCCCTTGCAGGTATGTGCCTCTTTCTGTACATGACACGCGGTAGAAGAGAGAGGGGAGAGAAGAGACTTTGTGTAGCGACTTGACTTGAAGTTTTCGTGCTGTGGTATGTATATTATGTTTATTATTATTATTATTATTATTATTATTATTATTATTATTATAAACATCATTACTCCGATGTTTATTCATTTTACTTATTTATTTATTCAATCGTTTGTTTAATTATATATTCATTTATCCATATATTTCTTTGTTTGTTTAACTTATTTATATTTTATTTCTTTATTTATTTGGTTGTGAATTTGTTTCCCAACTTCACAATGTCTTGCATCTTCCTTTGTCCAATTATACTTTTCATAGCTTTTTTCAACTTTGTTCGACGTCTTTCATCCCCTTCTTTCAATCGTTATGCGTCATGGCTACTAGTACTTTTCCTTGCATCCAAATGATTTTGTGTAAATCCTCTACTTTTTCCTAATAGAATATTTCAAATGAACCTATAGGTTAGTTAGAACTGTATGACCTGCGCAAATCATTGGTATGCGCAGTAGACAATGATTTCATCTTCTCTGTTGAGGACGGCGGAAGATAAGAAGTGCCTTCCTCTCTGCGAGTGTTTGACTTAAGTCAGTAGTACAGACCAATTAAAAATAAGTAGGGCCTATATGTATTTCATATACCTACACGATGATTCAGTAAAATCGTCCAAAAATTAAACAGGAAATAGGAGATGTCATGCAGAACATTTTGAGATAGCCACATAAAAATAAATCGCAAGATGTTAGGTCCGGGGATCTGGGGGGCCAGTGATTAACTTCATCTCCAGCGCGTACTATCCATCGATATGGGAGTATCTCATTTAGAGTCCTCCGAACGTCATAATTAAAATGTCGTGATAACCCATCTTCCTGGGAAACGTAATTAAACGGTCCTCATTTAACTGACGGGACACCTATTTTTCTGGTATGTCCATGCTACGTTTCGACCATTCATTTCAACAAAAAATTTGGATGTTATTATCAGATAATGGATCAATGTTGAATCTTCTTGTAAACTCACATTGCACGGTGATTACAGATTGTGACCTGGTACACTGCAACACACAAAAAGATTTTTGCTGAAGCTCCGCCATTTTAATTTCTGCGTTACTAGCGGCTGCAATAAGAACTTTTTGGCAATAGATACAAACTCGGGACAGTTTGTTTATAGTAAATAAACTTTTTTGGTTTGAAACTATCAGAACTACATGTACTCGTTGAAAATACTAATATTCATGTTCTTCAAAGTTATTTCGACCGACTGATTCTGTATAATATGTGAATGGCAGGGTGGAGAGGCAAGTTTACTGCTGCATGGCTACTTCAGTAAAGCCTATTGAGAAATATTAATGCTGCGTTGAAATATTTCCTTTATGTGAAAATGTAAGTACTACACGAATTTTAAGCTCAAAGGCGCATGCGTGTTTGTAAAATGCTGGTCATTTGTAAGAACTCGAAACCGTTTTATGTCAGTATGCTTGATGTGTGGTTCTGCGATATGGAAATTCGTATTCTGTGTTTCTGCCCTCTTTCAAAGTGTAGGAAGAATCTTGTCCATTGCAGCACTGTCTCTTGTTAATAATGTTCACACATTTTTCTTCTGTTCAACTCATGGTCAAAATCTTCATCAACATTTTGTTTATGCGTTTCTATATTTTTATTATTATTATTATTATTTTGACGTGGGTATCCTGCAATGTTCGCAGAATTTGTAGACTTCTCCGCTCTTCTTTGTACTATCGTTAGTTCAACAATGTCTTATATGATTGAATGTACTGCCTGCAGTTTTAAATTATTTGTAAATATTCTGAATTATTTGTGTAGTTTGCTTTTGTACATATTTTACACAAACTACGGGTGATACTTTTCGAATTGTCTGGTACTGTCGTCATCTTTACTATCCGCACATACACGTGTGTATTTTAATATTATCGGTACTATTGTTAACAGAATCCTAGGACTCGCGTTACGGAATGCGCCCTGGTTCGAGTCCTCATGGGGGAAGAAATTTTCTCATGAAATTTCGGCCAGTGTATGGGACCGGTACCCACCCAGCATCGAGATGCACTTGGGGAGCTACGATAGGTAGCGAAATCCGGTTGCGAATACCAGCTATAACGGCTGGGGGGATCATCGTGATAACCACACTATTCCTCCATTCTGGTTGGATGATCGTCCACCTCTGCTTCGGCATGTGGGTGTGAGGCCAGCAGCCGGCTGGTCGGTCTAGGCCCTTCACGGGCTGTAGCGCCACGGATTATTTATCGTTAACAGAATACTCTCCACAAAGCACAAAACCTCCTACACGTACAACTTATTGTTTCGGTACGGTATATTCAACCTGCTCCATTAAACTAAACCATGCAACTCTGCCAACATTATTTACTTGAAACCTGAGGCTTGTGGCAGTAGACCTTTCTCGCCAGCACCCACTGTCCCCCGCCGTGGGTGAGTGGTCAGATTTCGGCCTGTCATGCAGGATGTCCTGGTACGAGGCTCGGTTAGGCCCGGAATTTTTCATTGAAAAATCCATAGTGACCCTTGTGGCGGACAAGGTCGTAGTTGGAGCTTTTCTCGGAGTTCTCTCGTTTCCCCATGTTATGCATCTACATCATTCCGTCATTATTTCTCCATTTCGTCATCATTCCATAGCATTCCCCGAACGCCGGCTGGAGGCACAAGGGGGCTGAACTAGGGACGAGTGGGATTGCCTGCTCGAAACCTGGGTACGCAGCAAACCTTAGTGTAATCAGCCGGTGTGGGTTTGGGAATACTTCTAGCTTGAGGTTTAGCGCAATAGATCGTGAAAGGTCGCAGTGCTTTGTCATATTACCCCTCCCGAAAATTCAATTATATTCTATTTCATTCTATTATCCGTCGTACACTATTCCAGCTGAACGAATTAACGTCTACAAAAGTGTATATCTTAGAGCAGTGGTTCCCAAACTTTTTTTTTATCGCTGATCCTTTTTGACTCTGAAAAAGATTACCGCAGCTGTGACATGACATTCACACCGTATACCTCAACAAGTTGACAATGAATTTCGGCCATGTTTCTGTGCGCGCAGCCATCTTACAACTGATACTGCGAGGATGCGAGGACCTGACGCAACGTAATATTATGTGCCAATCTAATGGCTGCGAGATAAAGCTGTGGTCTGCTGCTGCGACCCTGGTGGATTCTTGTAAAACACTTCACTCCTGGTGAAAGTGTTTGAATGTAAATTGTATTTTTTAATTGAATCATGTATTAAGTTACATACGTCTTGTAAAAGGCATGGGTCCATTTTGCGACTTGGTACTTAAAAAATATACATTTCTGGTGGAAAAAAAAAAGACCCTGGCGGAAAATTGAATATGATACTCGTAATAGCTATTGTTACCTTAATTTTTAATCACCCTCGCAGAAAACATTAGGCCTAAGTATGCAACGTGTGTAACATGGACTTTTTTATTCGTGTAATTTCAGCACCTTTATACGATTTGTGCAAAAAAAGTTTCACTTTATACACAGATTGCATAAAAACAATTAATCACTAGCAATAAGGTTAAAACAATTGTTAATTGTCTTGTTTTCATCTGCAATTAAAAGTTAATTTAAGTTCTGAAATATACTGTACCTTCACCAGTCTCGTTCCAGTAGGGTCTGTTGGCTTTTATTTCACGGTTCTTTCGATTTAACATCATACAACGCTGGCCTTAACACCATTTCACAAACGACATTTCTTTTATAGAATGGTGTCACGAAACACAATCAACAACTTCCCCACCTTCCAATCTCGATACTTTGCAGTCAGTTTTGTGTCACGTCGAAAGCGTTCCCATAATTTAGTTCGCAGTTTTGGCTTCGTCATTGCTAATACATAGGCCTGAGAGAGCGCATCGCTGTGCTGACATCGAACGACGAAGTAGATAAAGCGCTCGTGTAGAGTACCACAATTCATTAGCATGGTTTCTGTTTTGTCACGGTCCCCGATGTTTTCAGCGCTCGTGTAGAATGGCTCTTTAGAAAATCTGACATTCAACTTCCTTTTATGCTGCCATGCCAAATATTTGTATTAAAATGAATTTAATATTGATTTGTATTTAATGGCATTATTATTACTAATTATTATTATTATTATTATTATTATTATTATTATTATTATTATTATTATTATCACAATTGAAGAGTTCAGAGCCATAGTGAGCCAAGCGCCATTTATTAAAAACGGAGAAAGCAAGAGTTAAAATTTAATGAATATTGGCATATAATTTAGTTTCAATGTGCACACTTTATATTATTTGCTACGTGTTTCATTGAATTATGGTAATCACTTAATTTTAACCCTTGTTTTCTCCGGTTTTAATGTATGGCGCTTGGCCCATTATGGCTCTGACCCCTTCAATTGCATATAGCTCTAACAATGCAATGCAATTTTTCAATTAAATCCCTGAGAAGCTGCAGGTTTTAATGAGTGAACAAACCCAGATTATAAGTGTGGACACCAAAGTACAGGGACATCATTTTATTTTTACTAACATTTCTGATATTAGCCTGCCTATACCTTTGAATCAACGGTTGCTAACCCCTTCCATGACTGGAGTTCGATGGCGTAATATACAAACAAATCACTTTACTAGGTATAGGAGGGAAGAAAAGTAATTCATTTATGTAAACTAGGAAATATCACGCTTTTGAGTTTGATAATTTTCATTAGGTTTTTGTTTAATCAGAATACAGCACAGTATTAACAATGAGTGTTTTTACTCACGAACTGAGCTGTTCATACGGACGTATTCATTATGCAGTGTATATTAGAGTGTCTATAGCACATTAGCGTACACTATAGAGAATGAAGTTAAATTGAAAAATAATCATAATATGGATATTTAAACACATTTTTCAAAATGGTGGCGGTTCATTTCGGTTAATGTATGTAATTCCAATTACCAGTTTCGTCCTTCGTACTAGTAGGCCTAACTCATGTTGAAATAATTCTGTACCTACTCTATAAAAGTGTACCTTACGTACTGTAAATTCAATCTTCACTTCTGTTCGATCCGAAAAGATAAAATTACTCAGACATTCTATCTACTGTCCGTCCAAGTGATTATGTCGCAGGATCGTAGAAAGGAGGGAAATCATGTGACAGTTAATTACTTAACGAGGCCTGTTATTTAAGTTATTTTAAACAGTTGTATGGGTATAACAGAAATTAATGTTCTCAGAAAAGAGCTAAGACAGCCCAGCCACTAGCCTTTACCGAGAGGCGAATAGAAGCTGGTGGGGAAAACCGGAATGCGACGTAGGCAAATGGACGACAGTACCTTTGCGAAAATGATGCAATATTGAAAGCTCTTTCGTCATTGGAAAACGCGAACATGTTTTTGGAACGTACTGTGACGGTAAGGCTACTATGACTTGGATCTGTGTGGAAGACGGTTGAACTTCATTCGTAGAAGGGGTGGGAGTGAAGTACATTAAAAAACTCAGGTACAATAAAAATTGAAGTACAAATAAAATGATGTCCCTGTATATTCTTGTAGTTAAGCTTGTTGTATACATAACAGTTGCAGTTCAACCGAGTTGGCAGCATTTATTTTGGACTAGGATGTCCATACTCCACATTATTCTTTCTTTGTTTTTCATGTGAATACATCTTTGTTCGAGGTAAAATTGATGACAAAATGTCACACTTTTAGCGTAACACGAACTTTAAAAAGTCTTTGCTAGATGCTGCACATGCCAGAGTATACGCGTGCTGCCATCTCTCGAGTGTTACGTAATCTACATGCAAGTGAATAAACGACGGGCGTTATCTAATGAACAGTCATGAATAACATCCCAGATTATAAATATAACAGATTTCTCGTCTCTATGTTAAAATCGGTAGCACTTTGAAGAGAACAACCGCCGGATCGCCACCCGTCCGCCGTTAACGAACACGAGATGGCAGTACAGCCTCTAATGCAATTCAAATGAGAGTTGTGACATGATTCCTTATGTAACAACTAGATTGCAGCATAGTAAACCTAACAAAAGTTGTTACCGTCAAAACCTATAAGGCTAAACAATCTGGTTATATAGTCTATGATCTAGGACAACATCAACAAGATTATGACATGTTCACAGATAATATACAATGACATAATTCATGCATTTAAATATTTTTGTATTAGAACATTTTTGGCTAATTTAATTTATTAGTCTGACCCAATATTTTGGGTTTACCTTGCGACATAGAATAGCTCACAATAAAATTTAAAATGAAAAATTATATAAGCATCTTTCAAACAAAATAGATTAATACATACATAAAAAAATAGAACCTGGTACAATTTAAATTGAGTGTACACCATGAAGATGCTGGCGAAATATCGCTACATAAAATTGTATTATGGTGGTGACGATGGCATTATGTAAAAAATAAAAATCAAATTATATCGGTGATGTTTAGGTAAAAGGGCTTACCCCTCATTTTTAAATGTGACTTTTTGCTATAATTACTGTAATTAGTTAAAATTTAATTGCAAATCGTGAAGATACTGATGTAGGTTTACAAATATTTATTTTTCCACTTCAACGTACTTGGTTGCAAGGATGTGAATCCCTCACGTGACATTTCGTATTTTAGCACGCTAATGAGCAACCAATTTTAAACCTCCGATCGGAGAACCACTATCATAAATATGAAAGCTTATTTCACATAAAAACACTTATATTTAGAAAAAATGATGTAAAATAGATTTTCGGAATTTTCTTTATAAATATATATTTTAATCCTTTTTTATGTTTTTGCGCTAATTTATTTCAATTCCGAGCATAAAGTAAATATGTTTAATATATATATATATATATATATATATATATATATACTGTATATAAATACTGTAGGCCTTTATATGGCATATCTGTTAATATTTAAACATATAGTTTACGTTTGTTGCGTTTTAATTTTAGTGCTGAATGCACATAATAGCTTTATGAAGTCATATTGCATATATATGTCTTGTCTGTAGTATAAAGTAACCAGAGAAATAACCTACACGTGTTTTGATCTTCTGTCAATGACATCAACTGGGATTCCCCTCGAAATGTGCAAATGTTCATATTTGTTGGCATGGAAAGATACGACAGCAACAAATCATATTACCATTACTAGATTATTCGACGAATCTATGCAGTTACTATGGCAAAATAGTGTACAGTAGTGGCAAAAAAAAAACCGGATCGACCCTTGTAGCTGATTTCAGAGCTTTGTTCACTCCAGAGAACGATAGACTGGTAACTAAGACTTTCGTGGTTCGAATCCTGCCTGGGAAGGAAACTTTTTTTTGTTCCTTATTCAAATTTATTCTCAATACTTTTCGATTGCAGCGATATTTTACTACTTAATTAACTTATTATTCCCAGAACATGAATTTTACCAGCAAACGAAAAGTATTGGGAATAAATTTGAATAAGGAACAAAAAAAAAGTTTCCTTCCCAGGCAGGATTCGAACCACGAAAGTCTTAGTTACCAGTCTATCGTGCTCTGGAGTGAACAAGGCTCTGAAATCAGCTATAAGGGTCGGTCCGTTTTTTTTTTGCCACTACTGTACACTATGATAATGTATTACTTTTACTTACAAATGCTGCATCTTACATGCGGAAAGCTGACAAGCTACAACTGATGCCCAGTCAAAAAACCTGGAGACATCACCTTTTAATAAGTCAGTTTCTTTGTATTGACTGAATGCTTATAATGCACACTTGTGCGAGTTAACTCTCGAAACTCTGTAACTTGATATTGTTAAAACATTTTGTTTCATTTTGCAATTTCCTTTTATCATTTCCATATGTTTGATACTTTGGAGAGTTTTTTTTCTGCATTGTTACGGTTTCTGGCTGATTGAACGTATCCTAATGAACATATTAAAAGCAGAAAAAATATTCTGCTCTTTTGAGAGGAAATTCGACCGGAATTCCATGTCCGAATCGTGAATAAAAGTGAAATATAATTTCCCCAAAAAGGAAGCTGCAAAAATGTCAAAAAAGTTAAATACTATTGTAGATCTTACTTACATAAAAATGACGCTTAGAGAACCCGGAGGTTCATTGCCGTCCTCACATAAGCCCGCCATCGGTCCCTATCCTGAGCAAGATTAAACCAATCTCTGTCATCATATCTCAACTCCCTCAAATCCATATCAGTATTATCCTCCCTTCTACGTCTGGGCCTCCTCAAAGATCTTTTTCCCTTAGGTCTTCCAACTAACACACTATATGTATTTCTAGGTTCACAATACGTGCTACATGCCCTGCCCATCTCAAACGTCTAGATTTAATGTTCCTAATTAAATTATGTCAAGAATACAAAGCGTGCAGTTCTGCGTTGTGTAACTTTCTCTTTTCTCCTATAACTTCATCCCTCTTAGCCCCAAATATTTTCCTAAGGACCTTTTACTCGAACAGTCTTAACCTCTATTCTTCTCTCAAAATAAGAGTCCAAGTTTCACAACCATACAGAACAACCGTTAATATAACTGTTTTATAAATTCTAACTTTTAGGTTTCTATTAAGCATACTAGATGACAAAAGCTTCTCAATCGAATAATGACAGGCATTTCCCATATTTATTCTGCATTTAATTTCCTCTTGAGTGTCACTCATTTTTTATTGTTGCTCCAATTGTAGGTCCACTACACGAAACTGTTTTTAAGGGGTTAGGTACAGCAGTAAAATTTTTTGAAATATTCAACATTTTTTTCCTCTATTACTGTACCTTGTACAATAATGAAAATTGGCATGTGTAAAACTCTGTCCTTCTGTTATATATATAAAAAAAATTAAGACTTAAAAAAATTATCTTTTTTTAAAATTCAAAACGGTGGCAGTTTACTGTGCTGTGATGAAGCGTTTCCCTCATAACTCATAAACTTGTTAACTTTTTCATGTTCTCTCTCTTTCATTTTATTGCTGAAACTCATATTTACAATAATATGCTCTTTCAATTACATTCCTTAATAAATACTTACTTACTGGCTTTTAAGGAACCCGGAGGTTCACTGCCGCCCTCACATAAGCCCGCCATTGGTCCCTATCCTGAGCAAGATTAATCCATTCTCTATCATCATATCCCACCTCCCTCAAATCCATTTTAATATTACCCTCCCATCTACGTCTCGGCCTCCCTAAAGGTCTTTTTCCCTCCGGCCTCCCAACTAACACTATATGCATTTCCGGATTCGCCCATACGTGCTACATGCCCTGCCCATCTCAAACGTCTGGATTTAATGTTCCTAATTATGTCAGGTGAAGAATACAATGCGTGCAGTTCTGTGTTGTGTAACTTTCTCCATTCTCCTCTAACTTCATCCCTCTTAGCACCAAATATTTTCCTAAGTACCTTATTCTCACACACCCTTAACCTATGTTCCTCTCTCAAAGTGAATAAATAATATTTTTTTATTTTGTGTTAGAAGAAAATACTGATATTTGATACTGAATTTATTTTTTATGAGACAATCTATCAAATGTATAGAAGTGATCTTGCATCATATTAAAAGTAGCCTATGACATGCATAAATACACAAAAAAATTTCATCACAGAATGTTGAATAGTTTTGAGTTATGTGGGAAACGCATCACTGCACAGTGAATTGAATTTTGAAAAAAAAAAATGTAAATAATTTTTTAAGTCGTAAAAATATTTTTTCATATAGCAGAGAGACAGTGTTTTACACATGTTAATTTTCATTATTGTATAAGATACAGTAATGGAAGAAAAAATGTTCAATATTTCCAAGATTTTACTGCTATAAAATGTACCTAACCCCTTAAACGGAAGTGTTGCAAAGAAAATGATAGTGCATCAAGAATATTTCCCTCGGCACATTATTTCTTCCAAAATTCTGGAATTTTAACTCCATTTGCTTTTTGCTGATAACAGTTTATCCAGATGTGAAACTATCGGAAGGTCACGTTCAATTCTGTTATATTTAAGTTAAATGTAGATACTTATTCGAAGTTTTTACAATTCGCACAATTTCTTTGGTTACAACGCTTGTTTTGGAAGAGAATGTGTAAGTTATATTGTTTTTAGGAAAATGAGAATAATAACAAGAAATAAATGTCCCCTTGAAAAATATTACTACCTATAGAGTATCTCCTTAGGATTAAGTGGAGAAATTTAAGGAACAAGAATCTTTTTTGCATCTTAAAAAACCATCGCATTAAGAATTTTAAATTAAGGCGAGTTGCTTGAGCGTGGGCCGTTCATTGAGCTTTAAACCAACTCCGTTGTGGAGTGTAGCAAGTTAGTAACACCAGAGATGCGATGACTGGTGCTGTGGTCGCAATTTGCCATTTCTCGGAACTGTTTAGCATACTTATTCAATTTCAGATAATGACAAGCTGGGAGCTTTGGTGTAATTTGTGCTGCGTGGTAGAGTTCTGTTATCAGAGATTTCGCCAAGGGTGATTGAACCTGAAGACTGCTTTAATTACAAAACTCTCCCTTCTGGGGAAGAAACGTTCCTGAGTTGGAATGTCAACTGTTCCTTCTGACAACAAGCCCTCGAATCAAATTGGCACTTTTGTTGCTTATCTATGTTTACTTCCTTATCAAACATTGTTAATTTTCATTCATTCTTACCTAACTTCGCTTCTTTACATTATTTACTTAAGCATATAGGCACAAACTTTATTTTTATACGTTTATGTTATACATATTTCTTTGTTCTTCCCTCCTGTTTCTTTGCCCATTTTCTCTGCATCTTTATTAATTTTTTTTGTTTCTTTTTTCACATTTTCTGTTTCTTCTTTCACTTTTATGTTTCTTTGTTCACTTTTTCTGTTTATTTGTTCATTTTTTCTAACTTTCTGTTTTAATTTTTTATGTTTGCTCATATTTTGTTTTTCTTTGTTCATTTTTCTGTCTTTTTTGTTTTGCATTTGTTCATTTTTTCCCTTTATTTGTTTTCCCTGTTTCTATGTTCATTTCTTCTGTTCTTTTGTACATTTCTTCTGTTCATGTGTTCATTATTCGTTTGTTTCTATATTCATTATTCTTTTGTTCCTAAGTTCATTATTTTTTGTTCCTAAGTTCATTATTCTTTTCTTCCTATGTTCATTATTCTTTTTGTTTCATTGTTCATTTCTTTTATTTCTATGTTCATTATTCTTTTGCTTCTTTGTTCATTTCTTTCTTTATTTCTTCCCTTTCTTCCTTCATTTCTTCTGTTTCTTTGTTCATGTCCTGTGTTTCTTTTTCATTTCATTTCTTTCTTTGTTCATTGCCATTCTTTCTTTGTCCATTTCCTGTGTTTCTTTGTTCATTTCCTTTCTTCCTCTGTTCATTTTTTTCTTATTTCATTTCCTGTGTTTCTTTGTTAATTTCCTATGTTTCTTTGTTAATTTCTCGTGTTTCTTTCTTAATTTCTCGTGTTTCTTTGTTCATTTCCTGTGTTTCTCTGTTCATTGCCTTTTTTTCTTTACGCATTTCCTTTGTTTTTTTGTTCATTTCCTTTATTCATTTCTTTTGTTTATTTGTCCATTTCTTTTGTCTCTTTGTTTTCCTCTTTCTGCTTTTATTTTTTCTCTTCCTAGTTTAATCTATTGTTTCTTTCCTTGTTCTTATTACTTCTTTCACCAATTTTTCTGTTTATATGTTCATTTATTCTATTGCGTTGTTAATTTATTTTGCTTCTTTGTTCGTCTCATCGTTAATTTTTTCTTTCTCTGCTCATTTTTCCTTTTCTTAGTTCGTCTTTTTTCTTTGTTCATTTTCTTTGCTTCATTGATTATTTTTTTTCTATATTCATTTCTTCTATTACAGTACTTAGTATAATTATTTTGCTTCCTTGTTCGTCCTTTCTGTTTAATTGATCGTTTTTCTGCCTCTTTCTTCATTTTTTTTTCTGTTTCGTTGTTCGTTCTTGTATTACTTTATTCATTTCGTCTAGTTCTTTGTTTCTACTTCCTGTCACGTTGTTCATTTTTTCTGTTTCTTAGCTCATCCTTTGTTCCCTTCATTTTCTCTGCTTTTTTGTTCATTTATTCTGTCTCTTTGTTTCCTCTTCCTTTGTTCGTTCCCCTCTTTCTTCCTCTTTTCTCCCTACTTCTTTCTCTTCCTTTTCCTCTCTCTTCCTTCCTCTTTCTTTCATTCTACCTTTTTCTTTGTTTTTCATACCTTCTCTCTATCTTTCTTCTATTCGTTCTTCCTTTTCTTTTTGTTCTGTCTCTTTGTCTTTCTCTATCTCTCTTTGTACCTATTCCTTTCTAGTTCTCCTTTTTTCATTGTCTTTTTTCTCTCTCTGCTTCTTTCGTCCTATCTTTTTAATTATCTTTCTTCCTCTTTCTTTTGTTTTTACCATTTTCTTTATTTTACTTCCTCGTTCTTTATCTTTCTCTTACGTTCTTCCTTCCTCTTTCTTTATTCCTGTTCCCTCTTTCTTCCTCTTTTACCTTTATCTCCTTTCTTTCTCTCCTCCTTTTCATATTTCTTTCTCTGTTTCTTTCTTCCATCCTCTTTGTTTTTTCTTTCTTTCTTTTATTTGTTCTCTTGTTTCTTTATTCCTGTTTTCACCATGGTCTGAGTCTGTGTGGGATATTCTTTTCCTAGTTATTTCTATTGATTCAAATTAGTAGATTATTTGACGATATCAGGAAGATATAGATTTGTGTGTCAACACTTGACGAATATCGCAGTTAAAGCCGGTATTAGTTCAATAATTAGGCTAAAGATTATGGGCGTGGCTACTTAACTACTGTTGAACCGAAAATAACCAAATTCATTTTTTGAGAGCTTTGTCCTTCTTTTCTTTCAGAGTCGCATTGTTGGACTGTGAAGAAGATAGAACATGATTCGGTCGGAGTTCGTGCGTATTTACACCGTGTCGCAGAGAACGACAAATGCAACGTTTCGGAGCAAATTACTTCCACCTTCAACAACTTTCTTCGAAATGTTGGGTACGTTGTTCTCTAAGATGCAGTGCAAATAACAAAGCGCCGGTTTACTTTTAACACAAGTAATTACGGGCTTCTGCTACTCACTAGAACATCTTGAGAACTTGTGGACTTTGTACAGATTGTGATTATTTGTATTCGTTATTTCTCAATATGAAAACTGGTAGAAATACATGGCCTATATTTTGATTCGTAGTCTTATTTTAATAATACCTTTGTCTTCTCTGTACTGCTATTATCCGTTCACTCATGTTTCAGCCAATGGGATGGGGTATCACCTGTCCAGGTGGAGCCTATGAAGTGTATCGGCACACGGCAGCAAGAAGATAGCAAGCACTGTTGCATCAACCACTTCAAGAAGAGGCTAGTTAGCCTAGTATTTTTCGCTTATGAGCTGAAACTAAATTGTGTGTTTGGATTAGTTGCAGTGTAAACCAGCTGTTATCATGTGGCGTCCTTGAGAATCAATGTATCGAAATATGATGACTATGATAAAAATGAAAGTTGTGTGTCACCAACTAAGCGTTGCTGTGACTCACGTAACAAAAATATGGCTGGGATAGGAGTACACTCAAGTGCATTGATGGTCGAAAGATGTAACAAGTTCTTATTCTTCTCCGAGCACAAGAACAACCAGTAAGATTTTGGCAGCGAGCTCTGTGTTAAGTCTGCGAAAGAGGGAAGTCAGTGATGAAATACTATTGGCTATATGTTTCCGAATAATGAATAATTAATATTGTATATGGATTAAAATAATGAATTATATTTCAGGGTAGGTTCAAAAATAGAGAAGTATACTTCAATCTAATTGACACTTAAAAGAGAAACACAATATATAAAACCTCCATTTGAACTTTCTTTAGTTATAAGTGAAATATTTTGAGCCGTTGCACTGGGTTGAGCTCAACAAACTGAAAGCTTTGCTGTACCCATGAAACTTCGAGATGGAAACAGTCACAGGGGGTGTGGTAGATAGGATTTGTTTATACCATTCGATCATCAATGCAATCGAGTGTACCGTGCTAAATGTTGAAAAAAATATATGCGCTAAATATAGCAAATATTCGACGCAAGTAAAAAAAAAATGTTCGAAATAGGAAAACATAGGCCTAATTGTGTATAGGCAGAATGGATTAATTTAACGGCAATGTAATTCGAAGAACAGTGCATGAATTTGATTTAAATCAAACCGCCTCATTGTAGACAAATTAATTAGCGCTCTGCTCAGCAAAACAATGGGAATTGAATACGATTTACCACACCTGAACCCACGTTTAGCGCAGCTGAAGTTCTTGCAAGAGAATTATGACATTGTCCTTATCCCCTCTTAATATTTTTATGTACATTTTGAATTATTTTAGCTGACTGTGTATATATGAGTTCGTCGCGTCCAATCTTTATATTCATAATCACTAACAATATTTCCGCACGCTAACTTCCAAGGACACCAAAAGAAAACTGGTTTACATTTTAACAAATTGCAACATAAAAGTAATTTCAACTAGTAAGCGAAGTATACTTACTAACTTAGCCTCTTCAAGTAACGTGTTGCAACCGCGCTTGCTTTCTTTCAACTGTCGCTTTCCGATATGCTTCACAGGCTCCAATTTTGGCAAGTTGTACCTGTTCACACTGGCTAAAATATCAATGAAAGCAGAGTATATGAAAATAAGTGTAGCAATCGATGCACTAACGCACTAAGATCCTCTGAAGAAGACACATGTGTCTGAATGTGTGAAAATAGAATTCCTGTCCTTTTATATTACATTTAAGAGAAACATAATTTCTAGGATCTGCGTGCTGATCCCATCGACTTCTGAACTGGATTTCCAACACAGGCTCAACGGACACTTTACACAGAATATTTTAGAGTAAAACAATCTTATAGGACAGTATAGCTGCAACAGTCGATTTCTGCTCGATGAAGGATGTCGTCAGCAGCTTATTGTCGAGGCAAAGCTGGTTGCCGCTACACAGACCTCCTGCATGATAGTGTAATGTAACTCTAGTAAAATTCATCGGACAGCTTCCATTCGGGTTTCATTTTTTATCTTAACTCGGATAGAAATGAGTTCATTAGATTTTTTCATGTCATCGAAGAATTGTAATGTCCATTGTAAATGGAAGAAGTCACGAGTTTTATTATAAACTTCTTTCCATGTGTAACCAGTCAAAAATGGATGGACGGATTGTTTCGACACAAATAGGTGTGTGTTAGAGTCTACCATGCAAATCCTAAACTTGGTGTGAATTCCATTAAAATATAATGTTTTCAAGATTTTGAACGTACTATTTACACGGGACTTTATCCTTAATAACACCTTTCTCTTTTCATTAATTCATAGTTTTGTGCCCAAAGGCAAGTCTTTTACTGCAAACCCAGCAATTTCCACCTGAGTGCGAATTAAGATTTCTGATGAGGGGGAGATAGAATCCTAGATGGAGAATACCATACATAAAATGATTATTATCCTCATTCGATACGGCTCAACGCTTGGTCGCACCGAGTTGCTTGTCTTGCATCTTGATTATAATAATAATTACATCCGTGAACAGGCTTAAGATAAGATGTGTAATTCCTAAGTTACTGTTTGTTGTCAGCTTGCCGGTAATGATAATACAGAAATATTATTTTTTTTGCTTACTTTGTACTTTATAAAGTACATATAATCGTATTAAAACAATTATATTTTGTGAGGGGGTTATAGAAGTTATCCCTGGCAGGGATGTTAATATGAATTTATGAGAGGGGGAGAACTTTCCAACGGGGGGGGGGAATCCCCCCATCCCTCCCCCGTTAATTCGCACCCTGATCTCCACTATTCCCTATTTTCCGCCTTCCTCTTAGTTGTTGATCATATTTTATCTTCTTCTATCCTGAAATTTTCTCCCGTTCACCATTCCTTCCACAGCATCCTTCAGTAGACAAGTTCTCTTTCTGATCAGTTTCAGCATCATTCTTTCTCTATCCACTCTTTCTAGTATAGCTTCATTTCTTATTCTGTCTGTCCATTTCACAGGTTGCATTCTTTTCCATATCCACATTTCAAATGCTTCCATTCTCAGGGCTCCGCAAAAATGCTCATTTTTTTAAAGCTTCCTTTGCCATTGCTATCCTCCTTTTTATTTCCTGGCAGCAGCTCATGTTACTATTTATAGTGTACCCCAACTCTTTGAAGCTGTCCACTTGTTCTACTGTCATATTTCGAATTCGCACGCTTACCTTCTTTATTTCTCTTTCGGTAATCATGGTATTCGTCTTGTTTCCATTCATCGTCTTCCCATACTACTCACAGTTGTCGTTTAGCTCCAGTAGCATATTCCTTAGTATCATCTCCTCTGCTAACAACGCCATATCTTAGTGCACTTTATTCTTCTTCCTCCTACTATTACCGCTCTCATGTTCTGAAAACAGTTCTTCACTAAATCCTGCAACCTTTCTCTTATTAGTTCATAATTTTTTTTACCAACATAACAGTTATTTTCTGCAATAAATCACATAAAGAAAGAGAAAAAGTAGACAATGTTAACAAGATCGTCTCCTCTAAAGTTATCCTTCCTTTTTAATTACATCACATTGAAAGTTCCCTTATCAAAATACGTTTAAGTATCTGGTAATCGACACAATAATAAAAGGTTTAAGCTTTATAAATTTAGAAGAACAGACCGAGATAAACAGGATCCAGAAAGTTCTACCGATACCTATTTCAGGTGGAGTCCCTACATATTTCAAACACATTTCGTTACCTCACCTTGATAATGCAACCTGTCGCTACTCAAGACGCCAGGTGAATGAGAGTCAAAGTCTTAACACCGCTGGGTAAATTATTACCAAAAGGATGCGTGCGCAAACGCACAGGAGAATCCAGATAAGGATACTTTTCAATACCAAATTTATCAATTATGGCAAAGATTATATAATTCTATCACTCATTCATAAAACATACCGTTACATCATCATATTATTTTTCCTATTTTACAATCTTTTAAATATCTCGATATATTTATCTAGCAATAAGAATATTGTCCATCACATTATGAACGAGATGCATTTCTCTGAGTGATACCGAAACAAGTACATAATTTTAATCTAATGACCGTTAGGAATCTGTAAAAAGTATGTGTTATCTCCAGGATACAAATCAACTCGTCTGGATAGTCTCGTCTCACATCTTCCTTCTTAAGTGGGTACTTGTGCAATAAAATGATTTTTCGCTGTATAGAATCACATACGTTCATCAATTTTTCTACATAAACATCCACAAGAAGAAATAACTGAAAGGTATGCTCGTCTTTTCGAGGTATTTTGGTATTGAATGAATGTCCGAAGGTCACTCGCCTCACTACCTGTTCACTTACTTCAAGAGCCTGCGAGAGTACTACGGATGTCTTACGTCTAGAACTGGTTGCTTATGTGATGTCAGTATTTAGATTTAAACGCGATAATATTGTGGTATGAGAGGAAGCGAGACAGTATCGCGAACTATCGATTTATTGTATTGTTTCCTCAAACATGACGCAGGATGGTTCAGAATGATTCTAAGGAATCGGTGTATTGATTCTTTACTAAAAATTACAATCATAATTACCTCTTTATTAAAAATAATTTGAAAGTATAACCCTAAACTGAAAAAAATCCATTGTTGTTTGAATATCCAACCACAAATGTACCATTTGAAAGACTGTTCTCAAAGAGTGCAATAATTTTATTACTACAGGACGAAATAAATCGCTGAAAAAATTGTAATATTGCTATTTTCATACATAAATTCTGAGATTCAACATTTATAGTTGTTTACATTTATTTTATGCTGAAATAAAATTACGGAGGACATTTTTAAATTAGATTTAAGTGTTTGTGTATGTGTTTTATCAATTCTGTAATATATGTGTGTGAATATAAAATAATTTTCTGTACAGGGAAGACCTACCAAGATACTTTTGAAAAAGTATGACCGTAACACGCCAACAAGTGACCTAGGACATGACGATGATGAACTTGATGATGATGATGATGATGATGTTTTTGCTGAATTGTTATCTTGTTTTCATATGTCTGGTCTGATATCGGAATGGTAACATTGATAGCAAATTACGTGATTCCCACTAATGAGAAATATAGCGGCATACATTTGTAATCCACTGCTCTTTATTACGTATATAATAGTATACAATATTATAGAATATATTAGTAAACATGATACACATTAACTGTAAACATTCTATATATAATATATTCAATTAATTCATTTAACGAAACCAACTCCGTTACGGTGAACAAAAACATATGTATTCTGAGGTTATGAAATTCATATCTTTTACTAAAACTGCCAGAAATAATTTGTTTAAGCTAAGAACATGTTTTTTCTACGTCACATGACGTTACAAGGACAAAATAATAATAACAAAAATCAACATACAAATTATCAATAGTTACATTTTACACCATATATACAAATAATTCGTTTATCAAAATATATCCCGTTACAGTGAACGAAAGCATCCTATTCTGAGGTTATGAAATGCAAATCTTTTACGAACATCACATAAAATTTGTTTAAACTAAGAGAATGTTGTTTCTACGTCATATGACGTTACAAGGGGATATTTATAATACATTACATCATTATTATTTAATGACTCCAAGCGTACCTGCTTGCAATTCGACCTTGCTTACGTATCCACGTGATGTAATAGATCTAGCTACCAGAAGAAACTACTCGATCCGCTGTACGTTTGGGAACGAAAATGCGCTGCCTAGTCATCACATCTCTCCTTTCAATGTTGGTAGCATGAAATTTTCAGTACCTTCCTGTTAAACTTTAGCTCAGATGTCTGGAGTATTTGGATGTAATTGTGACTTTTCTGTATAGTAATGTATATATTCTCAGAGTGGATTACAATATATGTGATCCGCGCAAGTGCCGAAGCTAGTGTTTTCACAGGTGAGAAAACAAGCGCATATTTTCGATTTTCTTATTTGTAATGTGATTTATTCCTATAACCCGTTAATAAGATATTTTTACACGTATTTTCTATTGTTGCAGTGTTTTTTTTATCCTGAGATATAAATGATTACGTGGACATGTTTAAATAATACAGAGCAATGACATGAAGCAGGCATGAATTTGAACCCAACACTGACTTAAATTTTAGGAGCAGAAAATTATAATTCTAGAATGTAGCTTATAATAACTAACAATTAAGCCTAGCTAATAACGATAATAACCATAAAGTTTTTATTTACGTAATTTGCATCATAATATCATTCATATTTTATTGACATTACCTATTTAAATATTTAAGTTCAAATAGAGTTACAATGTTATATCACAAACACTTTAATGAAATCAGTAAAATAATGTTACTATTATAATACATATGTTGTAAACTTTACATATCCATATGTGTAAAAAAATTGTTTATTAAAAAAAAAGAGATGAATTGCAAAATTGTTTATTTAAAAAATAAAGAGATGGGTTACAAATGTAATGCGCGCGAGTACTGGTGTCGCCAATTATAGCGCGAGCACTGAAGGGTTAAAAAAAATTACAGAGTTAAAAATATTATAATGTAAAAAATCGATAAATGTTTCAGTAACCTGATGTATTGATATATGAAGGCAAACATTGGAACTGACCGAAATACTAATATGAAGAAGAACATTTTTAAGAATCTTTGACTATCACACAGACTAAAAGCTTTGAAGCTGTCTGAAGAGTGCAAATTCAAGTAACTCATTTAAATAAAACTCATCGAATCACAAAATCAATAAAAACAGTTTTACTGACTGAATATTAAATGAAATAAAGAAGTGAACATGTCTATTTCTGAAGTATACTTTCTGTAACTAATTTATATGACAACACGCGAGACCTTCACATTCGTATATTCAAAGAATTTCGCCAACGAAACTATGACACTTTTTTTTTTCTTTCTTCAAATATTGGTAACGTCGGAGGCGTTCTACAACTGAGGAAACTGATAAGAACTGAAAGCAGTGTGGGAATCAATAACTCGGTCCTCTTCCATAAGAATACATGGAGATTAATACTCCAAATCACCACATCGCGTGTCTCTTGGTGCTAGGGAAACCCACATTCGCCGTCAGTTCGAACTGCTCCAAACCACCTTCTAACATGTTCCCCTGTTTAAGATACATTTTGGGAAAGAAACTGCTTAGTCTTTATCTTGGTGGAAATGTTTGCCGAAATATGAAATAATAGGACAATATGGCTTTGTTTGTCATTGAAAAAATTGTTGGCTTGTAAACTTTAGGGCCCATAATATAGTACTGCTCCAATAAGTATTATTAGGCCTAATACAGCTATTATTGCTGCTGATATTACTACTGCTACTGCTACAAGAAATAATAATAATAATAATAATAATAATAATAATAATAATAATAATAATAATAATAATGCAAAGAGTAATAATGCAAAGAGTAATAACAATAAACCAAAAGAACTAAGATTAACAAGAACAACAACAATAACAATAATAATCATCATTATCATCTTCATAAAAAATTAAAAAGCAATAATAATGATAATGCTTACAGAAATAGGAATAATAAAAAAATCTAATAGTATTGTTAAAGAATAATAAGAGTAATAATAAAGGTAAGAGAATTAAGAAACCGAAGAGTAATAAGAGTAGTAAACTGAAGAGTAATGAAATAAAAATAAGCAAAAGAGTAATGAAGGTAAGAATAAAGAAAAGAATAAATAAGGTAACAGAAAACGATATAGTAAGAAGGGTAATAATAACATGTAATAAGTGCAGTAAGAAAAGAAAGAGTAATAAGGTTAGTAATAAAAGAAACAGTAATAAGGTTAATAATAAAGGCAAGAGAAATAAAGGTAACAATAAAAAGATAAAGTAATAAGAATAATAATAAACGATAAAGTAATAAGGGTAATAATAAAAGAAAGAGTAATAAGGTTAGTAATAAAGGCAAGAGTAATAAAGGTAATAATAAAAGATGAAGTAATGAAGGTAACAATAAATTAAGTAATAAGATTAGTAATGAAAGAAAGAGTAATAAGGTTAATAATAAGAGAAAGAGTAATAAGGGTAACAATAAACAAAATAATAGTAAGGGTAATAATAATAATAATAATAATAATAATAATAATAATAATAATAATAATAATAATAATAAAGAGGGTAATAATAAAACAAAGAATAAATGTAATAATAAACCGAAGAGTAATAATAAACCGAAGTGTAATAAGACTAATACACTTGTACACACGTAATAATAAATCAAGAATTAATAAAGTTGGTAATGATAATAATATTAATAATAATAATAATGATAATAATAATAATAATAAATATTATTGTATTTATATTAATTAATAATATTATGATTACATTATTATTATTACCAACTTTATTAATTCTTGATTTATTATTATTATTATTAAGAGCAAAAAATTAACCAAAGGATAATAAGAGTAATCATATTAAACCAGAGACTAATATAGGTAACAATAATAAAGGAAAAAGTATTAAGAGTAAGAAAAATAAAGCAAATACTAATAAGAGCAACAAAATAAACCAACAAGTAATAAGAGTAACAAAATTAGCCAAATAATAATAAGAGTAACAAAAATAAGTCGGATAGTAATAAGAGTAACAAAAATAGCCAAATAGTAGTACGAGTACTGGAAATAAATCAAATAGTAATAATAGTAACAAATATAAGCCAAACAGGAATAACAGTAACAAAAATTTCAGTTCCTTTCTCCCTAAATAGTAATAATAGTAACAAAAATAAACCAAATAATAAGAAGGGTAATAAAAATAAACCAAATGGTAATAAGAGTAACAAAATTAAACCAAAAAATAATCAGTAAAAAAAGAAGGCAAATTGCAATAACAATAACAAAAATTAGGCAAATTTCAATGACAGTAATAAAAATAAGCTAAATAGCAATAAGAGTAACAAAAAACGAGCCAAATAGTAATAAAAGTAACAAAAATAAGCCAAATAGTAATAAGAGCAACAAAAAGAAGCCAAATAGTAATAAGAGTAAAAAAATAAGCCAAATAGTAACTAATAAGTATAACAAAAATAAGTTAAATAGTAAAAAGAGTAACAAAAATGTTAAATAGTAAAACGAGTAACAAAAGTAAGCCAAATAGTAATAAGAGTAACAAAAATAAGCAAAATAGTAATTTAAGGAACAAAAATAAGCCAAATAGTAATGAGAGTAATAATATTACACAAGAGTCTAATATCGATAACAATAATAAAGCAAAGTGTAACGAAGTAATATTAATATACAAAAGAGCAATAAATTTAATAGTAATAATTAAGAGTAATAAATAGAACAATAAACAAAGGAGTAATAATTATAACTACAATAAACTAAATAGTAATAAGAATACGTAATAATGGTAACCAGGAAGTAATGTTGGTAACAATAATAAACTAAAGAATAACAAGGTAATAATAATAAACTGATGAATAATAATAACGATAATAAACCAAAAATGAATGGGGATAATTATAATAAACATAATATTAACAAGGGTAAAAATTTTAAATGCTTAATTATAATAAACAGAATGTTAAGAAGTGTAATAATAATGATTAAAAAATAAGTGTAATTAATATTAAGAAGTGTAATAAAAATGATTAAAAATAAGTGTAATTATAATAAACAGAATATTGACAAGGGTAATAATAATCGACTAATAATTATAAAAAGCTTAATTATAATAAACAATATTAACAAATGTAATAATAATGAATCAAAAATAAGTGTAATTATAATAAACAGAATATTAACAAGAGTAATAATAATGATAAAAATAAAACAAAAGTGAAAAGAGTAACTAAAATATAATATTAAAAAGTGTAACAAAAATTTTAAAAAGCTTAATTACGATTAACAGAATATTAAGAAGTGTAAGAATAATGAATCAGAAATAAATTTAATCATAACAAACAAAATATTAACAATGGTAATGATAATGAACAAAAAATAAATGTAATTTATAAAAAGACAGAATATTAACAAGGTTTATAGGCCTAATGGACTGAATACTAAAACGTGCAGTAATAGTGAGCAAAAAAATAAGCGTAATTATAATAAACAATATTAACAAGGATGATAATGAACCAAAATAATTGTAATTAAAATAAACAGAATATTAACGAGGATAATAAGAACAAACCATGTTCCACGTATGGGCGAATTCAGAAATGCAAAATAATATTAGTTGGGAGGGCCGGAGGGAAAAAGATCTTTGGGGAGGCCGAGATGTAAATGGGAAGAGAATATTAAAATGGATTTCAGTGAGATGGGATATGATGGTAGAGACTGGATTAATCTTTCTCAGGATAGGGATCGATGGAGGGCTTATGTGAAGACGGCAATGAACCTCCGGATTCTCTAAAAGCCACAAGTAGGTAAGTAATAAGAATAAACGAAAAATTAGAAAGTTGAATTACAATAAACAGAATATTAACAAGAGTAATAATAATGAACCAAAAATAAGTTTAATAATTAGAATAAACAGAATATTAACAAGGGTAATAACAATAGTAATAAATAAAAAATTAAAAAGTTTAATTATAATAAACAGACTAATAATAATGAATCGAAAATAAGTGTATTTGTAATGAACAGATTATTAACAAGGGTAATAATAATGAATCCTATTGATGTATGCATTTATATCATTTTTTGCTTTAAAAATGCTATTTTGTAATAACAAGAGTCCACAAAATTAAAAACAATTGCAGAAAAATAGCAATAAAATGTACCATCTTGAATAGTATGCTTGAAGTAGTCCAATATGGAAGGTCAGTTTTACTCCAATTGAAGACACCATGCATTCACAGTTTAAATGAAAAATTGTTTTATGTCTCTCCTATAAAATTTACTTTTTTAGACTAATGTTGTTAATGCACCTATCGATTCATGGCTTACCCTAAGTGTTGGAACGTCGACCATCCTCTCTAATGCACATTTCTAATCTTTTGAAAAGATTTTTAGACACACGATAGATTTCATCTCTGTCGATGGAATTGAACACTAGGCATATGGTTCGTTCCATTTAATTCAAGAACCATTGTTGTCTTATAAGGCTTTAGTTTCAGTAATTTCAGTCATCCAAGTTGATATGTTGGATACACCTGCCTGTTGGTTCGTGAGAGACTGTTCCAGCCTATAATCGTTAGAACGCGATTAACTTTTTATTTAAAAAAAAGCCAGTTTACCTCACTTTTTCACTAAACTCTTGAATGTTGATTGAGATGGTTTTGTATACCGTATTGTCACAAATTAAATTGAACTGCACTGAATGGAAGTCAGCTGTATGCTAAAACTATAATCTTGCTGTTCCTTCACCTTGTGTTATCTGTCAATATTACGCAACACAAAATGTTTCCATTCTCGACTGAAGGAAAATGGTCACACTATTTCCTCATCAGTTTCATTTAAAAATGCATCGTTAGAACCAATTTCGAATAAACCATTATTTTGCTTTTTATTTCACATAAAGGTCCACGAATGTGTAACTAAAATGTATATATTCGTACAGGTTACATCATTCTCAGATAAAATGACTCCTAGACCTGAATGTGGACAAAATCCAACCAATTGCTTAGGAGAAATATAGCAAGACAATTTTTGTATGATTTCCTAGTAATTGAGGTATCATAAATGAAGATTCGTTGTCCTAATATACAGAGTGGAAGTTGAAGTAGTATATTAATTGTAGGATGTGATTCCTAAAAATATAACGAACAAGAAAGCCTAATACCATTTTGCTCGTTTTTTTTGATAGGTTTTTGAAGAAATAATGCTTTTATGCCGACATTTCGATCTCGAATCATATGAATACTGTTTGAAATATGGTTTAATTTCTTGTATAACAATTAAGACAACGTTTGTTATGTTTACGTTGCAGCAGTATTTTAATTAGAAAATTCACAGATTTCGAATTAATCGATTGAAGAAACATTGGAAACATTGATTGTCGAGTCACGTACAGAAGGTCTAAAAATCTGGCGTCACTGTCCGCACGGCAGACAGTTCCCTAGTATTCGCAACTGATCAGCTGTTGTGATGTTTACATTGCATTAGTGTGCAGTTGGACGTACAGCGCTACAGTTTAGTTTATTTCAAAACTACGAGATGCCAGAGTTCACAAATCGACATGATCCAGGACGCGGAAGAAATTCGGAACAGTGAAGGACTGCTAGTCAGAGTTCGTCATAATTGGACTAGAAGATGTGAAAGCTGCACGCACGCTGATGGTGGACATTTTGAACAGTACCTGTAAGATGTGAATGGAATGTGGTTTACAGAGTTTATTACTCTTTATTTTATTATTAACGCCCAGAATTAGTGACTCGTAAAACAACAAACTGTAATGTTAATTACATCTTGTTCACAAAGTTACATCAGTTTCATTTTTTCATTAATTGTAACTGAAACTTCAATCCTAAGTGTTTTCACTAATTTGGACATAATTTCCTGATTTTCACGTTATTTATTTTTAATACTGTACGTATTTATTGCTTACATTAAAATTATTACGCCATACTAGTACTGAATTTTTAGTGTATTGCATTGTAAGTTGCTAATTCTGTATTCATTGTTGAACTGCGTCCGAAAGCGAGCTATTTTATTCATTCGGGTTATTAATTTACATTTTCCGACATTAAATTACACAAACTAAACAAATAACAGTTACGTCTCTATCCGGAGTTTACGTAGGTCATTTTTGTGCGAAGATTTATCCCCAGATAAGCTCGCGATGTATTGCACCGAAGCTCAGTACATTTGTTTGCTGCCGCCCTCCCCCTCAGCTGCTGCAAGGTACACGGTGAAAGGTAGTTGAACTTAACCCACCCCCTTCAAGTCGCTGACCTCTTGGGGTGTGGGGTATTACTTATGCGGCGTTGACACATCTTGCAATTGCCGTCAGCGCTTTCGAACCACTTGTAATTATCTCACTATCCGTAAGTCCTATAATTTGTTTTATTTGACAAAGCTTACTTCAAATAATGATATCTATGGCACCTGTCAATTAATGTACTACCTTACCTTCCACCCTGTATAATGTATTGTCACAAATTAAATTGAACTGCACTGAATGGAAATCAGCTGTATGCCAAAGCTATAATCTTGCTGTTCCTTCACCTTGTGTTATCTGTCAATATTAAGTAACACAAATTTTTTCCATTCTCGATTGAAGGAAAATGTTCACACTATTTCCTCATCAGTTCCATTAAAAGATGCGTCGTTAGAACCAATTTCGAATAAATCATTATTTTGCAGTTTATTTAACTTAAAGGTCCACGAATGTGTAACTAAAGTGAATATATTCGTACAGGTTACATCATTTCCGAATAAAATGACTCCTAGACCTGAATGTGAACAAAATCCAATCAATTGCTTAGAAGAAATTATTGTACACTGAAAAACAAATAAACTATATATTTAGATACCATTTCCGTTACCAGTGATTTTTTTTAAATACTAGGCTATATGTTTTTCCACAAAAATCGCGAGTTAGATATTTTGAGTCATCGTAACACTTTCTTTATAGGCCTACTTCATAATTATAATGAAACGTAAACCGAAGAAAATGTCCACGTGCAGGTTTGGTAACTTTTATGACTCTATAAAATCATAATATTATTATGAATGTGATATCTTAGCTGAGGAATATTAAATTTAAGCAAACATGACGAGAGTACGTTCGTAAATAAACAATAATATTAGTAAACATGTCGAGAGAAAATTGAAAACAGATAAATGGTATTAACACAAGCGATACCCAGACAAGGAGAGAAAGAAAGAGCTGTTCTTTGTAATAAGTCAATAAATACACTGCCATGTCAATCAATAATTCTGACATATTATGTAATAATATAATTTGTTGAAGGGGTAATGTCTCACAAAACATAACGTTGTTTTTAATAATTCATTACTACGACAGTTTTCTGTATAACTTAATATAGTATAGCACATTGATTCTTCTGAGCAAAGAACATTTTGATTTTTTTATAATATGATATAGATTTTATTGAACACACTGTGTACAGAGTTTAAATAATATATCGTTCAAAGTGTTCATCATTCGCGCAGAACTTCATGGAGTTTTCTCTTGCTTGGAAGGTGAGTATGTGGTATTGTCGACAGCGCTGTCCAAATAGAGTATATATAACAATTTTTATACAGGGTGTTAAAAAGTTTCCAATATTCTAGGAGGTGATAGTATGCATCAAAACAAGGAAATAATGTCTAATAAACATGGGTCCTACAACACATACTTCCTGAGATCTGAACACTTGTTCATAGAAGGTGCTCAATGTGACGTCCATTCATGGCAATGCATCTCTGCCCTACAATACAGCAGACTACCAGATAATCATACCGTAGTTGACACCCCTGGCAAGGAATACTGATACGTCGCAAGGAATACTGAAAACAAAAGTCTGGTTGTGGATATGAGTGGGGTTCAGCAGAGATGATGTTGTGAATTTTCGTAATCACCATGTGTGGACTGATGAAGAATCCCCATGCAATTGAAGAAACGAGGCATCAGCACCGATTCTCAATCAACTTATAGGCAGGCGTTCTTGGTGATAGATTAATAAGACCATACGTGCTACCACAGACATTAACTGGGGATCGTTATCAGGAGTTTCTTATTAACATATTAAAACAAATTTCAAAGAGTGCGTGATTCTTTATGCCGAAGGGCAGAGGAATGCATTGCCATAAACGGACGTCACATTGAGCACCTCCTATGAACAAGTGTTCAGTTCTCAGAAAGTATGTGTTGTAGGACTCATGTTTATTAGACATTATTTTCTTGTTCTGATGCATACTAGCACCTCCTAAAATATCTGATAATTTTTAATACCCTGTATATGAATTTACATGTTTAGTTTCTGAATTACACTCTTCTATTGATATATGCTGTGAAATACATTTTTTTTAATTCTATAAATTAGCACTTAACACAGTACTGATAATGAACGAAGGATGAATATAATTGAACTGAAACTTGTATATAATTCAGAATTTTAATTTTTGTTTTTAAAAATCTATTTCTAACCATACAATGTGCAAAACTTTCAATAACACTGTAATTCCTCGTTCAGTAATTTATTAAGTATAGTCTTATAAACATTTTCTGAGAAGTTTATCTCGTAGGCAATTATAGTTTCAGAGTAATGTGTATCTTAATATTTAAAAATGCATAACCGAGAAAGACATATAACAGTAACATTTACGTGATATTATCCTCATGATGATTAGTTAGTTACAGAATCCCAGTTAATTGTTAATTGTCTATAGCTCTAAAAAAGTTATTTATTTGTCCTCTTAACAGTACTGTTTGTTTTAATGCATTATTATTATTATTATTATTATTATTATTATTATTATTATTATTATTATTATTATTATTATTGGGAAAAGTAGCATAAGTCCGTTTCCATAAACATTTTTTATTTATTGACAACTTACGGAACATTTGCTCGCTTGGGAAAAGAGACTTAAGTAGTTCTCAAAATTAGAATAATTCATACAGAAGAAAATCAAATCGACATAAACCAGTGTGAAGACAGTTTTTTTCCTTCTTCTGTAAAATTAACATTTTTGACTTGTGCCATTTTTCCCGAGAACTACAGATTTATATGATTGTAAATTTTACCAAACAGAAGCCCAATCATCTGTTGCAGATACTAAAATTGCAGATATGCACATGTACCTTTCGTCCAATTAGCCAAAGTCATAAGAAAATTCCTGTTATGTGACTCCAACCACTAGAAAATAGGTCACGAGTTTTTCAGGATTTTCCGCTATTTGGAAGAAAGCATTCTTTGGAGAGAGAAAAAAAGAACGAAGTTTCTTCTCGACTTCTGCACACAACACTTGAATTCTCAACCGTTCCTACAGTACAATGAGATTTCCTAGCCGAACTCTCGAAATTTACACATGAGTATTTTTCATATTTTCCGTTAGTTTCAACGACAACGACCGTTCTTATTCAACTTAAGAAATTTCTTAGTACGGCAGTTAATTGGATTAGTCAATAATCCTCTCCCTCCTTTTGATGGTGAAGATAGATTCATAGATTCAGCCTTGGAAACGTAACTAGCTGGGATTGTTCTGATATATGAACGTGTAATAAAGCTTTGACCTTCTACTAATAAAATATGCATTAAGGGAACATAAACTTACCTCATTTTAGTTAAAGATTCTTTACCTACTTTAATATGAATTTAATGTCAAGTACTAGAAAGTTCATTTTTAAGAACTATGAAACATACTTGTACATGCAATCGTAACCTTAAAAAGTTTAAAGTACGGTAAAATATCTACATAAGCTCTAATAAATCTAAAAAATTACATTTCTTTTTGTAATAACACAAATACTGAGTTAGTATAAAGTTACATTTATCCCTTCTGTAGGTTGTAGCAAAATTGTTCTTCTTGTATAAAAATCGGCTATGAATTTCAGTTGATAGTCAACAGATTGACTGCTACACGTCGACATGATTTTGTATCGTGAAGGAGTTTTTTTCCATGACATAATATTGTTTGGATGTATCTAAATAACGTTAATGGGTCAAGAGAGAGAAAAGTAGGTCTTCTGATACAATGATTCACCTTCGCGAATATCTCAGATTTCTAACTTTCCTTTATATTTAGAGTATTTTGAAATCTGATTAGGCTACAGTAGTTCATTTGCAGAATATGAATCTATAGTAATGTCACAAGAGGTCTGAGATTTATCTGGGAAATCTCAGACCTCGAATAACATTTATTAGGGCTATTTCGTGAATAAAATAAAAATTTAAATAAGATATCCCTAAAATTCGCCCACAAAATGTTAATAATTGTATATTTATGAATACTTAACCTATTCTGGCATTGTGACGTTAAAATTTGTTAATATGGATTACTGCAATAAAGAAATTGGAGTCCACACCTGTGAAGTAACAGCGCGTCTGGCCGTGAAACCAGGTGGCCCGGATTCGAATCCCGATCGGGGCAAGTTACCTGGTTGAGGTTTTTTCCGGGGTTTTTCCTCAACCCAATATGAGCAAATGCTGGGTAACTTTCGGTGCTGGACCCCGGACTCATTTCACCGGCATTATCACCTTTATTTCATTCAGACGCTAAATAACCTGAGATGTTGATACAGCGTCGTAAAATACCTACTAAAAAAAAAGAGAAAAGAAATTGGATGTTATCCAGTAATGCCAATTCAGAAAAGCGAAATACAGGCTTAACAATGTTAATTATATGTACTGCGCCTTTCTCTTATTATTACTGTACTCCAACCACGGGAAAGTCTTTGCAGAATGAGACGAAGCGGGGTAATGCTGTGAATGAATGTTGATGTCATAAGATGTCATAAGGTCACACACATGGGTACTCGTATCTCTATTGGCTAGCTCTCACAGCACAAACAATAACATTGGTACACACATATTTACACTACCCTAGTTACAAAATTAGATCACTGTTAATCTCCTGATCTTTTAATCCCTCCATACAGGAAATAACATATTCAGGAGAGCGCATGGTTTTTAAACTGACGTTATAACGGTAATATTATCTATCTACTTCGCTCCAATAGATGACGCAATAGTAAACACATTCTTTTCACGGTTGATCTCCTGGTTGGAGAACAGTATAACAAATATATTTTCTTTGTCTGCTGAAATTATAATTTAATTTAAACATTTTATAATATAATTATAAATAACCTGATTAATACATTAATTGAATGAACAATTGCTGAAAACGCAGTTATCAAATCTGAATGAAGGGGTGTCATTTTCTTAGATACAATGGACATGACATTTGAAGACGAAGACGAAGATGTAGATGTGAAAGTTCTACGTTTTGGAATGCCCTCCATTTTGACTTACGATTGCTGGTTGTTACGTTATCGTTACATTAACTTCCTGAGTCCTGAGACATTTGTTGGTTTATTTTTGAAGTTCAATATAATTTCTACACTTCAAACAAAAGTCACTGACATCAGGAAAAATGCTGAAAAAATTCTGCAGGTTACAGTTAGGATACAAATGTAGGTATATTATACTGTATTCGGGTCTCTGTTTACACATCTTATATCATGATTATGTATTAAGTATGATATAGGATAGTATGCTACACTCTCAGGATTCAGGAGGTTAATGGATTCATGCTCATCTATTTACGGGGAAATAGTTGGCGATACTGACTAAACAAAAGAAAGCCCATGCGATAAATTGATTGTGATAAATCGAATTCCAAAAATTATCGCGATATATGACTGTGATAGGTTGGAATTCAAAATTTCATCACACTTCATTGGTCGAAAATGGAATGACGTCATATAAACGAAATAGTAAGTATAACTTAGTAATGAAAATTATAACTAGTCCTTCACCCAGTGAGACACATTGGCATGTCCTCAATCCTGTGGAACACATTGACGAATTCCCGACTTTGTGGAATATAGCAAGTAATCGATGCTGTGGAACACATTGGCAAATCCTTGACCATATAGAACACATTGGAGAGCCCTCCACCCTATGGAACATATTGTCGAGTCCTTAACCTTGTACATAGAGCACATTGGCGAGTCTTCGACTCTGAAGAACACATTGACGGGTCCTCGACCATGTAGGACACATTGGTGAATCCTCGACCCTGTGGAACACATTAGCGAGTCCTCCTTCCCGTGGAACACATTGGCGAATAGTCTACTCTGTGAGATACATTGGAGAGTCGTTGACCCTGTAAGTCATATTGGCGAGTCAACAATTCAATCTTATACTGGCTATTTTGGTGTTTACATTCTGTCTACCCTTACATTGTGTTTGCGCGTTCGTAAAAAGGATTTAGTTCAATAATACGAAATAAAAAGTGCTTCTCTTCTTAAAATGCCATATAAACGTTAACAGAGTGCAAGTATTTCTTTATAAGAAACAGGAAGATAATATATTATGTACTTACATGCAACATAAGACCACGTTTAATTAACTTATACATTGATAGTTCGTGTAGATAATTTAACATGTATAGCTCCTGGATATAAGCAAACGCATGAACTTCCGGATCCTAGTTATGATTAGACTGTGAAAGAACGTTGAATTATATGTGCATGTTTATACAGACTTTGATAGATTGCTTCTGCGGATCGTAAGCAATATTTTGAAAGTGAAGCTTATGTTGTTGTATTACAATTTAACAGTATGTGTTTTCAGATATAGTCATTAGAAAACTTTCTTACATAATGGTGTACAGTAAACACAAAGATTGCACGCAGAGCTTAGGATGTTAGTGAGAAATGTAATATACATGAACACATTAAAATTATTAAGATATGGGTTTTCTATGATAACCAATGTTCTGTCTTTGTAAGCACATTTGGTTTCTTACGTCCAACGGTTTATATTTTAATTGTACAAATAATGATCTCAATGCTGTCTCAATATGAGCTATTTTACACAATATTAATATGTAACACACACACGCATGCTCTTTCGATTAAAATAACACTCAACAACACAACTCATTCACAGAAATCCAATATAGCGCAACGTATCATTGTTGAGGTTAGCCTCGTTTAGCACATAGATGTAGCGAATCGATACCCCCTCTTAGGCCCCCTCAAACTTGCGAGTCAAGGTCGTACCTTGCCTTTAGAGACTTCTGCCAAAACCCTTTCCTACTGAACTCTCCATCCTGGAATGACTGCCAACAGTGAACTTAGGCCTAATATACAGAACGATCGGAGTGAAACCAAGTGTTACGATACAACATTATTACGAATTTATAGACATATTGTTACTAGGTATAATGAATCAAATTTTTCGGGTAGGCTAGGCCTCGAAAGCTTCTTAAGATCTTCGCCACTAATTCGGGTATATGCTAGGCAGTTTGTTTCGCGCAGATATAGCGGATTACGCAACACTTTCCTTCAAATAAAATAAAGCTTTATTAACAAATTGTACAAAAACTCTTGAACTATAAAAGCTAGCAAAAATCTGAATACGGTTTTGAAAAGCTCTTGTTTACTTACGTATTTCACTTGCAATATGGATTATACCATATTCTGCACTTTGGACGTAGCAAGCGATTGAAGATGGAGAGTAAGCCAAAGAAAATGCGTTTTCAGTAATTATGGTTAACAATTTGTAAAATAGTCATTACGGAATAAAATAAATTACATAAACGGAAATCTCTCTACTTAATATTGAATTTACATACAGTTTGTGTTATATTTCTGTTACAGGTACTGAGTTATTAACATTTAACGATGTTAGTGCAGGCTCGCAGATAAACATTATTCAATATTAAATGGGAATCGATAGGACAAATTTTGAATTCATGGACATTTTGTATTCTGATTGCAAACAAAGTCCTGTTTTATTAAAATTATTGCAATGCATATGTATGAATTCTAATAAGTGAATCGTAGATACTGGATATGAACAAAATTCGACCAATAGTTTAGAATAAATCGCTGTAAACAGAGAACAGATAGACAGACTTCATTTCCAGACCCACATTTTCGAAACCAGAAATACAGGAACCAGAGGAATCTCTAAAAAACGATTTTTGTAGCAGCGCAGTACTTTCTGAAATAAGAATGTGAAAACTAATGATACCGCGTGCAGGCTTTGTAGTAGGGAAGAAGAAACTTCTTCACACATCCCGTTCCAGTGTCCTGAACTGGATGAAGCTAAGTGTAATGTGTAATTAGCTTATAAACTGCTCGTTGGTTCCCCAGAATATAAAGGGATTAAACCAACCAGACTATGGAAGTTCATAATTGCCTCTGAACTACTTGTATAATTTCTGTACATGGGACGCAAAATGGGCTAACATTTTTTATTTCAATACTTCAGATTGGTTGCAGACCATCCCATTTGTGGTAAAAAGGAGAACTAGTACGTATGCTGTGATATCACACCAACAAAATGTGTTGAAGTCATGTGTAAATTAAATTTTTGTTAGATTTTTATTTTAGTTAGCGAAAGGTGAATGTTTCTGTAAATTATGAAATAAAACATTGAGTTGAAACGATTTCCTCTAATGAGGGGTTTCCCTAAAGGCGAAGTATAAATAAGAGCAAATGAGAAAGGTCTGAATTTAAAAGAAAAGAAGAAATGTTTTGTGAGAGAATAACTAGATCTAATGATAAGAGTGAAAAAAGAAACACTTTTATTTTGAAATTGTGTGTATAAATGATTTCTGATATGAAAATAGATAACTTACTCTTAACGTTGCAATTGTAATGTAATAGTTCTGTGTTAAGACCTCAGCTGGTACAAAACTGTTTCACTCTTTTTGGAATGGTCTCTCTCGCTCCTATCACTAACCTAATGATAGTAAGCTTAATATGACTTAGGCCATATCTTCCTCTATATATAATTAATCAATAGATCTTATATATTTTACCTAAAACCACTTATTGGAAAAAGGACAGTCATAAATCAGCCACTACAGTACATTTTTCGTAGATTTACAGAAGGTGAATTTTCAAAATTATGGGAAGTGTTAATGAAAAACTGGTATAAATGGAACTATTAATGATCATGAACATGACAAGAATAAACCCAGGAAGAAGTCTCTCACAGAGCTGACGCCGGGACTATAGTCTGTCACAAACTTATTTAACTATACATACAGAAGACACATCAGAATTGGAAAAAAAAGATTACAATGGTTATAGCAATAACAATTATGATAATAAAATAATAATTAATAATACGAAAGGGGCGTTAGTCATGGCGACTATTTTCTTTCAAAGTCAACCGATAGTTTCACGATGTGTCTTATGGTATCCATAATATTATGTGGTCGCATCACTAGATGTATGGTTATCACTAGGACTCGAAGGTTGATAAAATATATTTTTTTCTGAGACATCACAGACAATGTAGGATACAGTATAAACTCGTTTCATTTCAACACGAATCAATATAGCCTACTTTCACTTTGTATTTTTTTTCGGTCTTTTATTATCGGTCATTTTTTAGAAAATGTTCTACTTTACGTTGCATTTTTGCCCTTTTCTGCTTTCCAACGGTTTTTTTATACGGAGTAATCGTAGTCTATATTCGAGTACAGTACGATTTTTAGTCCTGACAATCGCCGGAGATGTGCGCCTGGGTCAGGCGAGTTCATTTAGTTGCGCCAAGGGGTGTTTGGGTTAGTCAGTCGCTTGCCTTCAGAGCGACCGAATGCCATGCGTGCAGTGTAGAGCAGTATGTTTCTAGTACAGTTAAGCTGTACTGTATTCCTTTACTGACTGCTCTCCCCTATCTCTATTCCGGAGCTCTCCCCAGTACTCCTATTACTTCCCCTCTTTCGCGTCGTCGAGCTGTCAGGACTTTATTTAGTCCTGACAGCTCGGTCTGTACCTACTGCAGATTTCTTATGCAATTGGATTGCGTCATACAGGAATTTTCCTTATGCTTGCAGCAACCTTGACTCATCACGTGTGTTACGCGCTTCTCCCAATTCAAATCTACAAAAGAAATACTGCAATCGCAATGCCCGTAGTCAGCATATTGTATCTCACAAGTGAAGACGGGAAAACTCTGAAAGTAAAGCAACCGGCTATTCTTAAAACCCTAGGGCCGTATTCATAGACATTCTTATCGCGGGCTTCCGGTGGATGATCAGCGAACTAACGCTTTTCGTATTCGTAAACCAGTGTTAGCGATATGATATGATATGAATCCTGTACAAGTAAGCAGTCGATAGACGGGGCTAGTTTAGTACGCTCGTAGCGCGGGCTAGCGAAATGTCATGACTAGCACCCCTAGATTCTACGAATGGCGAAAGCTCTTTACTGCAATGCTGAATAAGAGGTATCTATGTCCGGGAATATTTCAATTCCTCCTAATATTTAAATGTGTATTGGCGTGATTTTGAAGATATTCAATATTATTATTATTATTATTATTATTATTATTATTATTATTATTATTATTATCATCATGATCATGGACATGTTTTTATTATCATGTCGTATTTTCAAATATTTAAGGTAATTTTTAAGTAATGTTGCTGTAATTTTTTAGGTTACCAACTTCCGAGCCCTAGGTATCACAAAGAGCGATGTGAACTCATTTGTAAGTCAACCACCGTGCTTCCATAGTATATGAGTATGTAGTCGCATCACTAGGAGGATGACAGTGTGATCGGCCTATTGTTATCGCACAGAGAGAGAGAGAGAGAGATATATATATTACGCTAATTATGCGTAATGCAATAACATTGTTAGTTGATCACCTTGCAGAATAAATGTGACCCGTTGGGTTCTTAATGTGTACTGTAGTGCTATTACAATCCTACCTACCTCGCCAATAATTATATTGTCCTTTCAAGTAGCGCACACATATTCCCTGACCTTTCACACAACTTTATGCTGTGTCGTTTATATATGTTTGATCCCTACCCTAGCCTACCCTACTAGTACACATATCCTGCCTTTTCATTGGTATATTTCAACATTTTTCCGCCGAGTTAGCTCTGTTGTAGCGTTTCTATCTCCAGACTAGCCGGTCGAGGCTCGATTCCCAGCGGGATGAGAAATTTTCATGTAAAATTTCTACCTCGGGACTAGGAGAGGTGGCTGTGCATAACTTCTAATCACTGGGTTGTGCATCAATATGCGCGGATTAAATCTCAAATCACTCCGCAATGCATATGAAGGCAAGGCATATGTCACTGTTGATAGTGATTCGTCCGTCGGATGGGGACGTTAAATATGACTGTCCTCTTGCTGCTATTCGACAGGAATAGGCTACGTGCCGGCACCAGTTTTCCCTTCTCCCTTCCTCATCTTCATCATCGTCCTCCCCCATTCCTTAGACTACACTTATACGAACACTTACACATATACTCATCCTAGTACACGATATAACTCTCCCGTGGCGAGCCCAAGTGGTGTGTAACTTGAAAATGGGTCACAGTCCTGCCATCTATCCACAATATATGGAACGCGAATCTCGTAAGTGATTGGATACAATATATTTCAAAATTTCGAATCACGCCCGCATTCTCACAAAAAATAATAGTTGTCATGACTTCTACCCCAACCCTCGTATTTCCAAACAAAGGAACTCTCTTTATGCAAATAATTAAATCCGTTAATATGCTGTATAATACCGAGGCTGGAAGATGTTAATCATAGTTGGAGAGATTACTTTCAAAATTCAATCACAGTCTAGATATTTGTAACAGTATTGAAGTGAAATGTCCTTCCGTGGCAAATGAATGCTACTCGCCAAGGCAGCTGCTGTGTGCTATAGAATCGGCTCAATTGATACAGCAGTGTGCAGTCAAGTGACAGGAGACATGAATACTTGAAGACAATTCCACCTTCATCCTCTCATCACCAGACCCTGTGGCTACTGTCCATGCATAGTTTATATCACTCGCTAGTACACAAATCTACCCATGTTAGAGCTACCAGTGACATAATAGAGTGTCTGTTGGTGTCAAGTATCTTTCTGAAGTAAATTCGAGTATGACACGCTGCTTTACATCAGGTAGGATGCCACGAAACCATATTACCGGTAGCTTTCTTTAATTTTTTCATCAATAGACAAATGACATGGAAATACCAGATTCTAAGAAGCAACATTCATAAAAGGTACTATTATGCAAGTTAACGTAATATATGCACAAAAGCAAGAAAAACGAACATAATAAGCAATATAAATGTGCTATTAAATATAAAAATCTTCCAAATATGCATTATGCATGAATTTACTCCCAAAAATAGTCAAAACATGCAAACATGTACGGAAAAAGTGCGGTTATTTGGAATCAATAAGTCATAAAACAAATATAACATACAAAGTTTGAAAAGTGTAACTAGATTAGGCTATATAAAAACATACATTTGCATGGAAATCCGGCCTCTAGTAATTACTGATTTCCGTATTGGTAGCGAATAAAATATATGCAAAACAATTTCAGTGGGTTTGCGCAGAATTAATTACATATACAGAGTGAAAGTGAAATAAACATGCAAATTTTCAGAGCGAATTCCTATGTTATATATAATAAAAAAGTCTAATATCATGGACCTGTTGGTGAGAAATTCGTAATTTTCTCAATCTTTTTCCAAAATGTTTAAGACCCCCTAATTCGGTAACTATTGCGAGTAGGATCGTGATTTTTGTCGATAGAAAATCTAATAAAGAATTATTTATCCTTTGGCGTATTTCAATAGAATGGACGGTTTTCGTGTAAATTTTATTTGAATATTCAACATTTGAATTTGGTCTACAATGCTAAGAAGTTGAACGTTGCAGAGGGAGTGGGGCAGAAGTTTACCGTATTGCCTGACAGGCCAGAGTTCATTTCCCTCTTGCGCAAGTATTACGAGGAGAGCCAGTAGCCTACAGTGTGTGTTAATGACTTGACAGCCTTCATACCGATTGTTGATACTCATTGTGGGTTTGTATCGGGTATCGCAATGCCGAAATTTACGAACACGAAATATCTCGATGTAGTATTAATTTACGGCGAAACAAGATGTAGTTCCCGTGCAGCTCAAAGGATTTATGCAAAACGATATCCGGAGACAAATGTGCCAAAACCAGGCATTTATCGGTGTCAGCGTGTCCGTGATACCGCCAGTGTAGTATCAGGTTCTCGCAATCGTGAGTTACAGAGATTAGAGACAATGTTGCCAGAAATGCAAAACTTTCAACTTAATATTCTAATTAACAGTGCATTTAATCACAGAACGTATTTTACGTTTTTATTCTTTCAATGTGCTCTACCGTTTCCTTCAATTTGCATGATTATTTCACCCTGTATAACTTAAAGCGTACAATTTGGGCCATATTTCTCATTTTTGCATTTATTGCAAATGAGAGTTCAAGAAAATAAACTACAAACTGAAATCTATTTGGTAACATGAATTCGTTTTATTGTGAAAAGCATAAAACAGAGAATGAGAAACTATGTCAAACAAGAAGCAAATTCTATTATTATGCAACGAAATATATGAGAAAGGCGAATGGCCTGAAGATTTTACGGAGACAGTGTTGATTCCAATACCGAAGAAAAATAATGCCAAGAAATGTAAGGAGTTAAGGACTATCAGTCTAATATCGCACCCGCCGAATATTCTCTTGCGAATACTGAATCGACGTTTATATTCTAAAATAGAAGAACAGTTGGAAGAAGAGCAGTTTGGCTTCAGGAAGGGAAAAGGCACGAGAGATGCAATTGGACTGCTACGGACAATCGGCGAAAAGTACCTAGAGAAGAAAGAATAAAGAAGTGTATATATAGTATTTGAGGACCTAAAAAAAGGCTTCTGTCAGAGTGGATTGAAATAAACTGATAGGAATCCTAAAGAAAATTGATGTGGATTGGAAAGAGAGAAGACTGTTCATTAATCTTTATATGAAACAAACGAGTCAAATTCAGGATAGGAGAAGAAATGTCAGAAGGAATTGAAATTGGGAGAGGAGCACGTCAAGGATGTCCTTTATCACCTACCCTGTTCAACATCTAGTTGAAGGATTTAGTAAAGAAGTGTTTTCAGAACACGAGAGGAGTGATAGTAGGAGGAAGAAGAATAAAATGCATAAGATTTGCTGATGATATGGCGTTGTTAGCAGTAATAACATGAGCTGCTGTGAGGAAGTCAAAAGGAGGATAGCAATGGCCAAGGAAGCTTTTAATAGAGCATTTTCTGCAGACCTCTGCAAAAAGAACTAAGGAAGAGACTAGTCAAGTGCTTTGTATGGAGCAGAAATATCGAAATTAAGACGAAGTGAAGAGAAGCGAATAGAAGTATTTGAAATGTGGATAAGGAGAAGAATGAACGTGTGAAGTGGAGAGAAAGAGTAAGAAGTGAAGCTGTGTTGGAAAGAGTGGGTGAAGAAAGAATGATACTGAAACTGATCAAGAAGAGGAAAAGGAATTGGTTGGGTGACTGGCTGAGAAGAAACTGCCTGCTGAAGTATGCACTGGAAGGAATGATGAACGGGAGAAGAGTTCGGGGTAGAAGAAGATGTCAGATCATAGACGACATTAAGATATATGGATCATATGAGGATACGAAAAGGAAGGCAGAAAATAGGAAAGATTGAAGAAAGCTGGGTTTGCAGTGAAAGACCTGCCCTTGGGCAGAACATTAAATGAAATGAAATGGAACTGATTATTTCATAAGGTTAGAATATTAGGGTGTCTTATAATGATGGTTCATGAACTGGAGAAGAAAACATTGCCCTTGAAAGAGAGAGCATTTCTCACGTCAAAATTACCTCAGAACCTCGCATCCTGTTGCAGACTCAGAAATAGAATTCTTAACAAAAGCCGAGAAGTCACAGTCGAATATTACACGGTGGAAATTTTTATATCTATGAAATAACAAAATGGTGGCGCCGTTCAGAGCGCACCGCATCAACGGATGAATGAAGGTCCTGGTTCGCTCTATGGGATTCAATTTTCCCTTCCGATCAATGTTGCAGTGTCCAGCCATAACAATGGCATGAAAGCTGACCGGAGGGTGCACACAAGCATGAACTCTCTATTTTTTGCTGCCACAATTTCATTTCCACTCAACGCCTATCAGTCCAGGTTTGTCGAAAAATGACACAAGTAACGTTACTCTCTTGCTGCTTGCGATACTATGAAATTCCAGTGGGTAAATTACTCGTGTTATTGTATGTTGTCCCAGATTGTCGTCATTTCAACAAAAAAGGTATAGGGGTCAGACATTCGAAATATCTTTGAAATTTGCGATCGAAAAAACTATTGTGATTTTCTCAGAAATTTCGGCTTATTATGAAAGAGGATGCTGTTCAGTAACATTTATATTAAATAACGAGTCAAAGTCAGGATAGGAGAAGAAATGCCAGAAGGAAGCGAAATAGGGAAAGGAATACGTCAAGTATACCCTTTATCACCTACTTTGTTCAAAATCTACTTGGAGGATTTAGTGAAGAACTGTTTTCAGAACATGGGAGGAGTTATAGTAGGAGGAAGAAGAATAAAATGTATAAGATTTTCTCATGATATGGCGTTGTTAGCAGAAAAGAAGATGATACTCAGAGATATGCTACTACGTATATCGCAAATCACTGTGAGTATTTTTTTTAAAAGAGTTATTTCCCCTGTACCAAAAATGCAACGCCTAGCTGTCATTATTTGTCTCTTTGGCGGAGATTGCTAAAAGAATTCCCTTCGTCAATTTAAACGATATTACCTGAAGCACATTAATAATTCTCCATCATTTCGCTCTGATAACATATTAAAAAACCGCAACTATACTTGCTAAACTTTACACTTGACTACTGCAGTCCATAACTAGAATAGCCAGCGTCCTATATTGTGCGGGACATCCTGATCTGACTGTGAGAACTTGCCCCTTATTGACCTTGTACTAGACGTCCAAAATCCTGTATTTACGGACTAGTAAAAGAATGGCTACTTTTCATAATTTTGTTTTAATATTACATGTCTTTTCTGTACGAATATCATATGTTAAATTATGGAATTAGAGCTAAAATTAAAGAATGTCAAGAGATAAGTAGTGTACAAGACTATAAATACACTTAGAATGAATTTTTAAACTTCTGAGTTCACTAAATTTAAACATGTGTTGAATTTTCAAAATTTGAACAGGTTGTAAATTCTTTGAAATGTACAAAATGATTCCTCACATACATAATTGGGTTATTTTACTACGCTGTATCAACATCTCAGGTTATTTAGCGTCTGAATGAAATGAAGATGATAATGCCAGTGAAAAGAGTCCGGGGTCCAGCACCAAAGTTACACAGCATTTCTCGTATTGGGTTGACGGAAAACCCCGGGAAGAAACCTCAACCAGGTAACTTGCCTCGACCGGAATTCGAATCCGGGTCACCTGGTTTTGCGATCAGAGGCGCTAACCGTTACTCCCCAGGTATGGACACATTTCAATACAATAATAATAATAATGATAATAATAATAATAATAATAATAATACGTCAAGGATATCCTTTATCATCTACCCTGTTCAACATCTACTTGGAGGATTTAGTAAAGAACTGTTTTCAGAACATGGGAGGAGTGATAGTAGGAGGAAGAATAATAAAGTGCATAAGATTTACTGATGATATGGCGTTGTTATCGTAAGAGGAAATGATTACTAAAGGATATGCTACTGGAGCTAAAGGACAGCTGTGAGTAGTATGGGATGAAGATAAATGCAAATAAGACGAAGAGCATGGTCATAGGAAGAAAAATACAGAAGATAAACTTGAGAATTCCAAATTAGCAATAGAACAAGTGGACAGCTTCAAATAGTTGGGGTGTTCTATAATCAGTAACATGAGCTGCTGTTAGGAAGTCAGAAGGAAGATAGCAATGGCCAAGGAAGTTTTTAATAGGAAAAGTAGCATTTTCTGCGGACTCAGGTCACCAGCACAGGAGCCGACGCTCTTGACCATCTTCGCATCTATAGCTTAAAAGGTTAGTTGTACAGTGATTTTTTTAATTCTTATTCCAATGGGAAATCTGAAAAAAACTATACAGAATTTTAATGAACAAAAAAACTGAATTTTATAAAAATTGGTTTCTTAAATGACCTGAAATTAATTGGCCATATTTATTACAGAAATGATTAAAAGGTTGTTCTTAGACACATTATATCACCGGTAGAAAAAACGACGTTTTTTTTTATTCTACATGCCACGTTATATTACAGTGTGCAATATGCATTTAAAATCACTCATTTGAAGAAGTTATTAATTTTTGCTTATTTGTTTCTACACTATGTCACGTGATAGTAAATAATGTATGTTAGAGGTGAAATGAGTGTAAATGTAGCATGTATAGCTGTTGGCTTAAACATTAATTTTTCTCAGTCTCAGGGCTATGTTGTGTTTTCTCTGATCGTTTTCTAAGTATTTTTGTTTTTTATTGTATTAGTTGTCATGTTTTTGCGCACCTTACATGGAAATTATATTGCCATCAATATTGCTTCATGTTATGATTTAATATTGTCTATATTACATTTATATTATAAAACATTTCATATTTGGTGAGAGTAAGGCAGCAACTGATGAAATAATTTGGGTAAATACTAATTTTTACTGAATATGATTTAATTTTAGTACATATTTAAACAGTTTTAAATGCATAAACACTTGCATATTTTTCTATTTTTAGTACATAAACTTCCGCATTCTAGTTGTCATTAACTACAAAATTGCATACAAATACCACAGTCTAGTATATACAGTCACGAAGCTTGAGTTGTGAGGGTGCTAGGAACAATAGACTGTGCCGGTACTATTTCTCATTGTCTGTAATGGGGCGATATTAGCGATCCTAGTGGTTAGCAACTATCTATGGATGCAAATTTACTAAGTATTGAGATTCGTGACTATATACTAGACTGTGCAAATATTTTAAAGCTTGCAACATCGCAAGGAATCATTTCCGACTCACGATAACTTCAAAAGAAATATTTTTGGTCTCATATATCAGATATCACCAACATATTTATTTTGAATAAACTTTTATTTATTCAGCTTTCTCCAAGCTGAGGCTGCCTACAAGAGAAAGCTTACCATAAAATTGTTTTAATAAATAAATGGTAGATAAACAATGGAAAAAAAAAGAAATAGAAATAACAGAATTATAAATATTTGGAAACGATTAAACGTATGTGTGCATTCAATCTACTCAGGTAAATAATATGAATTCCGACTTTCATTGATTAGAGTTCAGAACGTAGTCATTTTTCAGTATTTGTTATTTATTAATTTAGCTAGCAAAGTGAGTACAAATTAAATTTATAAAACAAAAATGTTTCTAGCCCCTACCGTAAGAGCCAGGCTCGTGTACGGTGTGGTCTTAGCCAATAATATAACATAAAATTTACAAGGACAGTTTATTAAATACAGTAAGTAACTTAATTCAAACCGATAAGTAACACACAAGAGCAAAAAAAAGAAGAAGAAAGAGAAAAAGTGAGAAAGACAGAAGGCAGTGATATTCAATAAAAACACTGGATATAGTCGACAGAAATAAAAGGTAAAAAACACACACATTTTTTAATATTATATATCATGAATAATTTTATAAATTTCTTATTTAAAAGTTTCAATTTTAAAATATTTCAAATTTGGAAAATGATTTTTAATTTTATTATAAAGTCTTGGGTCGAAACTAGCTCCATGTTTAAGTGCTACACTTGTATGACATTTAGGCTCAATTAATGGGAAAGTATACTTTTGTCTACTATAATAAATGTTATACAATTTTCAGTTGAACCGTCCTTGAACCTTCCTTTGTTCAGTTATTTGGATTACCCAAGTATAATATAAGTTACAAAAAAAAATTATGTAACACTTCAAGAACAATAGCGATATTATTCTTGGGATTAAATATAAAAACATCTCCCTGCAGCGGAGATCTCGTATTTTCACACATCTCTGGAAACCACAGCATCTTTCTAACCCAATTATCGGACTGACATACGTCGCTCTTGCACTCTGTCGTCATAATTAAGGAAAACACGTTTCATTCTCGATCGGGACATCTGCGAACATTCTATGTATGATATTCATTGCAACAAATGCCTGTCATGTGATTCAATAACTCTGACATACCCAGCAGTCTAGCAGTCTTAATAAATGCTTCGCCTCTGGAAATATGCATTCATGTTCGCCATGAATTGTTTATATGTAATCTTGTAATGCATCAGATGTTTCACATGCGGAGTGATGCACGAAATAGATTATACATGTTCAGTTGCAGGCAAATAGTTCTATTGAACTGTAATATACGAAATGCTTTACTAACTGCGTGATTATTTATTTTTTGTATTCATCTATTGTTCCATTTATATAGTTAAAACGTGTTCTTTTTTTTTAATACATATTATACATGGAGCTTCTCCATTCTTTCCACCAGTCTATTAAATAAATATATTTTGTCAACCGTAGGCGATCGTCGCGCGTACGTACTAAATTATGTCTCGTATTATTTTATCAAGTTTATGTAAAATGTAATTTAGATTTAGGTTATCAAAAACAAATACATTAGGATTATTGTAACAAATTTAAAAATATTATTATTGCATATTTTTGTGATAAAATTTTTAAATTGGAGAAACCATAACTCATTTTTCTATTCTTATTTTAATTTATTGAATTCTATAGATCTTACTGTAAGTGCAAGTTAAGCCAACATAAATTGAATATTTATATTAAAGAAAATTCGTTATAAAATTCCAGAAAAAGCCAAAGCTTGTGTTCGGGAGCATTCTTCTTCTAAATATAAAAGTGAATGGAAAATGTAGCTAATCGGCGATGTATGCACTGGGGCGGGAAAGTAACTGGCCTACCCCATTATCTCCTGGCCTAGTTGTCTCGTGAGTGATGCCTTATTGGTGTTTCGTATGAGGTTAAAACCTGTCTTAGGACAGTTTACTAAACAACAATAGTGTAAAAATGCAGGAAATATTCTTAAGAATCCATTTTGCTATTAGATAAAAGTTTTAAAAATAATTTGTACACTTCCTTTTAAAATCGAAATTATTCATTAATGCTAGGTGAGGGTAATTATCAATAAAACAATTGTACAGTCTTGGGCCGAAATTAGAGCTATGCGTCAGACAAGATTTGGTATTATACTTTGGTTAAATTAATGGAAGAGTAATATATATTTTTGTACATAGAATGAGTACGATACTACAAGCTATTCTTCCATTTAAAAATTCTTAGAAAACCAACACAAACAACACATTTAATTCCTTCGCATTCGAACCACCCATTTCAACATAAAATAGTTGGCCTTAACTGCCTAGTAAGTAGCCTTGCAAAAACATTCCCATGAAAAAACAGGAGTACAATAATAAATTAGGAATATTAATTTATACAATTAATTGCTTCCAAAAATGGATAGAAAAAAACAATAGATATTTTGATGAAACGTACAAAACAAAAGAAATTCATTAAAGACAATAGCACACTATCTCAAACAAAAGAAAGCAATTTTTTTTACATTCACTTATTGCAACAGCTTCACTTATATAATTACAAATACGTTTAAGAACTTTAGATATAATATAGCGTACAGAACAGATAATGCATTGCAAAAAAGAGTATGATAGTATTTTGACCAGAACTTTAATAAATTCAATACTTCCAGCGTTTATAAATTAAAATGTCAATTTCCTGATTGCGAAGCCATATATATATATATATATATATATATATATATATATATCGTATATATAGGTCAAATTGGCAGAACATTTGTTACAAGATATAAAGAACATAGACAAATTTCACACAGTAATAGGGTTCAATCAGCGTTCAATGAACACATTTATAACAATCAACATTTCTTTACGAACATGGAATCAGATATGACTATCCTGCATGTACAAAGTAAAGGTCAAACTTTAAACATTCTAGAATCCATAGAGATTTATAAAGACAAAATTACAAATAAAAATAATTTAAATGATAAAGCTCCAATTAACAATAATATTCTCATTAAGTCCACACCTGTGCAGTAACGGTCAGCGCGTCTGGCTGCGAAACCAGGTGGCACGGGTTCGAATCCCGGTCGGGGCAAGTTACCTGGTTGAGGTTTTTTCCGGGGTTTTCCCTCAACCCAATACGAGCAAATGCTGGGTAACTTTCGGTGCTGGACCCCGGACTCATTTCACCGGCGTTATCACCTTCATTTCATTCAGACGCTAAATAATCTAGATGTTGATACAGCGTCGTAAAATAACCCAATGAAATAAAAATATATTCTCATTAATCTGAGTATTACTTTTCAATTTGACCAGCTTAGTCATAACACGCCACCAACGTCAGTTTTATGCGCCGCATTCAGTCCTCTACCCACACCAGCGTCGCATCTCAGCGAACATCAGCGCATTAGTCGTAAGTATTCATTTTTTTTACTATGGCCGTTTCCAATTTTAAACACATTATTATACTTTAATTCCAACATTGTAATTTTTAGTAACATTATATCGATGGCTATCCGCCAAATTATAAATTTTACAGGAGACGAAAAAACTATTTTTTCATTGTCCATCCGTAGTATTAATTATGAAATTTGGACTTAAATATGTGTGAAAGGGTAGAAAATGAATGTACCATGTATCACACATGAATTATGCTCGGTTTCGTTAATATGGTTCTTAAGATGTTTTGTTGGCCAGAGTATTTCTCGCTATTATTATCTTATTATGAGTTAAGTTGTTTTAATGGACTGATATTGGTGGTTAAGATCATTTCAGATATTAAGGTAATTTTAACTATATAGGGCTGCTCCTCGAACTGTTGCACGCAGGTACAGTAGAACTTCTGGACTTCATAGAGGTCACCGTTGTTCCCCAGGACTGAGGTAAACAGGTCCCCCCCCCCTATTTTTAAAGGATTATTTTAGGGGATACTCCACTAAAAATTACAAAAGCTTTTCAACCGAGTAATAACAGGCATTTTCCATATTTATTCTGTGTTTAATTTCCTCTCGAGTGTCATATATACTTGTTATTGTTGCTTCAAGATATTTGAATTTTTCTACCTCTTCGAAGGATAATAATAATAATAATAATAATAATAATAATAATAATAATAATAATAATAATAATAATAATATAATAATAATTTATAATAATAAGCCACCGACGTGGCTCAGTCGGTTAAAGCGCTTGCCTGCCGGTCTGAAGTTGCGCTCGGGCTTGGGTTCGATCCCCCCTTGGACTGATTACCTGGTGGGTTTTTTCGAGCTTTCCCCAACCGTAAGGTGAATGTCAGGTAATCTATGGCGAATCCTCGGCCTCATATCGCCAAATACCACCTTGCTATCACCAATCTCATCGACGCTAAATAATCTAGTAGTTGATACAGCGTCGTTAAATAAACAAAAATAATAATAATAAATTGAATAATCTCAGCTACGTTATATATTTATAACCTCTAAAAAAATCAACATTTGGAGGCAATATCTTGTATTCCAGGTTAGGAATACAAAGTTAACGGAAATAGTAAAGAGTACTATAAACATTCCGGCAGTAATGTGACATGTTTAGTTTAAGAAAATGTCAGCTGGCTGAGCCGAGTACGATGCTTTCTTTCGACTTCATCGACCTCTGAGAATCGGCAGCACGGGCGGATCATTGACTCGGCGCACGAAATCAAGAGGGTTGATGGATTTAAAAGAATACCCTGGATGTGCTGCACGACATACGCCCTAACGCCCTAAATAGTAGATATTGGTCACGTGATTAAATCGTGTTGCCTGAGTCGAAACAGACGCCTGTCACATGATCGAATATGCGCAAGGCAGACATCTTTTGTCATCCAGCAGTAATTGTTTGTTTACGCCATTCAGCTGTCAGATATGCTTACCTCCACCAGAGTTACTCTCCTTTTATTGAAGTGTCTAGCGACTCCACCGTAAACTCGGAGCTTTGTGGAAGCGATAAGGAGTCGTAATGTTACCCAGTTTGACGTGTTTGTGGTATTTACATTTCACCCTCTTCTGTGTTGAAACAATAGCAGAGAACAAATTTCTTAATGAAATTGGTTTGGGTTTTTTCACTAAGTATAGACAAATATTTGTAAATTTATAAGTTTAAATTCTAATAAAATATGTTTTTTTTTCTTCTACAACGGGAAATAAAATTTATTCCATTACGTGTTACTAGATCCCGCGACGCAGCATCATGGCATAAGTCTAAGGAGTCTAAATTTCCTTGTGCTCGATTAAGTTTTCGACTTATTCAACACTTCACAATGGTTAATGGTTAATGATTTGATGTGCAATGTCTCTGTTTATTCTGTGGTGTTCGCTAATGATGCCAATTTTTTGATAAGTCATAGTGATATTAATGAATTGAAAACTCTAATTCATTTTTTTAATGAAGCCAAGAAATGGTTTAGTTCCAATAAATTTCTTTTAAATGAAAGTAAAACTGCATCTTTGTTATTTAGTAGTACAGTCATTGAAAATAATAACTTAAAACTTCTTGGTATTATTGTGGACAGCACATTTACCTGGGCAGACCATGTTGATTTTATTTGTAAAAAAATTGTCAGGAGTAATATTTCTTCTGCGAAATTTGAAAATGTATGTTCCAAAGAATTACATTAGAGTTGTCTATTTTTCTTATTTTCATAGTATACTTTCTGACGGACTACTTTTATGGGATAATAATACTCATAAGGTTCTTATGTTACAAAAAAAAAGATATTAGAATTATAACAAATTCATCAATGAAGGCACACTGCAGACCGTTATTTCTGAATGAAAAAATGACTAAAATCACTGTATATTTATCAAGCCCTAAATTTTGTCAAAGATAACTCACGAATGTTGACACATAGGAATGATGTTCACCTATATAACACCAGAAACCGCGACCTTTTTTGATACACCTAAGTGTAGGCTAACCAAAACAATGAATAATTATTTTATTATGTCTTTAAAAATTGCAAATAAATTTCAGACACATGTTTTCAATCAGGAAAGGAAGTATTTTAACAGACTTGTCTCTGGTTGGTTAATCAACAAACCTTTTATGATATTAATGAGTTTTTTAATGTTAATGTTGTTCAGTGTTTCTGATACAATTATTGTATTGTTTTTTTATGTATTTGTTGTTTATTTTATATGTATTACTTGACTTTGTCAATTACACAAATTTCTATTCACTGACTGTACTGAATATACTCAATACTCAGTTTTCAAGACCTTTCAATATTTTACAAGTTTTAGGCTATTGTCAATCACTCACAGTACCTGGTTGAGTGTTAGAGAAGGCCGTATGGCCTTAACTCTGCCAGGTTAAATAAATCGTTATTATTATTATTATTATTATTATTATTATTATTATTATTATTATTATTATTATTATTATTATTATTATTATCTTAAAAGTCTTCGATTTCATTTAGAGTAAATAAGAACATGTTCTTCACTGAACAAATACTTCACAATTGTTTTAAGGACTTGACCAATGAGATTCGAAAATATTGTGGCGCCAATAATCACAAAAAAAACATGTTATCCTGGCCGAGAAAAGATGTTTAATTAAATTATACGAATTGAAACTTTGCCTATGCGCCAGGTTTCTTTGGAATACCACAATAAAACGAAGAGAGATCATACGAATGAGGAAATTGCAAGGCAGATATTTCGAGTTATGTATCAATACATTTATGTTCTGAATGAAGAAAAATCTAACCCAGTGGTCCTCAAACTTGTTAGAACTGCGGACCCTCTTCTCATAGATCAGTATTTTCGCGGACTCCTTCAAAGTCAATGGAATAATGGTTAGGTTAGAATTTGGATTAATATTTGAATATGAGTTGTGATATTTCTGTTATATTTTCCTAAATTAAATCAATATTTACTGTATATTTGAGTTAAAACGTAAATAATATAATACTGTCTTGAAAAAAGTAGATGGCGCCTTCATTATCATTTTAAAACAGAGCTAATATTGAAAACAGTAAAGCAAAAGAATACAAGAATATAGTTTCAATGCATTCTTTGCATAATATTATTGTATTGAAAAAGAAATCAATTAGGTCTTTATTTTTACAAGTTTACCTACTTCAGTGAGAATGATGGATTTATTTATTTTATTGGGTTATTTTACGACGCTGTATCAACATCTAGGTTATTTAGCGTCTGAATGATATGAAGGTGATAATGCCGGTGAAATGAGTCCGGGGTTCAGCACCAAAAGTTGCCTAGCATTTGCTCGTATTGGGTTGAGGGAAAACCCCGGAAAAAACCTCAACCAGGTAACTTGCCCCGACCGGGATTCGAACCCGGGCCACCTGGTCTCACAGCCAGATGCGCTGACTGTTACTCCACAGGTGTGGACAGAATGATGGAACTGATTCTTTTTTTTTTGTGCTTAAAATATCTTAAAATTTAGGCTCAATGTTAATTATCTTCACTCGTTTCCTTTTAACTGTTCTGATAAAGGAAAGAGCAGAAAATACTTCCTCAAACAAACTAAGTCGTGGGAGACGGTATTAAATGTTTCAAGCTTCGTTCTGAAATTTTGTTTAGCGTGAGCTTACAGCCAGAAATAAAAAGGCTGACATTTTCCCAAGCATACGGTAACTGAACAAATAGATCATCTTCCTTTTTTGTGAGATTGATTCTCCATGCTGATAAAGGGAATAAAGTCGACCTCGGTAGTGTAATTGGTATAGCGCTGGCCTTCTGTGCTCGAGGTTTCGGGTTCGGTCCCGGACCAGGTCGATGGCATTTAAGTGTGTTTAAATGTGACAGGCTCATGTCAGTAGATTTACTGGCATGTAAAAGAACTCCTGCGGAACAAAATTCCGGCACACCGACGACGCTGATATAACCCCTGTAGTTGCGAGCGTCGTTAAATAAAACTTAATTTCTAATAAAGGGAATAAATCCACATATTGTTAGTATCAGGAACCAGAAAACAATATCTGATTTCATCTTCATCCGTACAATGATGACTTTTAAGCCAACTACCCATTGTGGACAAAAACTTATAAAATGTTTGTTGTTATTGTGTTTAAACAGTCTTACAGTGTTTAGGCCTTAATAACGTCATTAACACACGAAGACTGTAAACCTACATCATATTAAATACCCAGATTGCTCGGCGTTATAGGTTTTGACGGTAACAACTTTTGTCAGGTTTACTATGCTGCCATCTAGTTGTTACATAAGAAGTCACATCATAACTCTCATTTGAATTGCATTAGTGACTGTACTGCCATTTCGTGTTCGTTTACGGCGGACGGGTGGCAATCCTGGCGGTTGTTCTCTTCAAAATGCAACCGATTTTAACATAGGAATGAGCAATCTGTATGTGATCTGGGCTGTAAATAACAATCTAACAAATTTATAAGCTGTATCAACAAATGCCAAATAAGCTTGAGATATTATTTTTACATAAAAATTCCAATTTAATTAATTTAAAGAATTTATGATTTGTACTAACAAACACTAATGGGCTTCTGACAATAATTACACATTAAAGAAAGATAAACATTTTTCTCCTGAAGAAAAACTTGCCTATCTATACTTCGTTCCATAATGTCTGACAGCAGATGTAAACATTGCTGGCAGAGGAGGAGAGAATTATTGCTATTGCATCATTGGCAGAGGTCTCATTCCACACTTGACTTGAAGTTGGGAAATCTGAAGCGTTCTCTCCCCGTCCAACTTCAAGACAAGCGTGAAATGAAATCTCTGCCATTGGTTGAATAGCAATTATATTTCTTTCCTCCTCTTCCAGCAATGTTTGCTTCTCCTGTCAAATATTATGGAGCGAAGCATAGGCTATTCGTGGACCTCCAGAATGAGCTTCGTGGATTTCTGGAGGTCCGCGGACCCCACTTTGAGAACCACAACTCTAACCTATATCCCTGATTATATAATAGATTGGCTATCCCGATGTTAAACACGGTAACATGTGAAAGAGAACAACCATCAGGATCGCCAATGTCGATTGGGAATGACCGCTAGATGGAAGTACAGTTGTTCCATGCAATTCAAATGAGAGTTGTAACGTGATTTCTTATGCAGTAGCTAGATGGCAGCATAGTGAAATTGGTAAAAGTTGTTCCCGTCAAAGCCTATAAAGACTTAGCAATATGTGACTGGGCTTATATCCTAGACAAATACTAACCGTAAAGATATTGTTTTATAACAATATGCAATCGTAATATTATTCGTTTTTGGTTTCCGTGCAAACACGTAATACAAATATTGTTCTGTACAGCCTATTTATTCTCCAAATAATTTACAGATTATTTATATTGCAGTATTTGGTAAGTAGGCTTACGTAGGTTATAATAAACTTGAAACACATGTTTTAAAATCTCGTCAAATCTTTAACAATATGAAACAGTATTTGATTAATTTCTTTCAATGTTAATCAGTCTTTGACAAGTTTTCTTCTAAAGCATTGAATTTGAACAAAAATTTGATCGTATACAAGTATCTTAAGTCATCATTTCCTAGGACTCGCGTTATGGAATGAGCACTGTTTCGAGTCCTCAAGGGAGAGGAAATTTCTCTTGAAATTCCGGCCGATGTATGGAAACGTACACGTGGGACATTCTCTGTATTAAAATGACCACAAAAATAAAATGAATTATACTGTTATTGATATTGGCGATGTTTTTGAACTTCATTATTGAAGAAGCAGTCTAATGACAATCTGATACATAATCACATACATGTTATCTATTTTTCCTATAATGTATAGTCAGGACGGCATGATGTTGATGTGGTATTTATTTTTTTCCTGTTTTCTAGTTCAGTAATACATTAATGGACATAAAGAGCTTTCTCCATTGATTAATAGAGTTCGCTGCTAATGTTATATCGACAAAAACGTTTCATATAAAATAGGGATTTTACGTGGCTTTCAGGGAATTTATGTAATAGCACCACTATACCGCTATGCGTTGAGTGTATGAGCCAGGGAGTCTGGGTTGAAGTCCCGGTCGATTCACCCTGAATTTATAACTTGTGTTGGGCAAGTCAGAGGTCCAGGCAGCACAGATTTTCTCCAGGTACTCCGGTTCCCCTGTGACATCACACAAATTCATCATCATCATCATTATACATTCATTACTAATGTAATGAAGACCCACCACCTGTGGTGCACTCTGGACAGTTTTTGACGAACTAGGTGGTTTGTACTTTCAGGAATTAGAGACATCTGTGAGCTAAGCTCGTAGAGTGGGGATCAAAAACGGCAATATAGGAATCATTACACGAAGAAACTCTGCAAATAATTGTTTCATGATAACAAGTACTGTCCAAATTTTACGAGAGGATCTCTGCGAGGGAACTGTGGTCCTTGCGGGGTAAGAAGAAATCGAAAAATCGAAAGAGAATTGGGAGGACAAATTTAAAAGGTACGCAAAACGCATCCTTGCAAGGAGTTGGGGGCTGTACAAAATTAAATATGTGAGCTCCAAGCCTGTTGGCCACTAGTCTCACTCCGGGTTACGCTGCTCCAATGAAGGAGCTCTAGAAAATTTTGAAGGGGAAGCCGAAATTGGACGTAACCTCTTACAAGAAGAGAGAGTGAGCCAGTAATTCAGCTTTCTTGAAGGAGCAGGTGGATAGGAGTCGTGTCATTGGCCGGCTGGGACAGACAAGACTCAGTTAATGGCCAGCCGGTTCCGTTCGGAGGTAGGTTATAAGAGTAGGGGAGAAACTCGCATTCCTTGCTCGGATATTCTCGTGAAATGCAAACTGTACTGTTATTGTTGTTGTTCTTGTTGCTGTTGTTTAGTCAACTGTCCAAAGACATATGAACCTCACAAGTGATACCAAGAAGGAACCACCTATGAGGCAAATAGGCCAGGAGATAATGGGGTGGGGTGGCCAGTTCCTTTCCCCCTCCATTCCACGCATCATCGACTAGCTACATATTTAACAAGTATTAATTTTTAAAAACTAATGCACTATTAACATAACGCAGAAGAATTAAATTCTTATCGTCCTGAGTCCTGGGACATTTGTTGTTTTATTTTTCAATTTGAATATAATTCTACACTTCAAAAAAAAATCACTAACATGAAGAAAAATGCTGAAAAAATCTGCAGGTATATTAGAGTATACTTCAATTCTCTGCACATATATCTTATCTTGTATCATAATCATGAATGAAGTATGCTATAGTATACTATACTCTCAGGAGGATATAATTTGTGTGTTCATAATCTATATTCATTAACGTAGTAGATAACTTCTGGCACTAGTACATTATTCTTGGGATGTCTTGCACTATTTCTTAACTGATGATGTGATTAAATGATGTTGCAATCGATTTAAACCAGAAAAATACGTTTTTATCTCCCCCTAAAAACGCCTTTTGCAGACTTACACCTATATTTCGAAGTAAGTACAGTAGTAACTAGACATGTTCTATATCCAATATGATAAAGTTTTATCTCTGTTTATAAAATTAAGACAATACGGATACTACAGAACATTCAGCAACAAAAAGACTATAATCGTTATAATTATATGAAAATTGGAATTTCAGTCGGTTTCAATGAAAAATGCAGCGTCATGCGAATAGGGCCGAAGCTGCAATATCAGCAGATTATTTAGTTGGCTGCGGCAGCATTTATTTCTGCGTGGTGTAATATTTAAGAAGTAGGCTATACAATGAATTAATAGAAAGAAATTCAGAAATAAAATGCAGGCGGGATTCACAGAAACCTAACGAATTAGATGAAAGTAAGAGGAAGTTTGTAACAAAGAATATGAACAAAAACAGACCATATGACAGGGGTAGAGAAAAAATACATATAGGTTTTAAGGGCTTTGAGAGCATTTACTTTAAGTGATGCTAGAGGACGAAATTTTGAATCAATACGTAAATATATTTCTTGTATATTTTCTCATCCAAGAGTACCCCGAAGTGAAAGTTTGTTACTTTCGGTCAAAATTGACGGTTTTCCGTTTTTATCATTAACAAATTGCTTAAGGTTTAAAATAACTCTCCACTAATTTCCATGCCCATAGAGCTATCCAATCACCTGTTACAGTGAGAAAAATTTATATTTGTTTACTTTCATATCTACAGTTGCAAACTTTTTAACTCATTTAAATTCTCATTTTTCTCTGCTTAGATTTTTTATACATTTCCCTTTACTAAAATATTACTCTCCCTACAAATGTTGTAGTAGATACATGATTTTTTTGTGGAATACTTGAATGTGTGCTTAATAACATTGCTATCAAGACTTCTTTTATATCTCGTATTATATGTGTTATATATTATATATATTTTTATTTAGAACACTTGAATTTTTTTTACAAATTGTACTCGTATAATCGACTAAATTAAATACCTTCTTTCATTTTTTGAGTAAATGGAATGGAAACCCTCGACAGCAAATGTGATTTATAAGAGTTGAACAGATATGTATACAAAATTTCAAACGATAATTTTGTTTAATTTCTGGAAGAGAATAGCAGTTTTTTAAAATGTCACTTAAATTTCAAAAATACTAATAATATTCATACTTTTCTTAACCGAATTGGATGAAATTGTTGTACGGAGACTATTTAAATGTAGCATGATAACTGTACAAATTTTCAGATCTCTACTTTTAATAATTTAGAAAATTGAAATTTCACCTCGGTTTATCTTTAATTACAGTTACCAAAATACCAATGTCTTTGTAACGATTGTCCACCTTTCAAGTTAATCAGGCAGTATTTTGCCCCTCAGATGATATTGCTTTAATAACTCTCTTTATTGACGTATTTATTTTAATTATTTATAAATAATCAAACGATACGCACCATTACATCAAGCAATTGAAGTGTTTATCCTCAGATCTTAAATATCCGTCAATCCTGGTTAAAATATTACCGGAAAATCATGAACTGCAGAAGAATATATAATAGAAAATGCCTCTTCCCTTGCCTTGCATTTTCGTGCTCGTTTAAGTATGTTCTTTTTTATATTGAGTCAATTTTTCGCGATTCATTTGCACGCTTTCTTCCACGCCACGCTCTCGTTAGTTCAGTCCCTGACTTCGGCGTATTTTTTAGCAGAAAGCTTCTCATAAACATAATTTCACTCACTGGCTTTGTACAACGTCACAACACTTCCAGAAAATGCACTGCCTGGCAGCAGCCCCACCCCCATTAATGTATGCATATTGGTGGAAAACTGCAAACAACAACAAATTTATTTACGTGGTAACATAATAAAGTATATAAACTCCGTAGTAACAACATGTAAAGACCTCATAAAATGTTCGTCACAGAATTTTGTTTCACAGCTTTCGACTCGTACCCTGCCTAAAGAAACTTAATTTTAAAAATCTGTTATCCGACGCATTATCTATACTCTGCCTAAAGTAGTTTCACTTTATAAATGTATGTCCAACACCTTTGCCTATACCCTGCTTAAAGAAATTTCACTTTAGAAATATGTATCCAACGCTTTTGTCTATACCTTGCCTAAAGAAGTATCACTTTAGAAATGCGTACCCAACGCCTTTCTCTATACTCTGCCTAAAGAAATTTCACTTTAGAAATCTGTTATCCGATGCTTTGTCTATACTCTGCCTAAAGAATTTTCGCTTCAGAAATGTGTATCCAACGCCTTTATCTATACCTTGCCTAAAGAAGTTTCACTTTAGAAATGTGTATCCATCGCCTTTGTCTATTGCACTTTAGAAATGTCTTGTCCAACGCCTCCATCTGTTAGAGCTAATCCACACAACGAAAGAAGTTTTCGATTAATTTATATTGTAAAGTTTGTAATAAATCCAAGACAAAGTGTTCAAAAGGAAGTGCTATATTTCAAATTAATAGCCTACAATGTTTTGAACGTTTGTTTTCGACAAATGTACATAATGTAAACATAGCTTAGCAGTAATCAACTTAGAAACTGTTGTATCTGTTTCGTGAACTCCACTCACAATTCGAATCGGTGTCATCTTAGCGGAGGCAGGCGGACAGAATATCTCTCTCCTGCAGGCGCAGTGTCTTACGTTAACGTAATGTGACGTTGGAGAAGATTCCAGACCTCTTCCATTTCTGCTCGTATTTCGGAAGAGGATTAGCGCGTTTCCCAAGACTGCCGCCTGTGATATACTCATCCTAATGACGAAAAGTGAAATATGTTTGTTTATTGACTGCTATCTTGTCGTATATGTAGGTTATGAATGCAGAACATCGTGCATTTATCGATGTGTAACATGAAGATGCTCTAGTCTAGAGTTAGCTTTTTTTTTCCATTACCTCTATTTACATACCTGTAAAGATGTCCCGCATACAAGCAATAAGATGCAGAAATGTATAGCTCCCTCCCTATGGCAAACTTATACAAGGGCCTGCCTCTTTCCCAATTCTACAGAGTGATACAATTTCCCCTTACTATTAAGTTTTATGTAATCCTAAATTTTATACAAAACCCTCGAAATTACTATACCTGTTTCTCTGAGTTCCAACTGCAAGTTAGGTTTGGTATAGTTGAGAAGGCGAGAGCTGGCATGTGAGCTGTGCGAGAGTGGAAAGAATGAATTATTATCAGGAAGAAAGTTTGTTTCATGATGATTAATATTACACGAATCTACCGACACGGAAATTTCATCTCACAAGCAAACATTCTCACGGGGACAGAACAAAGAATTAATTTTTTTTTCCACCGTCGAAACAACTGCTTATACAAATTTTGGCCACTCGAGCGCAATTACGAGGGCCCCTCCAGAAAGTAAATTTCCTTGGGGCCGTTTACGGAAAGGGAACATAATTTCATGGAAAGATTTATTGGTACAGATACTGCAATTGTTGATCTGTTTTTCAACATATTCTTCACCAGAATTGAGACATTTGTCATACCGTGTGATCAACAGAGAGGTGCAGACGGCTGTCTCACACTGGTTCCGATCCCACGCGGCATACTTCTACGACACAAGGATACAAAAGTTTATCCCACTGTATGACAAAGTCTCATTTGACGTGAGAATATGTTGAAAAATACTTCAACAATATATGTATCTGTTCCTATAACTCTTTCCGTGAAATTGTGTTTTCTTTCTGTAAACGGCCCAGATAAACTTATTTTCTGGCATCCCTCGTAATTGCACTCGAGTGGCCAAAATTTGTATAAGCACTTGTTTTGACATTATTAACATGGTGGAAGAAAAAAAAAATAACTTTTTTATCTGCCCACATGAGAATGTTTGCTTGTCACACTAAAACCTGTTTTTCTCTCCATACCCGTTTGTGATACAGCCACAGTACACGATAAGGTCACAGGACAGGTCTTGCCTCCTCTGCTGTACTTCTATACCTCCAGTGTAATTCCTCAATTGAAAATAGGCAACTCTTCTTCCATTTCGTTTCCAAGATAAGTTAGCACCAGTTAATATTAGACAATTACTTCGTTTTAAAACGGTAATGAAGTAAGCACCTGTGATGGGTTGTATTATACCGACAAATCAATAATGTATTATGCTGACACAGATTCTATGAGGAGGAAATATGTAGAAGATTAGAGGTTCCCAAATTTTATTAAAACAGTCCAGCATTAAGTTTCAAACTGTACATAGTGTAAAATCCGAACCCGCAAATCACTATTAGCTGCACGCCTTAATCACCTTGTCTAGTATGACAGCACATTCCTTCCTTTTGCATTTAAGATATGAAGAGTCCACTGCAAGAATGATGGATGTCATTTGGAATACATCTTGCAGGAGAAGCAATTGAAAGTTTGAAATGCTTAGCGCTCAAAGCTTAACTGTGATTTTCCGATCATTACTGGACAATGACTATCAGTGTTAATGCCATATAACTCTCTATGTACATTCTATATGTCTTAAGCTATGCATTGACAGTCTTGGTTCATTTTCGACAAGAAAGTGACATCCATCATTCTTGCAGTGGACTCTTCATATGGTTAAGAGTACTGTGTTTAGAGAATTAAATGGGAATTTGAGGGTTACATAACCTCGTGTAAAGAAGGAGCAGATGACTCGCCTGACAGGCTTATATAACCGTTCACTATAACTTCTTATATAGTCCTACTTGTCACAAACTATCATCCGCGACAGACCTGTCACCTATTCGCGAAGCATCGGTCAGATGATGTACGATATCTTGGTGAAATCCGGGAAAAAATATAATATAATGATTATAAAGGCTACCCTACAGGATGATTTAGTAAAAGCGTTCAAAAATTAAAAAGGAAATATGGGATTTTCTACAGAACATTTTGAGATATGGAGCTTGGGGTCTGCGAAAGAAATATGAGCTTAAACTACATGCCTACCGTTATAGCTTATTGTTTTCCGTATTATCTACATTGATTATTCATTACTTAATTTCATTTACAATTGTTACATTCATTTACAGTTGTTACTTACATTTATTTATAATTATTATTCATTTGTATTTATAATTATTATTTATATTTACTTACACTTATTTACATTTGAAATAATCTTCATATCTGTGTTAACAACATACCATTTTGTACAGTACCTACAGTAAAAACAGTTGATCGAAATGATGGCTATCAATATTACTCAGTATTTACATTTATAATTCGCAGACCCCAAGTTGTCTACCTCAAAATATTCTGTAGAACATCCCCTATTTCCTGTTCAATTTTGTACACATTTATCGTTTCACCTTGTATACACTGAAACTGTAAAATGTATAGACGAAGTGAGTTTTGTTATTTTTTAAGATTGTAAAGAGTGCCTTCTGTTTGCAATCCAGAAAACTGAAGTTTATTCTATTAAGTTGCTAGTGAAAGATTTTATTTATGTTTCTTGAAAGACGCATCAAGAAAAACTTGAGAGAAAGGGAGATCATGAAGGAACTGAATTCATTCGAAATATGTAGAATGTACTTGGTGAACAATTTATCTCCTGCCTGGAAAGCGGCAGTTCTGGCTATCGACAGGTGAGCTTGTGAGCTTCCATACACTAGTTACGGAGACAACGCAGTATCGGTGATTCGACAAACACAAACTGTTAATGGAAAATATTATTAAATGTATGCAGTTAAAATAAAACAGCACTGTCTCTGTAATCAGCGTATAACAGCGCGCTCGTCGATAGCCAAAGTTGCCGCTTTTCGGTCGGGAAATAAATTGCTCATCGAATACATTCTAATAAGTTATAAGAATTTTAAATGTTATTTTAGAAACAACTGAGACTTTCATTTTTGTGAATTACATCTGTGTAATACTCTGGTATCAGAATCTTAAAATTTAATTTAAAAATATATGTATGTTTGTAAATTATGTATAATGTTATGTTATTTTCAAGTCTATTTTATCAAAACGGAACTGTTCCCGAACACGAGCTTTGCTCTTTCGGGGTACTTTCATGTAGCGCTTTTATGAATCCTATGTTAATATTGTTGTTGTTTAGTCACCTGTCCGAAGACAGGTTTGAACCTCATAAGTAACACCAATAACGCATCACTCATGAGGGAACTAGGCCAGGAGATAATGGGGTAGGGTGGTCAGTTCCTTTCCCCCTCCAATGTATACATCGCCGATTAGCTAAAGCTCGTGCATTATGTCAAGACACTCCCCCACTCTTCCTACAGAGCTGCGCACGAGATCGGATGAGTCTACTTACGAATTATAGGGCAGTGGATTAGCCTTTGCCTTGAACTCGGTAACACACGCCCGACCTTCCCATCTACTCCTATCCCCTCCATAGAAACGTTGTTCCCCTATTGCGCATCGCGAGTGTCTTGACAAAATACAAGAGCTGTACATAGCCCTATTCCACTAATCAGACATCAGATCCATACAAACTATTGAAGGGTTCAGAGCCATAGTGGGCCAAGCGCCATTTATTAAAAACGGAGAAAGCAAGGATTAAAGTTAAGTGAATACCATAGTTTAATGAAGATTGACATATAATTTAGTTTTAATGTATATGCTTTATTTTACTTGCTATATTATGTTTCCATTGAATTACGGTAATAACTTCATTCTAACCCTTGTTTTCTACGGCTTTAGTAAATGGCGCTTAGCCCACTATGGTTTTGAACCCTTCAATTGTTCTTCCTTTGACACATATTGTCAAGTGAGATATACTGCCTGATAATAGATACACATATCAGCCAGAACCTCAATCAAAGATGAATGTTATTTTTAAATAAATAAAATAAATAAGTAAATAAATAGGGTATGTCTTTTTCGGATAATCTCATGTGCCTATAATTGTATATATTCCTATGGGGCTTTTGTTATGTTTCTAACGTTTTATATATTTTCTCTTTTGTATAGCTCAAATTTCAGAACAAGGAAGCAGTATTTTTAAGGATATAATTCTATATAACCTCAACAATGCATTCGTGGACATAAATTTTCCAAAATTCCTTCTAATAATAGTATAGGTTTTGTTTAAAGTTTCATAAGATCTGTTAGAATGTCACATGGATCAAATAAATCGTGTTGAAACACGCAATAAACACAATAACTGGGCAATAAACTTTGTAACCCTCGAATTGAGCTATTCCATTGTGAGAAACGAGGCACTAACACATATCCAGCTGTGCGTGCCACAGTTTGGGGTGCAAGTGGATTAGCATATACACATTAGCGACACAGGAAACGTTGAATCGTAATTACAGGAAGTGAAGTGAATATTGCATGTGTGGCGGTACATTTGCATCTCCACTGGGTCACGCAGCAAGTAGCGGCACGTGAAGCTGCAACTGTATTGGCTCAAACTTGATTTTTAGAGATTAAATATCGTTTGACGAGTTACACGAAACTAATTGGCCTATAGACGGAATTATAGACCTGATAATCGCACATCATTAATTCCAATTAACGTAACAAATAAGTATGAATGGTAAAAATACTTTTTTTTTTAATGGAAATGGATTTTTTAAATCTCACATGACTTATTACTAGAGCCCGGATGTTTAGGCATTTATTTTGGTTAAAATAGGCAGGCATATAGGCACTAAAATAGTAAAAATAGGCAGTGAAATAGGCATTTATTATTCATGGAAACAGACAAAAATAGACAAATACTTAATGAACTATCGTATACGGTACTCACTTTTCTTGGTTACATGTCACAACAAATGTGCTTTTAAGTTGTCAACTGTCATAGTGAGCCGCCTGTCAGACAGAACGTTTTTCGTGGTGGAAAAAATCTTTCTACTTCTACTGAAGTGATTGGAGTAAACTTAAAACAACTTATTTCAGAAGGACTGTCTCTAATTTCTTTCAGAGATCGGGAAAAACCTGCTATGTAGTGTCTCAAAAAAGTGGGGTGTGAAAAGGGATTAGAGACTTCAAAGTACGCGTGACTTGTGCGTGCAAGCGACAACAGTAACGGGACCTGGAGACTTGCTTTTAATACTTCCCTCATCTCCTTTCTTTCGTTGGTAAACCCCGAAGTGACCTGAACACTGAGGGTTATACTGTTCAAACATATTTGATAAGTGACATAAAAGATGGAATCGGTAGGGGAGAAAAGTTTACGACTTCTTGGAAACATATATATTGCTGAAGAATAAGATCCTCAACAAATATTTGTTAAGGTGAATATATATATTTTTAATTTGTACAACCGTTCTTTTTTGTTTTTTTTATATAATTTATGTGCGGTTTATTTTAAATGCATTAAAAATATAGAAAATGTACAATAACGGAAGGCTAGAAAAGGCATTTAACCTTAAAATAGGCAAGAGGAGCTAAAACAGGCAAAAAAGGTAAAATGAAAATTGGGCCTGTCGGCCCCAAATGTGTGAAAACGTGTTTATCTCTAATAGATCTTTCATACATACACTCAGTATAAAAAAGGCATTTTGCCTAACATCCGGGGTTATTATCCTTATTAAAATAATTTAAATATAGAACTCACGCTTTGAAACACTGAAGTGTCATCTTAAACTTTTAACATGTTTCGGCATTTAAATGGCAAATTAATTTCGCTCATGCATTAATTTGCCAATGGAGTGTAAGGTCAGTTGGATTTCAACCAATTAAATCCGTCTAGCACTGCAATATTGTCGATTTGTTATTGTCACTTTTTTATAGTTGATGATTTGCAATTGTTTCGTGCTTAGAATGCTACGAAATTATTTAGAATGCAAGGGATATTGAACTGTGTCTATACAAATGAATGAGGAATATCATAACCTAGTTATAAATACTCAGAAATAATCATAATCAATTTCTTCAGTATCAAGTACGAGCTATAAATTTATTTTTATGGAATAGCACTTCCATACTTGTACATTTAATTAAATTTCCATATTTTTATCAACAGTAATCTCACAGTCTAGTATATACAGTCCCGAAGCTTGAGTTGTGAGGGTACTAGGAACAATTGACTGTGCCGGTACTATTTTGCATAGTGGTTAGCAACTATCTATGGATGCATATTTCCTACGTATTGAGCTTCGTGACTGTATATACTAGACTGTGGTAATCTCACTAGAGGTTTTGATTTGTCTAGAGAAAATCAAAACTCGAGTGGGATTTAATTGACTATTACACAATTAGAAGAAAGTATATAAAGATTAGAAGAAATAAAGTATTCTAATACAATAAAATATATATTAATTGACTTACTAAAATTCTATTTCACTAATGTTAGCTTCATCATATCATTTGAACGGAGTCGCCATTTTCAGTCGACTGTCTATGCGGTAAACAAATGACGATCGCAAAGTATGTTTTGTAGTACCGTAAAGAACTTGCAGTTTGAAATGTTGGCAAACAAAAAACAAATGTTAGGGAAGTGATAAAAGTAAACAAATGCTAGGAAAGCTATAAAATAAACAAATGCTAGGGAAGTGATAAAATTGTACGATAAGCAGCCATGATTGGTTGAAAGACGTCCTTTCGTACCATTTTATTGGTCAAAAGTAGTATGACGTAGTAAGAGTGTAATAATCTTTTTAATATAGGTTTACTTATAATAAAAACGAATATTTGCATTAGCCTACTCCATTGTTTCCGTAATTCATAGTTATATACTTAGACTAGTTATCACTATACTTCGAAGTTGAGACACATTTGGCCGGTTTCATCAACCTTCGTTATCATTATAACGTCTCGTTAAATAATTTAATGACACGTTAGTCAGTTTTTGTGTTTCACCAAGTATCATTATTGCTAACGCATCTTTAAATTCATCGTTAATTTATTAGGACCTATTCGTCGCGTTAAAACAGTAACGATGCGTTAAGAAGTCAACAACATGGCGGACGTAATTATTCGATGATGAAGTTCTTTATTTAGAACTTCAACATAACGACGAACTTATATGTTGTAATAACACTCGGAATAATCATTTCGAAGATTTAAGTGATAAAGAATTCCACGAAAGCTACACATTAAGGAAATAAGTAGTAAGAATGTTCTAGAAGAAACTGAATACCAGTATACTGTATAGGTTAGAATACGACAGAAATCACCCACTTAACGCCTCTTCAACAGATTCTTCTCGTTTTAAAATAATGTTGCGGGAAGTTTTGAAATAGTAATTGATGATATGAACGGGGTATCAAAAGCTGTATTGTCTAGATATGTGAATAAATTATCAGACGTACTACCAACATTACAATAGTCATTATTTCTATAGGCCTAATAAGCTTATAGCTAAATTTTATGTTGTCATAGACAACATAGATTGTGTACATGTTCCAATCGTATATCCTGGCAGTAATATAGCCAAAAGATTCTGCAATAGAAGATCCTATTTTTCCTTCAATATTCAAACAATTTCATAGGCCTATGTAACACTCCGCATAGAAAAATTGTGCTAAACTAGCGCTGAGGTAGTTTCCTTCGTACTTTGCTTATAGCCTACACCTTGCACATACGAATCTGTGACAGGTTATGTTTGATTAGTTTAATTTTTTGTTATGCCTTGCATATACGATCAACTGCATTACCACAAAAAAAATCCCTTATAAGTTCAACGATTTTCACTTCTACCTCAGAACTACCTCAGCGCTAGTTTATTGAAATTGTAATAGGTTAGAATACGACAGATAGGAATCACCCACTTAACGCCTCTCCTACAGATTCGTCTCGGTTTAAGATAATGTTACGGTCTACACGGATAGCACAACATTCCAAAGGAGGATGCCTTTTAAATGAAAAGGGTGCAAAGAGATTTTCTTTTAGGAGACAATGGATACCCCTTAAAATCCAATTTAATGACATCTCTCCTGAATCCTGCCACACAAGTATGGCAAAATTGTTACAGGGTACTAATAAATCTGCATGAAATACAGTGGAAAAGTAGTATGCAATTTATGAAAGAGGCGATTTCCCGTCCTAAATTTAGGCCTAATATAACTGCTTAGAATGCTTTGTATATAATTAATTGTGGCATCAATTTTGAAGCTGTCGACCTTGTAGTCCGCTAAATGTTCTCAGATTTCCTTTAGAAGCTACAATTTAACTGCTCTATATTCCTATTATTTACATTTGGAAGCAGCTGTCTTTTTTTTTTAATTGCTGTATGACAACATACTGTATTTAGGAAGATGTTATTAAAATTACTGCCTCTTACCCGTTTGCCTATGATTGTTTCCTCATGCCAAACAAAGTTAGCCATGATCATATGTAACCAATGAAATTCGCGATTTCGAAGCCATGGTCGTATGAAAAACAAAACATGCAAGATACAAGTACAAAATCCCCTCGTTAGTAAACGCCTGTTAATTTTAAAGATACGAGGCTTGGTGAAATAGTCAACTTTTAAAGATTCCGTTAAAATTAAACGATCCATTTGTTGACAAGTCGTTTGTGCTGATTTAAAGAAGCTTGGTGAAACCGGCCAATTATCTCTTAAGTTATGTACACACACAATAGAACAGTGTTTGCAAAGCAACTGGCAAGATAGTCCTCTGTCCTCGTACACATATCATGTCAGTTGGATGGAGGTGTTGTAATATGCTTACGTAATACCAGACCCAACAAGGGAAAAAATAAACCTTCGCTTGGAGGACAAACATAAATATTATGTCTGATAGAATATAATGTATTATCGTTTTTCAGGCGTAGAAAAATAACATTTTTCTTAGTTCTATGAACTGTTATATTGAGCAGTACTATTTACAAAGACACTTTGTAGTCGTGGTGGTGGTGGTGGTGGTGGTGGTGGTAGCAAATTAATAATAATAAATTTGGAAGGAATGGTGAACGGGAGGAGAATTCGGGGCGGAAGAACATATCAAATGATGATGACATTAAGATATGTGGATCATAAGAGGAGACAAAGAAGAAGGCAGAAAATAGGAAGGATTGGAGAATGCTACGTTTGCAGTGAAAGAGCTGCCCTTGCGCAGAACACTGAATGAATGAATGAAATGAATGAATAATAATTTATTACCAGAATATCAGGACATGCATTTGTTTCCCTTTTTTAATTGGATTATTTTACGATCACCTTCTATGGTCATCTAGCGTCTGAATGAGGCGAAGGTGATAATGCCAGCGAAATGAATCCAGAGTCCAAGACCGAAAGTTACCCAGCATTTGCTCTTAATGGTTGAGAAAAAAACTTGTCTTTAAATAATAAGATTAATATTAAATAAATAAGTTTTAGATAACAGTATGTTATATTTAATATACACTAAATCTAATCTCTGAGTTATTATTATTATTATTATTATTATTATTATTATTATTATTATTATTATTATTATTATTATTATTATTATTATTATTATTATTATTATTATTATGTGACAATTTATTTAAAATTTCATTTTTAAACAAAAGAACTAGTTTGTACATACAGGATTTTGATTTCCATTGCACTTTGACATTTGTAAGATATTTGTTTGTAATGTGTCACTTATTTTAATTTCATAATATTGTGTTGTTCAATAGATATTGAATTTATAAATTTTTAAGAACGTTTTGGTTAAGTATGGGCTGTGAAGTGTCAAGTGAAAAAAAAGTTATACTTTCGACATATCATTTTCTTTGAATTTAACTGAGGAGTAAAGGCATTGGAAGACGCCAGAAGAAATTGTACCGTTTACTGAGAGAACTGTTTATCCTTCCAATATCACTGCCCAGTAAACATCTACGTATACTCGTACTTCAAATTTATTTTAATTTGTCGAGTTTGTTGAGTTATAACACACTGTTTTAAAGTGTATGCCAAACGCAAAGCGCTGTATTTACTGCTAAAGTAAACTTACATTATAAACGTGGAACAATATCTTGGCATTTCCTAACAGAGGTTCCCAAGGAAACAGGTTACGTCAATAATAAAATCACCTAACTTCATTTAAATATATTGTTCGAGTGAACATTTACATTTCAAGAACTATTAAAATCTCATGAGCTATGGCTCAAGAAATAGCATTCATGGTTATGACTTTAGTCTACCGCAGTTGTAGACGAAACGTCTGGACCCACCTTTTTCAGTAGGCCACGGCTTCTCAGTCCGGAGCTTATCTATTCTATTAGTTTACCTGAGTTAGATTCGAAGCAAGCGAATAGAGGTTCATCTAATTTCTCACCTTGTGTTCGTTCTATGTTCAATTTAGTTATGTCCTTGCTAAATTCCCGATATACGATCTAGGAATCCTTATGTTAGTTAATAACTAGTGTTGATCCTCAAAGGATTAGGTAGAAGAGCATAGAGAGAGAGAGAGAGAAAGAATGATGATAATGATGAAGATTATGAAATTAAATTATAATATTGAGAAAAGAGGAAATACCTGCTAATCATATATTAGGTTAAAAGTAATTCAGATTGCACAAAATATTGTTATGCTTCGTTCGCTGACAACCTTTACCTTTTAGATACTTTGGACTCATATACAAATGTGATAGATCAAATTTCAAAAAGACAACGAACGACTGCTGTGCTCCCAGATATTGATTCTGAATCTGCAGTCACGCTTCTGTAAAAGATAACATTAGCGAGTATATACACTTCATCGCCCACATTTATTCAATGGGATCGAAACTGAGTCGCTAAGATGTGTTCTTCGTGTCACTCCCTCTCATTGTTTCAAAGGCGATATAGCCAACTCTTTAAACACTTCTGTTAAATAATACTAGACATTATGCTTGGAACACACCGAAATAATCAATGCCAAAATTAAGAATAAAGTATGTATAAAAAATGTGTAGATGTTCGATTAGATTAGAATGTTCATCAATTCTAGTACAAAAGCAACTGGATTATACCTAGATATGTAATAAACATATACACGCTTGCAGCATACAAGTTAAATATAGTGCACTTAAGGAAAAAATACTGCCTAGACAACAAAAATTAATTTACAGATTTGAAAATCATATAAATGTAGAAGTAACTTTTAGAGCAAATTTAAAGTTACTTTCTAGTGCCTGTTAACAGTTTTATTTTATTTCTAAAGCTAGAGAACTAAAAACACTTTTGTAATTACACGTAGTGTACACTTATCTGAAAACATGTTACGGAGGCTGATGGCTTATGAAGATCGTGTTTATGTCACGTACTAGCTGAAAGAACCGATCGGTTTTCTTTTTTTCCTTTTGGTTTTTAATTAAACTGATTGTTATACTTTTCGGAGATGTTGGCAACTGAATTATAGAAAACCAAAACAAATTGTCTTTACTAAGCTTTCGCTCATCTCTAAAGATGAATTTTTACATAGTGTCACTTACATGAATTAATGATCTTAGACAAAATGCCTGCCAGGGTTAACTCAATTTAAAGCAGCTGAGAAGATTAGGCACCGAAAATAAAATATTTCTTCATGTACCTTACGTTCAACTGTTGTTTTAATTAGAATTGTTCAACAAAACAAAACACACCCATCGGTCCCTATACGCCCGCTTAGCGTTGATTCCATGTTCTACATTGATCTGAAGCTTTGCAGACATTACATTTCATGTAATTTCATGTCCATGTGTGATTTCACTTGACCTTCAAAGACAACTGACGATAAATATGGAATTTCCTTGTTCCCAGTCTGAATGCCCAGGGTGTTATGATGATTACTAGGATCCGGAAGTTGATGCATTTACATGTTTTTTTCTTAGGGGTTAAAAATATATGCTTATGCATTATGTGCACGAATTATGGAATTTTCAGTTATTTAAACATGATTTATGGTACATATAACTGCATATTTTCGTGATTTTGATAAATGCATAATATTTCAATATTTTAGTGCCTATATGGCATATTTTAATGAGTTTTATGGTTTTTATTTTTTTTTCATCTGGATCATATTGGCAGTACGTTGCGCGTGATGATGCAGCTCGTCATGTGGCGAGGAGTAATGCCGATGTGATGATGGCATGCAGTAAATCCCCTGTTTCATCATCTTTCCATGTATGTGCGTAGCTGTCACCTGACTGGCAGTGTTGCCAATTTAGCTTTTTTCAAGCTAAATCTAGCTTTTTTTATGTTTAGCTTAGCGGCAAAAAAAAATTCATCCCTTTAGCGGGGAATCTAGCTTAATTCCTTCGCTTAACAGGCGGGAAGCTTCGTTAGTTTAATCCAATTTTAGATCAATTTATTTAATATTGTGTAAATATTAATCTCAAACTATTGCCCCTGGTTGTATAGAAGAAGGGATCAAGTGACTATTCACAATACTTCACATACTGTACATCTATTAGCAGAGGTATTGCCGCCACTGCAAGTACTTCTTAATTGCTACTGAACATTGAGTATCAGCCACCGGTGCAGCTCAGTCAGCTAAGGCGCTTGCCTTCCGATTCGGAGTTGCATTCGGGCGCGGTGGTGGTGGTGGTGGTGGTGGTGGTGGTGGTGGTGGTGGTGGTGGTGGTGGTGGTGGTGGTGGTGGTGGTGGTGGTGGTGGTGGTGGTGGTGGTGGTGGTGGTGGTTGACATAATTCGTTTAAAAAGGTATCTGAAGTAACAAGCACAGGTATTAAATTTTATTTTACAAGTGATTGAAATAAGAATTCTTGTAAAAACTGATTCAGATTCAATACTAATTTAATTTTGTTCGATAATTTAGATCATTTACATTTCGAGATGTGTTTATATCTTTCTATTCTCAAATTTTGTCAGAAATAAAAAAACTGCCGACTATAGTATATGTCTCCTTGTCTGGACTTAGTACTATTTTTAAGTGTTCGATGAAATCGGATAACAGACATTTATATTTATATCTTTTAATTAAGTATGCATAGATCTCCAGATATTTTTTATATACCAAGAAAAGTTTGTACTATAGACACAATTATCATATTTTCCACTTGTGAATTAATTTTATAGCTCATTATGTCTGAAATGAAAGATTATTCTCTGCAATGAAATTTCTGATACGTCAGACTTATGGAATGTTATGCCTATGGCAGCAAACAAGTGTGTACGTCACCTGGTGAATTAAATTTTCAGGATTCTCGTTTCAAGTTTGATTAAAGTCAATTCTGTGGGCGACCCTTTAGTGGATGTTGTCAAGTATTACAGGATTTATAATGTATGGTCTGGTGGGCTTATTCCAGTCACGGAAGCTCCACACGAGCATCTCAGACAAGGTAGTCTATGTATTCATAAAGAAAATAATTGTATAAAAGAAAAATGTGTTTATATTTACTTGTGGTCTATTAACAAATATTGTACCTATGCCATGTAACTATTTTTTATAAAATCATATTTTTTTCTAAACCATTTATGAAATCGGAGTTACGCTTGGAAACAGGTTTCCCTTAGTACAATGGATTTCGTCTCCGTCTATAGAATTATTTAATTCTAGACACATACATTTCATTCAATTTATGAACCACTGTTGTCTTACAAGCTTTAGTTTTAACAGTTTCATCGCTTTCCAAGCTGAAGTCTTGGATACACCGGCCTCCTGCTGACCTAACCTTCTTAACGATTTCCTGTGGGATTGTTCTAACCTATAGCATCAAACATTAAAAAAATTCACGAAACGCGTCCTTTCAAGGGAAATTGGGACGGAGAAGAAATGTCAGTGTGAGCTCCAAGCCTGTTGGTCACCTGTCTCACTCCGATTTTCCCTGTTCCATAGAATGATTTTAAAGGGGAAATCCGGAAATGGACGTAACATAATAGCCATCACATTAGCAAAAGAGGAGCACGAAAGAACAGCAACAGTCTAACTATAGTCTAAGTTATGCAAATCTAGTCTTTCAGGTGAAGCTCCCTGTAAAGCAGATTTGAATAATTTCAAGGGAAAAATTGTTCCGGGATCGATACCCGGCCCCGGAACAATTTTTCCCTTGAAATTATAGTCTAAGTCTTCCAGTTCCCCCCCTCTTTTTAGAACGTCATTTATGCATGTTGTAGTTCTAATAAAATGAGCCAGCTTTTTTCTCTCTTTCTCTAAGTTCTGGATTATTTAATTAAATGGTTGTTAAATTCCGGGTTATATCCGTAGAAATATATAGCACGACAATTTATATATTGAAGATATTTATTGTAATTTATCTATGAAATTTTATTAGTATTGAATGCTTCCCTGAGTACGGGTCAGAGGAATGTTACAATTTTGTATTTTTACAACAACAATAATAATAATAATAATAATAATAATAATAATAATAATAATAATAATAATAATAAATCTTAAATCTTCATAATTAGGGCTCGGAAGTTGATGACATATATTTTTTCTGAGACATCACAGCCAATGCAGGATGCAATACAACTTGATTTCAACATGAACCAATATAGCCTACTTTTATTTTGCATTTTTCGGTAATTTATTATCTATTGGTCTTTTTTTTTTAGGAAATATTCTACTTTTCATACTATTTTTATCCTTTTCTGGTTTTGAACGGACTTTTTTCACGGTGTAGTCGTCTATATTCGAGAACCCACTGCAGTTTCTTTATGCAACTCGATTGCATCATGCAGAAATTTTCCTTATGTTGCCTTGATTCTTGATCACATGTGTTACGTGGTTCCCCCAATTCAGCGCAATACAACAAATATTGCAGCCGCAATGCCCGCAAGTGTCGACTTAAAAATTCCGAAAGTAAAGCAACCGATGAGCCTTCAAACCCGAGATCCTACGAATGGCGATGACTCTTTACTGCAGTGCTGAATAAGAGGTATGTTTGGGAATTTCAATCCCTCCTAGTATTTAAATGTGCATTGACGTGATTTCGAGACATTTAATAATAGTAATAATAATAATAATAATAATAATAACAGTAATAATAATAACAGTAATAATAATAATAATAACAGTAATAATAATAATAATAATAATAACAGTAATAATAATAATAATAACAGTAATAATAACAGTAATAATAATAATAATAACAGTAATAATAATAATAATAACAGTAATAATAATAATAATAATAATAATAATAATAACAGTAATAATAATATAGTGACATTATTATTATTATTATTATTATTATTATTATTATTATTATTATTAAAATCTTTGTCTTTTCTAATTTTTAATGTTATATTTTCAGAAATTTGAGGTCATTTTATAGGTCATTTTCTGTGAATTTTAGGTCATCAACTTCCGACCCCTATTCATAATACACGTACCATAAATGAAAATTATCTGTTTTAATGTGTAGGCCTACTGCATTATCACGAAATAAACTAATCTGCACTGAATGGCAGTCAGCTGTATACTAATGCTCTAACCATGAACTTCGCTTCAATCTATGTTATGTGCCTAACTACGCAATACAAAACTTTCCCACACTCGATCCAGGGGAAATGTACACACTATTTTCTCTGCAATTGCTTTCGATCTATAGGCCTAACAATAGAAGACCAACAACATCTACCTGAGAACAACCTGTTTTCTGACCAAAGCTCTGAATTTTTACAAATTTGGACTTGTACGAGTATTATGTTTTCTACGCTCAATGAACGTGATTGATAGAAGTACTCTCATGTAGCCTGACATTTCGCACTATTGCTAGATCTACAGGAAGTGTTATTGTAGCATTACAAAGCATTTCCGTTACGATACTGTCCATTCACAACATTCACTGACTGACCAGTAAGCAATTACAAGATGCGTGTTTACAAAGACAGCAGCAACTAGCAACTAGCAAATATTTGGAATCAGATGATTGCCCTATAAATAATTAATACACCCTACTATGCTATGCCCATATTCAACCTTGAAACAAAATCTTTCGGCGGACAATTGCGGAATTTGAAGAATTTTGGTACAGTACAATTTGATTTATTACACCAAAGTAATCGTTATACTTTCTTTCATACTTGCCAAGAGTAGTACAAAACATAATTTTTTAATATTGTTGGAATATTGGTGTTTTCATAAAATATCTCTTCAAGAATATGATATAAATTTATCATGGCTTAAGAGTCAAAGTCAGGATTGGAGAAGAAATGTCAGAGGGAAGTGAAATATGGAGAGGAATATGATAAGGATGCCCTTTATCACTTACCCTGTTCAATATCTACTTGAAGGATTTAGTGAAAAACTGTTTTTATAACATAAGAGGAATGTTAGTAAGAGCAAAAATAATAAAGTACAATACAATTTGCTGATATGGCGTTGTTAGCAGAAGAGGAGGAGGAGGAGGAGGAGGAGGAGGAGGAGGAAGGGGAATATGCTAATGGAGCTAAATGACAGCTGTGAGCAGTATGGGATGAAGATAAACACAAACAAAACGAAGACCATGGTCATTGCAAGAAAATAAAGAAGATAAACTTGCGAATTCTAAATGAGGCAGTAGTGCAAGTGGACAGCTTCAAATACTTGGGATGTTCTATAAGCAATAACATGAGCTGCTGCCAGTAAGTCAAAACGAGGATAGCAATGGAAAGGAAGCATTTAATAGAAGAAGGTGCACCTTTTGCGAACCTTTAGAAAACGAACTAAGGAAGAGACTAGATAAGTACTTTGTGTAAAGTGCGAATCTGAATGAGGTAGGAACGAGCATATTACGACAAAGTTAAGAGAAACGACTAGAAACATATGAAATGTGGATCTGCGGAGATTAGGAGGAAGACGAAAAAGTGGGAAGATTGAAGAATACTGGGTTTGCAGTGAAGTCTGCCCTTGGACAGAAAACTAACGAATTAATGAATGACTCATTACTTAATATGTTCTGGTTCAATGCAAGATTAAAATATGGGTAATTAGCCTACGTGAGTAACGAAAACATATTTTGTTAACCAGTATTCGAATTACTGTGGCTGCAGGTTTAATCCGATACTTAAACATATTAACACAAACACACACGCACATAACTGAGATTTTAATCAAGAATATGTGTCTGAAATTTAATAACGCGCATCGTTAAAAATTAAAATTGATTTTTATATTAATGCAATTTATCTCCGGGATAATTGAAAGTATTGAGATTTGAAGTTTCTTAATCAGGTCGAACATGTTAATGCGTATCACGTCACTTCACATTCTGCTCAATACGAAATTTTATGAAAATTTGCGTCATATGATTCAGGAGAAGAGTCGTCAGATCTTTAAGACAGGTATAGCTCTACGAGCCGCTGTAATTGGTAACTTAGTGACTTGAGGACATTATTTTTAGTTTTCGTGGTTCTTTTAACTTTTCTCCATAGACAGATTATGAACTCAGCTTAAACTGATCACTTTATATAATCATTGTAAGAATACTAACCATTTAGAATGCTCAATATTTAATATTCACCCATTCACTTGTTTTTTAAATTTTAATATGAATATATTCTCTATTAGGTGTACAATTCAGCATTCAAAAGTATATTTTCTTCCACGTGTTTCCTCCTGAAATTTATGAGTATGTCCTGCTGGCAGATGTTACCAGCCAGACTCCGTAGGGTTGAAAAATGCAATATTGGAATCTCGCTCTAGAAGAATTGCCTAAAAATACTTCCTCTACCCGTCTTCAACCTGTAATCCCGAGCATGAGTTCTATATATTTATTTTGTTTGGAGTGAGAATATCGCAGTGTTTTAGATACCAGGAATTGGATTCCACGGATCTTTAATAACAAAAAGAAATACCGTAAAATTGTTATAACAAAAAATTACATCAAAATAGTTGCCTATTACAGGACGATATCTTTAATGAAGTAAGACAATTGAATTATGTGTGACGTTTTGACTAAAACCACAGAAGTATTAAATAAATTAACATTTCAGTGAAAATACACTACATTACTTACAAATGAGTAATGTCTTGAGCGTTCTCAAACAATTAAAAATGCACAGTAGCTTGCACTGCATTATGCATGAATGATTAATCATTTCAGTGTTCTCAAACTATTAGAAAAACACAATAGCTTGGACTATACTACGCACGAATGTGTAATCCTTCAGTATTTATCAAATTAGAAGATTACACATACTTCTAATTATTCACTTATTCATTACGAAGCAAATAAAATTCCTACGTTATTTGTTACAGTCCTGTCTACATTACAAAATCATATTTTTACATTTTGGCTGTATTTTACATTCGATATGTTACTTCATGGTATCACCATTTTGCAGCATCACCGTGTCACATGATACTTCATGACCGTATCCGTAACTTGATCCTTCAGCATCGCCGTGTGACTTCATTCTTCAGCATCGCAATGTCACATGAACCTTCAGCATCGCTTTGTCACATGATCATGCAGCATTGCTTTGTCGGGTTAACCTTATGCATTGTAGTTATACATAAAACTTCAGCATCGTGTCATGCGATCTTTCATCTTCGTCGTGTCACATTTTTGAGAATCTCGTGTTACATAATTGATTCTTCAGCATCTTTTTGTTATATCATCCTGAATCGTCTTGGTAAATTATCCTTCGGCATCGTCGTGTCACATGATAAATCTGCATCTTCGTGTTGCATGATAATTCTGCATCGATGTGTCACAGGATCCTCCAACATCGACGTGTCACATGATCTTTGCGCTTCGATATCTCAAATGATCCTTCAGCATCGTCGCGTACCATGATCCTACAGCATCGTCGCGTCCCTTGATCCTACAGCATCGTTGCATCACATGATCCTTTAGCATCGTCGCGTTACATGAACCGTTCAGAGCAAAAGTGGTGTAAGTCAAAATTGGGTAATGAGGTTTAAAGCAAAAATTCTGTAAAATATAGCGCAAAGTAGCAGTTAATATGTCCTTCTTGCTATCCGCTGACTACTAAGCGTTAAAAAAAAGAATATTAATTGCTACTTTGCGCTGTATATTACAGAATGTTTACTTTAACCCTCATTATTCATTCTTGACTTACACCACTTCTTCTCTGAACGGCTCACATGATCCTTCAGGATCGTCGCGTCCCACGATCTTTCAGCATCGTCGTGTGACATGATTCTTGAGCATTATCGTGATACTGGTCCTTCAGCCTAGTTTTGCCACATGATCCTACGGGATCGTCGTGTCACATGATCACTCAGATTCGTTCTATCATATTGTTCTTCAGCATCATCGTTTCACATTTTTGAGCATCGTCGTGTCACATGCATGATTCTTCAGCAAGTTTGTGTCACATGATAATTCTACACCATCTTGATACATGAATCTTCGGCAACGTCGTGTTACATGATCGTTCAGCATCGTCGTGTCGTAGATCCTGCACAGTCGTGTCAAATTGTCACTCAGAATAGTCGTGACATATGATCCTTCAGCATCCTCGTGTCATATTCTTTAACATCATAGTATCATATGAGTTTCAGTAACTTTATATCTCGATCATTCTGTATCATTGTGGCACATGTTCCTTAAGCATCGTCTTGTCACATTATCCCTCAGCATCGTTGTGACAAAATAGTTTATCATGTTGTGTTACATGATTCTTCAGCATTGTTGTTTCATCATCCTTCAACATCGTTGTGTCATCATCTTTTAGTATCTTCATAATCCGTCATCATCATTATCATGTGCTTTGAGCTTGTTATATCCTCACAAGTATGAGTAAGGGATAAAATTATACATTCTCAACTAGCGGGACTTATCGTTATACTGGACAGAATGGCTCAATCCCAACACTACGCCAAAATTGGATAATATGTATGAGAAAAATATATTTTTGGACACTTTGTGTCCAAAGAAAAGTTTCCCGATGGATTATATCAGACAGGCGACCTTAGAGAGCTATATTTTTGTTTTAGTATTGGGAAAACTTAATTATATTTCAGTAAAACATTTGAAGTTATATGTAACACAAAGTAAATGCTTTTCATTTAGTATATGATCGATAGGACATAAACCTTAGGCGAATTTAAGCGTATTACTTTTCTGACGCTTCTGAACAGACTGGGGTTCGATAGTTCCTGTGGGATTTGTGTAAGTTGAAGCTGTTAAAGAGAGGGTTTCCGCCACCATTTCATTCCATTACCGTATTTCTACAACATCCCCGCATCGACTCTAAATACTGTTTGTAGTTCCACACGGCCGTTCAATTAAAGAACTGCCGCTACCTCCATTCTCCATTTCTTGGAATTTACTCGGTGGTGCAATGCAAACGTATATCATAATTACAAATCGCGGGTATGTTAATCCTCTTGCGGACTGCATATCCCAGAACACAGCTGCGAGCTTAGTTTCGTCTGAATTTATGACCGTCTTTACACTATTGTATGTTATCCCGCAGGTGTGCATGTTTGTGCCCATGATTCACAACTGAATTGCAGAAAGAATTACAGTCACAGATAAAGATACACCAATGCCACCATCAACATATACATAATCATTTTTCTACTTTTCTTTATAAGGAGTTTGGATAATATAGTACCATGCTGTGAAAATGGAATTAACGATATTCATTTAAATACACTTGTACGGCGCGATTTCAAATGAATGTGCAATTACTATGAAATCCTATAGATCTGTGAAGCAGCCACTAAGCAAAAGAATAACTCTCCAGCTTTGGCGTGAAACGGCTAAATTCGACCTATGTATCTACAAGAGAGAAAAATTATGTTTGACATGAAAGGTTTACTCTGCCGTCACTTGTGGTAGCATGGAAACTGAAGTGTAAGATGAACTTTGTGCCTCGTAGTTTTCTCTCGCTCTGTTTAATGTGCCACGAGGTTTATACCATCACACGATCTTTTTCTTATATTACAGCTATTTTCTTAAACTCCTTCAACATAACGATGAAAAACGAAGTGAGATAAGTGGCCAACAGGCTTGGAGCTCACATACTGTAGATTCTCCGCCACAGCCCCAAATTTCCTTGCAACGACGCACGATTGCGTACCTTTTAGTTACTTCTCTCGTCATTTCCTGGATAGGAGGATACTCAACCTGCTTGTGGTAGTATAGTGAATCTCAGCGATCGTTCCTGGTGTTTTTGTCTGCCTACCAGCGACAGGTCCCTCCCGTTACCTCCGGTGCTTGCATCCGCGAAGTCACGGCGCTTCACCGCATTAAAATTTCATGTCACATTAATAACATTCGGTACTCACCCTCCCCACAGTATATGCTGGAAGTATTGCCCATTTTGTAATATGTAATTCACATCGCACCTTCAACTAGACTACACACGAATGAGTAATCCCTTCAGTGCTGTCATACAATTAGAAAAGCATAGTAGCTTGCACTATATTACATACGAATGAGTAATGCTTTGAGTGTTATCAAACAATTAAAAATTGACAATAGCTTGCATTACATTATACGTGAATATTAATCCCTTCATTGTTTTCAAACTATTAGAAAACACAATAGCTTGGACTACACTACTCACGAATGTGTAGTTCCTTCAGTATTTATCAAAAAAGTATTAGAAAAAGTGACAGGGGATTCGTTAAAAACCTATAATCGCGTGAACCGTTTATGATGTTCGTGATTGTTTTTGTGAGCATGGTTTGGATTGTAACGATGTTTGGGATTTTAAATAAAATTTGGATATTTATTTTCATTTCTGTATTCACACTCCTCGCATTTAAATGTAACAAGCAGGAGCCTTCTCATTAATTATTTCATATTGTTTTCCTCACTCAATGAGGCCTACCCTCTAGACCACCAGTAATTTTCAACTGGTGTGCCGCGAGAAAATGAATACAGTAAAGGCTGTCGTAGCAAAATTGGAAGAATAAAATAGTAATAAAAAATGCGTCTACAAAAATCAACATTCAGTAAACACGTGCCCTCCTAAACTCTCAAAATTATCCCCTGGTTGGGCACCATTAGTTTAGATTATATGAGGGTGCCGCTGGATTTTAAATTATACCTTTAGTGTGCCACATGTTGAAAAAGGTTGGAAAACTCTGCTCTAGACAACAATGCAATTGATATTCGAAACGATTCACTCAATATAACACCCGTGAGTTTTTGAAATTATAATGAGCAGGCTTAGGATCCGAGACAACTTAAGAATGAAGTGAAGTTACAGTGCAGTGGAGTAGGTGGCGTGTTGACGTTTGTTTACCTGTGCGTTAGTTTACAATCCGGTTCGTGATCAGAGGTACAGTATTCTTCCGGCTCTCCCTATGAAACGAACTCAGGCCATCACAGTACTTTTGCAATTATTCATAGTGAACAGTTTTTTCGAACTAGTTGCAAGTATGTAGGCCTATATGGTTGTTCATTGTAACTCTAACGCCTTCAACGTCGTCGAGGGACATAAAAACTTGTGAGGTATGTATCCTATTTCATTTTCCACCGTCACTAAATTGTACTATTAACAGTGGAATAGTATAACGCAGCACATTGACGTCGTTATTTACATTCACAGTATGTCTGTCTACTATATTCAAGGAACTCTAGTCAAGTTGTACGTACATTGGTTGCTGAAGTGTCCCAGATCCTAGGTCTGGTAATGAGTAATGTGAAGTACACAGAATTTGTTTTATTTGGAAGTTAATACCACCGACATTTGTATACGAATAATTTTTTATTGAATTAAAATTAAGTTGAATATTTCGTTAAACGTTAATATTTACCATACATTTCTCAGCCTGAGTTGCACAGTGTGGCTCTCATCGCTTACGTTACCTAGCTTGATAGGTATATATCTTGTATTTATATTTGCATTTCTCTTTTTTCGTGTTTTAAGGATGACGTCACCGTATTAACAGATAATGTGACCAGATTTCTCGAATATCACACCCATAAACATTTCATGTTAAAAAATACAATAGCTTGCACTACATTACGCACAAATGAGTAAACCTTCAGTAGCGTAAACATACTGAGGTGAACTGCACTCGTGTAACTCTCGACAAATGCAATTGAAATTCGGCGCGTAGTACAAGCGCACTGTGAGAGGCAATGTTTCTGTACGTCCCGTGGCGTAATTATTCTGAGGACTCTTAGTGAACTTACAGCTTGTACCTGTGTGTTTTAATGAGTTGTGCCTCCACAAATCAGTTTATTCTCGCCTTCTAATGTTTAAAATGTTTCTCTATCTTCAAGTCTTGAGGCTTGCGCGTTACTTTTCACAAGTGCTTCACAGAAGAGAGAAAACTTGAGTTAACGCAAATTAGTTTCCTTGAGAGCAAAGAAAGAATTCGTTAAAATGGAATGAGGATTGGAGGGGAGAGCAAGGCGATACTCTAGGGCGAGAAGAGTGGAGAAGCGAAGAGAATTGTTAAGAGTAGAAATGAATGAATAAGTAATGGATGAATAGAAATGAGAAGTGAAAGAAGAAGAAAGGGGGAAAAAGAAATGAGTGAGAATAAAAGAAGGATAGGAAGTATAAGAAAGGGGACAGGAAAGGAAAGAATTTAATGGGGAAAAAAGAGGCGGAACACGAGAGGGGGAAGGAAGAAGATAGGAAATGGAGGCGAGGGACCGGAACCAAGCAGTATTGTTGGTCGCGTGAGCGTCGCGTCGCGTCTTTGAACAATGTTTCCTGCGATTCGGGCATGCTCCATGTCTGAGCCCTTCGATGTTAATTATCTGCTTACAACTCTCAGCTGACAGTTGCAAGCCACAATGTCGTTTGGAAAGAGTCGGCCGTGACCTATTTCAGAATGCAATCCCCACGCTGTCCTGAAGAATAGACTGCCACAGCACGGATATTCATTTTAAACACTTGGATTCTGAATGTGTATTAATTATAGGCCTATTGTAGGAACAGAAAAGATGGGGCCCGAAACATGAGCTTCCATAGCCTATCATAGGGATGCCTTTATCTTTGTACTATTATACGATATATATTTTTCTCATTTTTATACTATTATTTAATATTACAACAGGTTGACAATCATAAAATAAAGAACTTGTTGAAGTTTAAAATCTTCTTTCCTTAACTAACGAATAATATTCTTATGTATTGTTGTTCATTTTTTATTATTTATTTACTTACTTACTTACAAATGACTTAAGGAACCCACAGGTTCATTACCGCTCTCACATAAGCCCTCCATCGATCCCTATCCTGTGCAAGATTAATCTAGTTTCTATCATGTCTCAACTCTCTCAAATCTATTTTAATATTATCCTCCCATCTATGTCTCGGCCTTCCCAAAGATCTTTTTCCCTCAGATCTCCCAACTAACACACTATTATGCATTTCTGGATTCTCCCATACGTGCTATATGCCCTACCCATCTCAAACGTCTGGATTTAATGTTCCTAATTACGTCAGGTGAAGAATACAATGCGTGCAGTTCTGCGTTGTGTAACTTTCTCCATTCTCCTGTAACTTCATCCCTCTTAGTACCAAATATTTTCCTAAGAACCTTATTCGCAAACACTTTTAATCTCTGTTCCTCTCTCAAAGTGAAAGTCCAAGTTTCACAACCATACAGAACAACCGGTAATATAACTGTTTTGTAAATTCTAACTTTCAGATTTTTTAATAGCAGACTAGATGACAAAAACTTCTCAACCGAATAATAACAGATATTCCCCATATTTATTCTGCGTTTAATTTCCTCCCGAGTTCCATTTATATTTGTTATTGTTGCTCCAAGATATTTGAATTTTTCCACCTCTTCGAAGGATAAATCTCCAATTTTAATATTTCCATTTCGTACAATATTCTCGTCACGAGACATAATGATATACTTTGTCATTTCGGGATTTACTTCCAAACCTATCGCTTTATTTGTTTCAAGTAAAATTTCCGTGTTTTCCCTAATCGTTAGTGGATTTTCTCCTAACATATTCACTTCATCCGCATAGACAAGAAGCTGATGCAACCCGTTCAATTTCAAACCTTCTCTGTTATCCTGAACTTTCCTAATGGCATATTCTAGAGCGAAGTTAAAAAGTAAAGGTGATGGTGCATCTCCTTGCTTTAGCCCGCAGTGAATTGAGAAAGCATCAGATAGAAACTTGCCTATACGGACCCTGCTGTAAGTTTCACTGAGACACATTTTAATTAATCGAACTAGTTTCTTGGGAATACCAAATTCAATAAGAATATTATATAAAACTTCTCTCTTAACCGAGTAGTATGCCTTTTTGAAATCTATGAATAACTGATGTACGCATATTATTATTATTATTATTATTATTATTATTATTATTATTACTACTACTACTACTTTTACTAGTAGCCTACTACTACAACTACTACTACTATTATTTTTTTAAGTTTATTTGTACACGCTTTAACATCTGTAGTATATCGCGTGTTCATTTATTTATTTGGGTTATTTTACGACGTTATTTAGCGTCTGAATGAAATGAAGGTGATGATGCCTGTGAAATGAGTCCAGGGTCCAGCACCGAAAGTTACTCAGCATTTGCTCGTATTGGGTTGAGGGAAACCCCCGGAATAAACCTCAACCAGGTAACTTGTCCCGACAGGGATTCGAACCCGGGCCACATGGTTCCGCGTTCAGACGCGCTAACCGTTACTCTATAGGTATGGACTTCGCGTGTTTAGGATCTATGGGTATGCCAGTAGGCCGTTTTTTACTACTGTTGACCTCCTGTTTCTATTGTGTGTTGTAGATGGCTTGTGTTCATGTAACTGATTGTAGATTTTGATTAATGTTTATGATATTGATGATTGAGGCGGTGATGAATCATGACATGTAGATTTGTGACTGAGGGGAAATAATGAAAAGCTCCGGTCAGATTGGTCGACCACGGGTTTGAACCCGGAACCTTCCGATTGCAACTATCAAACACTACCGACTGAGCCAACTCTTTCGGTTATAATTACTATTATTATTTGCTTAAACAACAAATTAATAGAAAGAGTAAAGGAGTTTACATATTATCTTGGCTATAATTTAACGTTTTTTGTTGAAACGGATACAGATTCTAAAATTTACAAATACAATAGAAAATGGGAATAATAAAATTATGCAGCCCTTCCTATTACAGCGACACACAAGTATACGTTTGTATGAAACCTTAGCTAGGCCTGTATTACAGTATGTTACGGAAGCGAAGCATGGACAACGAGAAGTGCTGATATCAGCAGAATAACAGCTTTTGAAATGAAATTTATGAGAACAACACTAAGATATAGTTGCTTGGACCACAAAAGAAATGAAGATATCATGCAAGAACTCCAATTGAAGGGTTCAGAGCCATAGTGGCCAAGCGCCATTTATTAAAAACGAAGAAAGCAAGGGTTAAAATTAAGTGAATACCATAGTTTAATGAAGATTGACAGATCATTTAGTTTTAATGTATATACTTTATATTACTTGTTATATATTTCCATTGAATTATGGTAACAACTTCATTTTAACCCTTGTTTTCTACTGATTTAGTAAATGGCGCTTGGCCCACTATGGTTCTGAAATCTTCAATTACAACTAGTCTCATATTTTATAAACAAGTGCCAGATGCAGTGGAAAAACGATGTCCAACGAAGGAATCGTAATAGACTTCCAAAAGCCATCCTTCAATACCGTTCCCAGGGAAGAAATCTTTGGGTAGTCCAAAAAAAAGGTGGACCGAGAAATAATACGCTGAGTCCGTAATAGGTCATGGGCCTTAGACTGTACTTGTTTGGATGATGATGGTGACTACTATTATTATTATTATTATTATTATTATTATTATTATCATCATCATCATCATCATTACCTATAGCCCATTAAGGACCCAGACCGATCAACCGACTGCTGGCCTCACGGAAACATGCCGAAGCAGAGGTGGACGATAATCCATCAGGATGGAGTTATTGTGCGGTTAGCACGACGATCCTCCCAGCCGTTAAAGCTGACTTTCGTAACTAAGATTTTTATGTTGTGAAGAATGATATGTTACGGTTGAGAGATACTGGATCCTCAGATAGCTAAATTTGAAAATAATCTTTCTTTATGAAACCTAGCATTAAGTTTCATAATAATTTAGTTTTTCTTTTCATTTTGTAGGACATTAATTTTATGAATAACCTTATTCGGTTGAATAAATAATGTGATAAATTTAAAATATCTAAAATGAAATGTTTATTTTAAAAAACTCTGAAACTTATCTAGATTTTACAAAAATCATCTGGCAACCATAATAAAGATAACGAAAAGTGTGAAGTCCTTGCCACGAGTCATCAAATATACGAATAGAACAGCTGGCGTCATGGCAGTTAGCTCGAGTCGATGAATAATCAAACGCGCGCACCGAATCAATTCATCACGAGGAGCCATTTTGTTATATAAGCATTTCTTATGTAATCGATTCAGTTGCGTTACACAAGAAGGCACAGGTAGAATAGCAATGATTTCTGTTGTATTTTTACTTCTACAAACTGCGTAGATACGGGAGTAATCATTTTTTTTTTCAGTAAAAATATACGTTTAGAAAAGAGTCAAATTCTATGAATGAGTAATAGTATAGAAATAGTATTACTTTATGCGTAAAAAACATAATATTGAATTAATTCATTAAATTGTATGTTGGGTTGTTTATTTTTATATCAAAGTCATGACCTATAACTGTTTAATACGATGCTCAAGATTTTTATTGAAATACTGAATTTGTACTAATAATTTGAGATTGCACAAGTTGAAAAGACAAGTGATAAGCAGAAGCCGCTTATAAGTATAATAAAAGAGATAGCTATAACTTCTGAACCAATACGAATTATTGACTGGCTTCCATTAGTGGCATGGAAAATGTCAATCGGTATTCTACCTCGAGCCATGTGTTATGAAGCATCTGCGGTGTGACAATGTTGACAGCAGCATAAATTCTTTCCTGTAAGTTTGCCAAATCGCATACTGGTGTCCTGTAGACCTAGTCCTTAACAAGTCCTCACAGGAAAATATCAGGTGGTGTTAGGTCTGGTGATCTGGCAGGCCATACGATCCTCTTCCGATCCATCTTGCAGGGAAGTGTTCATCTAAGAATGTGCGAACTACTTTGGCAAAGTGAGGTGAAGCAACATCTTGCTGAAAAATTGTTCCACCAGGGAGTTGAGGCACAGCATACAGTTGCAATATATCCACGTATGTGTTTACAGTGACCGTCTTCTCAACAAAAAAATAGAGACCGATGATTCTGTCACACATGATCCCACACCAAAAATTTCATTTAGGGGAATCCCGTTCGTATTCAATTGCGACACGCGGATTTTCCGACCACCAGATGCGACAATTGTGTCTGTTTACTTTTCCATTAACTTGGAAGGTTGCCTTATCTGAGAAGCGCATTCGAGTTAGGAATGTATCGTCATCTTCCACTTGTGCCAACATTGTTTCCGCAAAGCGTTTTCGTTCCCGTCTATCATTCTGCGTAAAGTTCTGGTGAAGTTGGAGCTTGTACGCTCGCAAACGCAATCTTTTGTGGAGCACTGTATGCACTGTTGTGGGATGTTCAGCTGGACACTACCGTCGTATGGATACCGTGGGCTTCTCTGAAATGCCTCAGGAATGCGCTCGACATTTTTCTCAGACACTTTACGCTTGGAATGTTTACCTCCTTTGGATAACAAACTTACCGTTTCCCTGAGTTGCCTATTCCATTTCATTATTGATACCAATACGTACGTGGGAACGGCTTCCCTCGCTCTAAGGTTGTACTGACGCTACACACGAATCACAGATTTTTGTTCTGCTGATGATAGCACACAAAATACTTTCTGCTGTGGTGTCCACATAGCGAGTAACTCTACCCGAAGACGCAGGTTACTATAAGATTTCTCAAATGAAATGCTTCACAGGGAGCTTCTACCTGAAAGCCAGATTTACATGATATATTCGTTACTGTAGGTACGTTAACAGAAAGCGACAATTTAAGTCGCACAGAATTGTGTGCACTCAGAGTTGGGTTTCTGGCATCTTGTCAGTCCATTTGGGTTGTGTGGATATAAAATGAAGAATTGTGACGGTGTCGTGTATAGTTCCTCGGGTAACTCAGTCGGTAGAGCATTAGTGCGCTAAGCGAAGGGTCCCGGGATCGATACTCTGCTCCGGAACAATTTTTGTCCCTTGAAATTATTCAAGCCTGCTTCACAGTGAGCTTCTACCTAAAAGCCAGATTTGCAGGCTACTTGATTGTTTATACATATATAACAGTTGCCAAAGTAGATAGGCTAAATGTTCAGTCAGTTATAAAGAACTGTGACGATTCAAGGCTGCTTGACGTTCGGGACTTCTAGAGTGATCAATCTCGACGTCTCGAAACAGTCACAAGCAGTCTTTACGTCAACGACGCGACGTATACAACATTGTCGTGCGGGTTTTCGGCTTTGCGGGCGCTGTTAGTCTTGATTTCTCGATCGTTGTTCATCTCTAATACCTATCCTCTACTCCAAATCCATCCATCCATGGCTTCCTCCGTGAGGACCTGATGCTGACAGATCCGTTCAAGAACCATGTTCCTGATAGAGGACTTCAAGAATAACTTGTCAACTATTTTCGCCCACGTTGAATTTTCTTACTGGATAATCTTTGCACTTGAAGGCCCCAATAAATTAAACAGTAAAACAACGTAGGATCTTTAGAAATCGTGTAAATTACACCATGAAAACCTGATCTCTTGAGATAGCTTCACTACTTTCCCTTTGTAGTTCACAGTAATAAAGAAACAATCTTCAAGTTGAAAATCGTGAGGTATTACCTAAAGTACAGTTATGAAAAATTCATACAAATTAGCCAACTTAAGTCTTCTCCACGCTCTAGAGCCAAGACCGTACTTCATGCGAGCTACAATTTTAATTAACCTTCACTCAACTCGCTGGGTGCGAATTTCCGTAAAGTCACTGTTTTATGAATAATAGGCCTGTGTAAATATACAGTGGAAAGTTACTTGAGATTTGCGTGATGAAATTTATCTGGGTTAGTTATGTTTGTTGTTAGAAACTGTGGTAGGCCTATACCATTATAAATAAAGTTAACGTTATCTTTCAATTATCCAGTTATCAAACGATTGTCATTTTCGTCGCCATCTTCACCACCACCATTGCCACCACTACCACTATCGAGACCACCGACACTGCTCAGGGATAAGAATCTTTTCTCCTGATAAAGGCTATGTCGGGCTTGGTTTCCAATCCCATTTGGGCTGATTAATTAGTTACGTATACTTAGGGGAGAGTCGGGTAGTATCGGACATCGGGTAATATCGGACAGTGCATTTCTTTCATCTACCACCATATGGTAATACCTAAATGACATGGTTACGTTTTTCTATGCGACAACACAGAAACGTAACCATGTCAATCAGGTACTATCGTCGTGTGGTAGATGAAAGAAACTCACTATCCGATATTACCCGATGTCCGATACTACCCGACTCTCCCCTATAAGTGTAAAGTGTTAGATTATATTATATTTCAGTAGACATAATATACAGGGTAAACCGTAAGTAATATCATTAATTTCTGGGGGATATTATTAGAGATATTTCAAACGAAAATGTTTAATATAATTTGGCTCGTTTTTGCTTTGAAATTTGACCCGAACAAATGTAGTATTGAAAAATTTCTTTGCATGACAAAAAGTTACATTTGTTCGGATAAAATTTCTGCACATTTAAAGGACAAAACTAAAATTCTTTCAGGCATGTGTTATCATAATAACAAAAGCAAAAACGAGCAAAATTTTATCAATTTGTTTGTTTGTTTGAAATGTCTCTTATCTACAATATACTCTAACCACGACGTAAATACCAGATCACTTAACTGTGGCACGCTAAGTATATCTCTTCATGTCCACACCTGTGGAGTAACGGTCAGCGCGTCTGGCCGCGAAACCAGGTGGCCCGGGTTCGAATTCCGGTCGGGGAAAGTTACCTGGTTAAGGTTTTTTTCGGGGTTTTACCTCAACCCAATACGAGCAAATGCTGGGTAACTTTCGGCGCTGGAACCCCGGACTCATTTCACCGACATTATCACCTTCATTTCATTTAGACGCTAAATAACCTAGATGTTGATACAGCGTCGTAAAATAACCCAATATAATAATAATAATAATAATAATAATAATAATAATAATAATAATAATATCTCTTCATAGAACATCTTGTTATTCATCATCTTTTACAGTATCCACCTCGCGACAAGACAATAATCACTTTTAAAAATAGCTTAAAGGATAACCTTCTTAACAATTCAGTCTAATTATTACTGACTTAACGGTCACTGACTATATGGCAACTTCTTTCTTTAGACATGCATCCTGTATTTTCAAAATTGTCTTTCAATAATCTCTTCCTATTATCCAACATTATTTGAAATATCTTAACATTCTATGTGAATGAATGAATGAATGAATGAATGAATGAATGAATGAATGAATGGAAGGATGAATGAAGAATGAATGAATGAATGAATGAATGTTAGCCATGATGACCCATGTCGGGCACAGGCCTGCTGTGATGGGGTTAGAACCCCCTCGATAGGGATGGCTGAAGTGTACTCGCTTGGTGAGCCAATCCAGGCGAGCTTGTCGTGTATACTACTTTTGTGACATGGTTAATAACCCTGTTCAACTTTAACTAGTCTCAGCACTCTGTTCTTTGTTCATTTTTTTTTGCACTACACACATTATACTGACATCGGCACTTTGACAAACACTGATTGCTATTTACACTATTTACCTGACACTTTCTCAACACTGACTTTACTATTTAGAAAACTTATCTTACACTTTCACTAATACTGACTTTACTATTTACAATATCTTAACACTGATTACGTTATCTATTTACAGTGACCTTCCCTAGTTCTTTACACAAAACTCTGTTCTTTGCTGTCCTCGACCATTGTTTCCCCGCCTCTTTGGTAAACATGTCAGACCATCTGAGCCGTGGTCTTCCCTGTCCTCTCTTTCCGACATAGGGGTCCCACATCGTGACTGCATGGGTCCATCTTGTCTGATGTAGTCTCGCCGCATGTCCCCCCCCCCCCCCAGGTCCACTTTGTTGCCGTGGCTCGTTCTGCTGCGTCAGTAGTGTTCGTCAGTCTTTGTAGTGTTTCGTTTGTCATTCTGTCTCGTAGCGTGGTGCCCAGTATTTTTCTTTGCATCTTCCTCTGGCATGTTTGTATACTTGAGCGTTGTCTCCATGTATTTTAGTTTAATTCTGCTTCACAGTTTGTATTTCATTGTTTAATTAATAGTTCATAGTATTTTACGGCTTAATTCATAAGTAACTACGGCCTTAACTCTGTCAGCTAAAATTTATTATTATTATTATTATTATTATTATTATTATTATTATTATTATTATTATTATTATTATTATATATCAAAGAATAAACCCCTGAAATTATGACATTACTCACGGTTCAGCCTGTACCTTTCCCCCCCCCCCCGTGGTAGGGTCCTTAAATTTCCGATATTCGCCACGGATCTACGAGCATGGCTCAGAGATGTCTCTTGTTCTGAGAAGGTCCACACCTGTGGAGTAACGGTCAGCGCGTCTGGCTGCGAAACTAGGTGGCCCGGGTTCGAATCCCGGTCGGGGCAAGTTACCTGGTTGAGGTTTTTTCCGGGGTTTTTCCTCAACCCAATACGAGCAAATGCTGGGTAACTTTCGGTGCTGGACCCCGGACTCATTTCACCGGCATTATCACCTTCGTATCATTCAGACGCTAAATAACCTAGTTGTTGATACAGCGTCGTAAAATAACCCAATAAAATAAATAATAAAATTGTTCTGAGAAGCATAGACCACTTAGTTTGTCAGACATTACGTAGAGTGCACTATAGATAGACGTTGTATCTGCATTACACATGGTAATGAATAATGGTCTTGATAATGATGGTGAAGAATTATTGGGATATCACAGGAGAACCGGAGTACCCGGTGAAAATACCTGTATAGCCTGGACCACTGGTTTGCCCAATACAAGTTATAAATTCAAGAGAGATAAACTAGGATTTGACTGGGGCCCCTGGCTTAAGCACCCAGCACTCTAGCACTAAGCCACCGTGGCGATCATGTGTTACTAAGTTATAATGTGGGTAGGGTTGTAGAAAATGAAATAAATTATTTAATAGATTTGTTCCTCAGTGATGTTCACGTTTTATTTACTTCAATTTTTAAACTGTGGTCCTTCACTAATAACATTGAACAACAAATTCTTACTTTTTGTCTTGCTCCGAAATAAAAATAGGTGAATAATACTAATATGTGTGCCCTAAATCTTAATTAAAAACCCAAATTGCCCCATCACGTACCATTTTCCAGGGAAAATGAATTTAATTGTTTATGAAAGAAAATATTTTTGTTTTAATTTTTCACTGTTACTGATAAAATTACAACACACTATGGATTCAAATTGCCTCATAATACTGGAAAAATGTGTACTGGATGCAAAACTTATGTTACATTGTTTAAAACACAACAAAAATAAAACTATTTCATGCGTATAATGAGAGAAATCCCGGAATTTGAACTACCATTTAAAGGAATTTTCTGAATGACTTCTGTTTATAACTAGACCCGGGACTGTATTTTGCAAGGAACCAACAATAGTCTGCAAGCATGCTGGATGATAATCTTCCTTTATAACGCCTTTCCATTTCAGATATCTCTTGATGAAATCTTTCCCCATGCTCGTCGTTTACCGCTCGAAGTTTAGGAGAAAAGAAATCCAAATGAAAATGTAAAAATGTATTTTGAGAGACATATTACATCCCATTTTCTCTAGACTTTCCAAGGAAATTTGAGCAAACATCTTTGAAGGCGCGCCATGCCATTTTTTTCAGCAACGGAAAGGTTTTCCTCAAACCAAGAGTCAGCCATAACTTTGTTAATTTGTGGACCGATGAAAATGCCCTCTTTTAATCTGCCTTCACTCAAACTGGTAAACTTTTCTTTTAAATATTGAAAACCACGCCCTTGTTTGTTCATTGCGTAGACCTCACTTTAAACTGTTATGAAATGTATTGAATACTGTAGAAGGGACCAATATCTGTTTATTTATTAGAAATACAAAATAACATGCCAACAATCATAAGAAATTGGAAATAAATCATAAATTCATAAAATGCATTAGCTTTTGTTTTGGTTTACAATCCCCAACCCGCACCAGATGTTTCGTGGAGGAGCGCTTATTGAGAAGTGAAATCATAGTAGATTTTAAAAACATTATGTGATACAAAGAAAAGACATACATTTTCGGATTAAGTGCACATCAAACCATAAGGGACACATTGTTTTAAGTCAGAGCAAAATTCTTGTTGTTCGGCGATAATTGCTAGACTTCGTGTTTTCGATACAATACTTTTTCACTGAACATACAACTAAAATAATATTGTGCTCATAGCCTACCTTTCATTGGTAATTAAATTCAAATTTAAAGTGTTATAGAACCAAGAAATACTGCTTCGCTAAGAGGAATTTCTTGTATTTACTGTAACGGGTCTAGGAATATTTTTGGCTCTGTCTGTACAGTATTTAGTAAATTGTAAACGTTTCACGCGACCATTATTATGGACGGTTGATAAGCGTTAACGCAAATTTGTCTCCAGTCGAAAACAGAATTTAGCATGTTTTATCAAGACAGCCCCCTATGGAGAGGAAAATAATACTTTGTGTATTTCATTGCCATCGTTCAGTTCGTAAAGAAGAAAGTACGAAAATACCCTTATTCCATCGGTGGATGCAGCATTTCCCACACTTAATGACAAATGACAAAATTGTAGTCTGTGAAGCTTGGAACAAGAAGAATTTGAGCATGAAGTTGTGACCAATTCGTAATATAAATAGCAAACGAAATAGCTTCCAGAACACTTACAGTGTAATTTAAATTAAATTTCATTGTTTTCTTAGTGTATATATACCGGGAGTTCCAAAATTACTGCCACCTGAAGTACTTTCTTTTAGAGTTGTTGAAAAGTACTTTCCGCTGCATTTGTATGGTAATAAAAGGTGCATGTACCGTAATAATGAAGACAAGTTTTCCTTGTCTAAGCAATCCTGATAACAAATCGCCTTGATAGAGCAGATGTAGGAGCTCTTACTTACGGTTGTGGGAGTTTTTCTCGAAAATTCTCCCTTTTTCATCCGTCATTCCAGAAACATTCTCCACAACTCTCTCTTGACTACTAACGCCTGAAAAAATATGGCACCATTTGTGTTTGCTTGGCGCTGGTGTATGCCTCTTTCAATTTGTTCAAAAATTGGTAGATGTCAATAGTATTGATTGTTATGCAGATTTATGAGTTGTCTAGAATCCATTACCTCTACCATCTATCAGTCTCTTGATAAACTCCGAGAAACATCCTACATGGCCGGCGATCGATTCGGCGTCACGTAAACATAAGTGGTATCCTATTTTTTGTGACGAAGTAAAAACGGTAGAACTGGAAAATACACACAAATACAGTAACTCCGCCATCTCCGAAATTTGAACTCAGGTCTGCGCTTGTCGTAAGTTAGCATTTTGCAAATTGAGCTACTAAAAGTAAATTATACTTATCAAATCATCAGTCATGCCAACCTTAACTTAAGTTCGTGAGTCAAAAGCTTGAAATATTTGAAAGAAAAATATTAAAAAATATTTCTGGAGCATTAAAGATCCTCTAACACAAGAAGGAAGAATGTTAAAAAATGAAGTTTTCCAAATATATGAGTCAGACACTATAGGCAAAATTAAATAAAGAAGACTCCGATGAATTGGACCGATCATCAAAGCATCAGATGAAAGTAAAATTCGACAGTGCTTTGAAGAAATGCCTGCCCTAGAAGACAAAAACTACTACAAAGTCATCGCAAGCAGTTTCAAGCTAGTTTGGTAAAAAAAAAACATAGTCTCTTTTAATTTAAGTTAAGAATAAGAACTAAGAATTAGCCACGAAATCCCGCGAAGTGCAAGGGCCTCCCGATTATGCAGGATGGCTTGTCAAGCAATTCCCGATTAGCCACTCCTGGAATGATGGTCACTTTTGCATGTAATAGTTCGGGATGCTGTCTGGGTTAACATTGAAGGGTCCACTGTTTGGGTTGCAAGTCACTTTGTGCTGAGCTTCCATTGTTGTCGGACTTTCGCTGTTCTTGACCACAGATGGCCGAATCTTGATCTAAGTTCGTCTGCCCACCTGTCTTCTGACTTCCAGCGTTGCGTTTGCCAATCCTTGGGTCCCATGCCGTAAGGATGTGTGTCCACCGGTTCTCGTTGAGTCGCATCATGTGTCCTGCCCATTTCTTCTTTACCTTGTCGGCCAAAGGCCGTCTATTTTAAAAAAAGAATATTTGTTGTGATATTCTGTTGTGAAATTTCTTTTTCTAAGGAGCATGCATGACTATGGAGAAATTACAAGCTTCTGTAGATTTTAATTTAATTTTATATTATCGGGGACAAAAGTGCAGACCAGATTATGCTACCGAGTAAGTAGAAATCCATTATATAACAGAAATGAACCTTCCGATGCTACCGTAGACGTGTTTGTTTACTTTCTTTGAAATTATCTGCTAAAAGTTTGGACATAAATCATAAGGCTATGGTTTGAATTTATCACCATTATTTCCTTAACAGCTCTTAATAAAATGTCGTTATTTGTCTTGCAAAAGTTGGCAGTGATAAACTAATAACTAGACTCGACCGTCATAATCTGTCGGATGGTCTAGTGAAAAATTTTGTACACAAGTAAATATGGAAGTAAGCGTAAAAACTTTATATACTTGCGTCATACGAGCAACAGTCTCGTGCAGGTTCATAATATATTCAGCAGGGTTACACTGCCTCCATTCCTTGCTTCCATTTTTACATGACTTTCAATGGTCCCAAAGGAGAGATTTTCATAAATTTACATACAATTTTGAGGAGAAATACTTAAGTTTTGTAACAAAGAAGACGGCATATCGTTTGTATAGCGTTCATACATCTTCATTACATTCGTTACTTGCACGCTATAAGATAAGTCACATTCATTGTTTTCAACTTAGTAACAACATCTTATGTCAGACTTGAATATGAAAAGTGGAAAAGCTTGAACTTTCTTCCTCCGTCAACTTTCTCTCAGAGCCGCACACCTACATGCAACTTAGTGGACATCGAGACGGCATCATGTTGGCCGACGTCCAGACTCACACAATAGACACACTCGACGCGGAACTACAAATTTTGTGTAGTGACAGATCATTAAATTGTAAACAACATCTTAAGGAACAACATTTTCTGTAATTAAAAACTTCTGTACTACAGCTTTTAAACATGGATGTTAATGTCATGGTAGTTACTAGAGCATTCACAGAATTAGTAATATGTAAGTATCTGAAATACATTTTGAATACTTTAAAAAAGTATAGTAGATGAAGTTGGAGTTATTTTCTAGTGTTACTTATAGCAATAAATGCTAAGGTTTTGTAGCCCAAAAAGTGAAACTTCAAGATAAATCATTCCGTAACATATAAACAACAGTCGAATTCGAATCTAATATGACACAGATATTAGCTGTGTAATAATGTAATTATATGTGTTACATGAATTGCTAAAAGCATATTAGTATTATAAGAAAAAGAAAGGATGGAAGGTGGACAATGCCCCTTCCTAGACTACATATCGCATCCTCTTATTCTAATCCAACACAGATTTGCTTTATCTTTTGTACGGAGAAGGCTAGCAACGCAGAATCGATTCCTTTACAATGAGAAATGTTTGTTGAAGTCCGAACTGCCATTTTATTTGTAATTGCTGTAACCACAGTCTAGTATATACACTCACGAAGCTCAATACGTAGGGAATATGCACCCATAGATAGTTGCTAACCACTAGAATCGCTACTATCGTCTCATCACAGACAATGCGAAATAGTACCGGCACAGTCTATTGTTCCTAGTACCCTCACAACTCAAGCTTCGTGACTATATATATCAGACTGTGCTGGTGCCATCTTTCCATTTAGTCATGTAGGGATAAGGTTCCAGTGAATGCTCACTAGAGTAAATAATAAATAGATATATTTATTTACATTTTGTTACAATTAATACATTAAGTGTGAAGTGTATTAATTAATTTTATAGTATCAAAATATTGATAGTATTCTTTCACGTTCCACCTGGAAGTGTACTACTGATGCCATCTGTACGCGAGTCACAATACTATATCATGTAAGTTATTTTACGACGCTCTATCAACATCTTAGCTTATTTAGCTTCTGAATGAGATGGTGATAATGCCGGTGAAATGAGTCCGGGGTCCAGCACCGAAAGGTGATAATGCCGGTGAAATGAGTCCGGGGTCCAGCACCGAAAGTTACCCAGCATTTTCTCATATTGGGTTGAGGGAAAACCTCAATCAGGAACCAGGTAACTTGCCCTGACCGGGAATCGAACCCGGGCCACCTGGTTTTGCGGCCAGACGCGCTAACCGTTACTCCACAGGTGTGGACGACACGACTTGAGGTTAATGCTATTAAATGATGATAATGAATATTGAAGAGGAGAGTGACGTTGGAGTGATGGAAAAAAAAACAGGAGAAAAACCCGAAGGAACATTTACTGTGTCCACCACAAATACGAATCCGCCATCGTTGAGATTCGAACCCGGGTGCATAGTAATTGTGAGGTAACTGAGCTACCAAGGCGGAATCTAATAAGGATACTATTGACGTAGAGTAATACATGGTGGCGCTCTCGAACTTCCCTGATTTCAATCACCTCTCAAAAAAAAAAAGGAGGACAATGAGAGGACATTTTATCGCCTTTATTAGGAAGTACAACTCAACTTCACAAAAACAATAACTAGATGAACCCTCCGCAGTAACACGAACAATTATATTCAAATGATACTCAATTTCATTACATGTTATCTGTAGCATATCTGGTGTGATATTTCCTACAGGGTTTTCCCTCAACCCAATATGAGCAAATGTTGGGTAACTTTCGGTGTTGGACCTTGGACTCACTTCACCGGCATTATCACCTTCATCTCATTCAGACGCTAAATAGCCTAAGATGTTGATAAAGCGTCGTAAAATAACCTACTAAAGTAAGATATTTCCTACAGCTTGCACAATGTAATCGTATCAGTTGTTGAGGACGATTACCTTGGTAAAAATACACAATGTCCTTGACATAGCCCCAAATGAAAAAAGTAAACAAATAATGTCGGGAGAACAAAGGACATATTATTGTATCGTCGCATCCAATCTAACTGTTCGAGAGAGTGCTGTGTAGTGTTGTTACTTACTTAATTAATTAATTACTTGCGGCTTATAGAGAACCCGGATATTCATTACTGCCCTCACATAAGTCCGCCATCGGTCCCTAACCTGAGCAAGATGAATTCAGTCTATACCATCATATTCCACCTCCCTCAAATCCATTTTATTATTATCCTCCCATCTACGTGACTGCCTCCCCAAAAGTTTTTTTCTCTCCGAACTTTCAGCTAACAGTCTATATGCATTTCTGGATTCACCCTTACGTGCTACATGCCCTGCACATTTCAAACGTCTGGATTTAATGTTCCTAATTATGTCAGATGAAGAATACAATGCGTGCAGTTCTGCGTTGTGTAACTTTCTCCATTCTCCTCTAACTTCATCTCTCTTAGCCACAAATATTTTCCTAAGCACTTTATTCTCAAACAGCCGTAACCTCTGTTCCTATCTCAAAGTGAGAGTCCAAATTTCACAACCATACAGGACAACCGGTAACATAACTGTTTCATAAGTACTAACTTACAGCTTTTATGAGAGCAGATTGGATGACAAAAGCTTCTCAACCGAATATATTAAATAAGCAATCGCGGACAACCGATAAGGGGTGGTCCTCCAGCTTGGGGGTTGGGCGAAGGGCTAACAATCCATCACCCTACAGCTTGTTATGAAACCCCAACGTAACCCTCGGAATGGGACTGATTCTCTGTCACCACCACAACAAAAGAATAAGGTTACGAGATTTGGTACTTAGAATGTCACAAGTCTATACAGGGTGTTTAAAAAAGTATCCAATATTTTAGGAGGTGCTAATATGCATCAAAACAAGAAAATAATGTCTAATAAACATGGGTGCTACAACACATACTTCCTGAGATCTGAACACTTGTTCATAGGAGGTGCTCAATGTGGCGTCCATTCATGACAATGCATTCCTCTGCCCCTCGGCGTAAGGAATCACTCACTCTTTGAAATTTGTTTTAATACGTTAATAAGAAAGTCCTGATAACGATACCCAGTTAATCTTTGTAGTAGCACTTATGGTTCTATTAATCTATCACCAACGCCTGCTCATAATTTGATTGAGAATCGGTGCTGATGCCTTGTTTCTTCAACTACATGGGGATTTTCATCAGCCTACACATGCTGATTACGAAAATTCACACCATCTCTGCTGAACCCTGCTCATATCCGCAACCAGACTTTTGTTTTCAGTATTTCTTGCGACGTATCATTATTCGATGCCAGGGGTGTCAACTACGATATGATTATCTGGTAGTCTGCTGTATTGCAGGGCAGAGAAATGCATTGCCATGAATGGACGTCACGTTGAGCACATCCTATGAACAATGAAGTGTTCAGATCTCAGAAAGTATGTGTTGTAGGACCCATGTTTATTAAACATAATTTTCTTGTTCTGATGCATACTATCACCTCCTAAAATATTGTATAACTTTTTAAACACCCTGTATAGAACAGAAGGCCATTTAAAAAAAGGAAATGGGTCATGTATTTTTAATAAAATGTTAAAATTCAGGAAAATACTGTTAGCACATCTGATCAAATTTTCCAGATACTTCATTTTTATTGCAGTCTTATTTTAACAGAAATTTAGCAATTTCATGACTTCTGAAAACCCTGTGTATTTAATCTTGAATATCTCGGGAACAGAAAAGAAACTTGAATAGATTCAGTCTGTACTGCAGGTCTTCTCTGTAACTCGAGCGGCTGATGTACTTACACCCGGAAGTGACCCGACACCGCACTTCTGATGCTCTCTGCCTGCACCTCAGACACCCTGCTGTAATTTAATTCCCGGCGGTAGAGCTGTACTGTACAGGTTTTCTTCCAGCACGTTAAACGTTAGCCGCTGTTTTGTATGGAGCTGTACGACTCATGTCGGCGGAAGTTTCCCGCCCTCCTACTCTCTTGGAGCGTGAGTTAGGTACATTTGAGGGATTATGCATTTAAAACGTGCAGCATTTCTACATATATGCGTTTTGGTTCGATGTCCAGTAAGCCAGCTGAATTTCAGTCAAATATAGCGTAGTATTTATCCTAAGTACTACATATAATATTTATCAGTATCAATAAACTCCTTCAAAATTGTGTAATCAAATATTTTTAATTTTCATTGCCATCGTCATTATCAACATGGTTTAGATCAGGCATTTCCAACTGCTCGCTCTGTGACATCACAGTCTACTATATACAGTCACGAAGCTTGAGTTTTGAGGGTGCTAGAAACAATAGACTGTGACGGTTCTATTTTGCATTGCCGTTAATGAGGCGATATTAGCGATCCTAGTGGTGAGCAACTATCTAATGTTTGCATATTTACTACGTATTGAGCTTCGCGATTGTATATACTAGACTGTGGTAACATCATACGTCTCTGCTCTGAAGCTCCTTGAGAGGGGAAGCATAGCTATAAGGCCTAGTCTTCATTAGTAGAGTTACCAGTAGAGTATACTAGAATACATTTTAGCCAAACTACTCTACTCTACCGAATTTGGTAGAGTATCCGTTCACACGCACATGGAAAATAATACCGTCGTTGTTCCTGCAATAACTCCTGTGTGCAAAATATAAAATTTTTCAGTAGAAAGAAAAAACACATTTATTCATCCTATGGCAGCTGTACATGGGAGACTGTGAATTCTTACATTTTCGAAACAAAGAAATATAATTGCTAGGGGAGGGGATGTTGATGAAAAGTCATCTTCTTATTTTTCACATTAGGACGATGCCTATTAATATAGAAATCCTTTGTATGTTAATATCAACGTAAAAAAATAATTTCTTATATTGCATTTTTTGACGTTTTTGAACTAATAGGTGCATTTTTATTTTTTTTCGGCAGTTTTTGGGCATTTTTAATCCTTTGAAGAACTTTTAGATCATTTGGAATGCATTTTACTTTCTTCTTTACCGATAGGTCTGTTAAATCTTTTTCTAAGCAAATAGGTCAGTAGTAATTACCTACTGAATAAGTGAATAACAGTGAAGTTTGAGTTTTATAGTTTGGAACAGACTCTAAAGTCCATCCCTCATTCCACTGAAGGCTTCACTTCACACAACGGAAGTAATATAAAATGCTTGACAACAGCTTAGTTTAAGTGAGGACTTTGACCGCTACTTTCTTTTGTCAGTACGAGGTTGTCTTCAGAATTTATGTTTGGAAGGGGAGAAACTTTCACCGTGTCCTGAACAGGACGTGGTTCGGAAAGGATGTCTACTATAGTAGACAGTAGGCAAACATTCACACTACACAGCGTAGCCAGAGGACGGGCAGTCCCCCCCCCCCACAAAGCATCCTGTGCGATCCTTCTAGATATGTTGAAGACTCTAATTAGGCTTATTTTTTGTTGCTCATTTGTTGTTAATCTATCAAGAAGTTACATGATTATACTTTTTTTCAATTGCAGGAAGAAAATATTACCTTAATGTTAATGTTAATAAATCGAGATGTTCTTCATACTCCCAAAGATATCGGACAAGAGGTCATCACCATTTATTGTTGGGAAGTTACATAGAGTGAGAAATTAATCGAATTCTCGATTGACAACACAGCTAGATCACAAGTGTAATTTCTTTATCATTTCTTCAATCTTATCGTGAACGGTGAACACCTAAAGCTGGACTCTTAAAATTGAATTCAAATAATTTAAAAATATAAAGTAACTAGACTTGCAAGCTAAAAGAAGTCGGGTGATCTAATACGTGGTAAACTCTGTATCTCACAAGTCTGACACAAGCAAACAAATATTCCTTCAAGTCCAGAAAAATCAGAGAACGCGATGAAGTAAAGTTTAGTTGGATGCCATTTGAAAAATATAGCCTATCTTATTCCTGCGGACCCTTTGGGAACCACTGCCTTAGACAATGTTCCCTCCACCGTTACTACCGATTTCCTATGATGTATCTATGTAAGATATTAAATTATTTGCGACACAAATTATAATCAATTGGTGAATAGATTTATGAGCGAAATAATCGCGTTGAAATATGGCTATGTAATCTAATTGTGAATTTCATATAAGTTACGCTGCACAATACTAAGGGCCGTATTCATAGACATTCCTAGCGCGGGCTTCCGGTGGATGATCAGCGAACTAACGTTTTTCGTATTCATAAACCAGTGTTAGCGATATGATATGATATGATATGATATGATATGATATGATATGATATGATATGATATGATATGATATGATATGATATGATATGATATGATATGATATGATATGATATGATATGATATGATATGATATGATATGATATGATATTATATATATGATATGATATGATATGATATGATATGATATGATATGATATGATATGATATGATATGATATGATATGATATGATATGATATGATATGATATGATATGAATCCCGTAAAAGTAACCAGTCGATAGCCGGGGCTAGTTTAGCACGCTCGTAGCCCGGGCTAGCGAAATGTCTATGAATAGCACCCTAAGAATTTTAATTCAAGTGCAAATATGTAATACTAAATATTGATCAATTCGAAAGCCAGTAACAGAAAATTGCTGCGTCGCGTCATGTAGCATTTCAGTTCGTTGATTAATAAAAATTTCATCAATTGCGTTTTTTTTTTTCCATATCAAATGTGCCCATAGATTAGCGTTGAATACACAAAATGGGGAACGATTACCGAATTCAACAATCACATTAAAACAGCGCAGTGATTGATGCTCGTACTTATTTCAGTGACATATGCCCTCCTTATTGACAAGTGACTGCGCAGTTTTTCAATAATTCTGCAATTATACCTCAATCACTTTTACATCAAAACCTTACACACCTCGTTCCGTTCCGCTCCCTTCCAAATGATTGCTTCCATAAAAAGTTGTTGAGCCGTACGGAGAGCTGAGCTGAATCTGATTTGGCCCGCCAGCTTGTTTGTTTTTCATTAACACTGTTTAATCAAGAATTTATCACTGTTTTGAAAGAGGATAGTCCTAGCCGCTTCTTGTTAGCTCCATGTGATAGCTATTACAGATACAAGCCTTTGTTATTCTACGTCTTCTGAGTGGCTACGTGCTTTACTGGAAGATAACAACATTCCCGCTAATCCTATAAGCCTCGCTGTGCGCCTTCCTCTACAGGGATGTCCGTGTCTGGACTCACAGGCTGGTTTTTGGGTTTCGGGTAATTACATTTCTACTTATCTTCATGCAGTGAAACGCCTGTTCCTTGTCTGTAGAGACAGTGATGAGGATGACACAGATTAAAACTACAACGCATTTCACAGAGGACGGACACTGGAAAGTTATCTTTTCTCAATCGTACTATCAGGGACTGGAATGCTATACCTACAGACTTACTAAAAGCTTTACCAACAACCAAAAATGTATTTAAAAATAGACTTAAGGACTTTACTAATAGACGGTAGTATATTATACACACTATTTAAAGGATGTAACTGATATTTTGTTATTTGAAGTGTTGTATCAGTGAAGACGTGTGTGGTGCCAGTGAAGTGTGTTGTGTAAGTGAAGTTTGTAGTGTAAGTGAAGTGTGTTTGTATCAGTGAAGTTTCATAGTTTATAGTGCCAGTGCAAAGTATATGAACAGTGAAATGTTTTTGAAGCGTTAGTGAAATCAGGAAAGAATCAGTGAAATGTGTCGTAGTTCCAGTGCAGTGAGCGAGTTGACAGCGAAATGAGTGTAGTGCTGAAAGATACTTATGCAGGTATGAACATATACTCGCGGGTTTTAGTTCGAACTTAGGGTTAAGATACAAATTAGGTTTACTTTAAATCTTATTTTAAGTGATCGTGCTTCATTTAATTTAGGATGCCCCTTGTTGTTGTTGTTGTTATTATTATTATTATTATTATTATTATTATTATTATTATTATTATTGTTATTATTAATTATTATTAGTGTTTATTATTATTAGAATTATTATTAATTGATTATTGTGTTTATTATTAATTGTCATTATTGAGTGTAATTAGTTACCACTGCCACCGGGTATTTACTCATTTGCAGTTTGAATAAATACATGCATACATACATACATACATACATACATACATACATACATACATACATACATACATACATACATGAGGACATAAAAGACTATACAAAACAAGAGAAACCACCACAACTGATTAATTTTGCGGATGTAACTGAAAACTGGGACCCTTGCGGTAGATGAGTGGTTAGACCTCCGGTTCGAGTCTCGGTCAGGTCTGGGATTTCAGTGACACTTGTGCGGACAAGGTCGCAGTTGGGGTTTTTCTCGGTGTTTCCAGTTTTCCTCATATTAGGTATCTACATCATTCCGTCACCATTTCGTCATCATTCCATAGCATTTCCTAATCGCCGGCTGACAACGCACTGAGAGGGCTGGCCTAGGAACGAGAAGGTTGCTTGCTCGAAACCTGGGTACGCAACGAACCTTGGTGTAGTCAGCCGGTGTGGGTTTGAGAATGCGCCTAGCTTGAGGCAATAGACCGTAACAGATCTCAGTGCTGGGCCATAGTGTCTTCCTCCTGTAAATTCAATTCTATTCCATTCTATTCGAACTCAAAACTGGAGTAAAAAAGCTATACGAAGTAGTATATTATGTTTCGTATTAGTTTCTTCTGTGTACAAAATTTATGTAATCCCTTTTGAGTTCTCTTGTAATTACAATTTTTTTAATGACGTTTTACAAAACTAGCGTGTTTCCCCATACATATACGAAGATGCTACTAGATAATTATGAAGTAAAATGCCATAAGGTCATGGAACGAGATTGTGTACTGTTTTCGCCGTGTCATAAGTGAGAAGGCCAACATTTCGGACATATATTGTGGTTTCAACACATGGGAATGCAAAGAAAAGGGGAACCCATCTCTTGAGTTCGTTACCAGCAGCTATTCTACAGGACAGTTTGATCCATTCTGCAGTTTAGGACTTTTCTCTGGGACTGTTATTCCTTTCCCAGGATATATTCTCCAGTCAAGAACAATTCTTGAAGACTTTCGGATTCGTTATCAAGAGCTATGCACCGATATAGGACTATTCTCTAGTACTAGTAGATACATAATCAAAGTTTATTCAGGACGCTTGGTTCCATTGGCAAAAACTATTCTCCAATCCAAAACTATACTTTGGCGCTGTTGGATCCATTACCAAGAGCTATTCTCCAATCCACAAATGTTTCTAGTACTGCTGAATTCGTCATCAAGAGCTGTTCTCCAAACCAGAAATATTCTTTAGGACTGGTAGATACATAACCAAAGTTTATTCAGGGCTGTTGGATCTATTGGCAAAAATATTATCCAATATCAAAACTATACTTTAGGGCTGTTGGATCCGTTACCAAGAACTATTCTACAGTCCAGAAATGTTTCTATTACTGTTAGATTCGTCATCAAGAACTATTCTCCAAACCAAACTATTCTCTAGAGCTGTCGGATGCGTCATCAAGAGCTATTATTCAGTCCAGAATTATTTTCTCCAAGGTTTTTGGCTCTAGGTTTGTATCTAGAGCTAGTATACATTCTAGAACCATTTCATAGGGCTGTTGGTGTTGGATACGATCCAGGACTATTCTTCAGGGCTATTTATCCGTTATCAATTTTGTCGCTCAAGTTTCCCAGAGGTAAAAGTCACAAGGGGTTAAGTTTGGCGTGTGAGAGAACCATTCCTACCGATAATTATACTCTAGAATATTTTATGCTGGTGGTCCATAGAATATTCAGATGTAATTATATGCTGTCCAAGAATCTTGTTAGCGTATTTTCTTTTATTCAGCAGGACTCTGATGCAGCATATAGGTCTACAGCCTACTATTGTGGACTAACGTCATAGATTACTCGAGGACAAAATTAATATGAAGGTGTGGCCTACTGGAATTCCCGACCTACATTCCTGTGACTTTTTCTTCTGAGGAACACTGGAAGACAAAGTTCACAAAAAATCGCCTTAATCTGAAAGAACTGAGAAATACCATTGGTAAAATAATATTGCCTACATTTCTCAATGTTAACTGCAACAAATATGTGTCACATTCGAAAATGATGCGACATGTGTTTGAAACAAGGATGACAGTTGCAGCAACTCCTTTACATTAATTATATTTATTTGTAGTGTACTCACATATCACCGATAGCAAAATGTCTACGTAACCGAAAACTGAGATCGACTAGGTTGAGAGCCGGGTTGGTGTGATGAAATCATTGCAACCTATTTACTCAAGATTTGAAAGTAAACACTAGACCATGAATCTTAAGTATGTAGAATGTAATATGCAATTCAAGTAGTTAAAAAAATTACTTGTAAATTCTGAAATAGCGAAATACAAGTCGTAAAGCAGGACATTCTCACAAACCAGGCTTGGTTACAGTCAACTTCTCTCACACTGAAGAGTTTTTCTGCCAACATTTTGATGCACAAAACAACATCAAACCTGTGTCTTAGCCCAAATTACCTCGTTTACAATTAAACTAAATATCTCCATTGCGGTGCAAATTAATTAGAAAATAATTGGTACACTGATTGTAAAAAAAGTAGTTATCGTCTTCAAAAATATCACGATATCTAAAATTAATGGCCGGTTTCTCCAAGTATTGTTAGAACATTTAACGAATGTTAAACTCTAAACAGTTTGATAAATATAGTTTTTTTCATGTCTTCAACACTAGTTTGGCTTAACAAATTGTTAAGTGATTGTTAACTTCAAATGTAGGATTTTAGGCAGTTAACTCATTTAACAGATAGTTAAATATGGCAGATGACACCACAGCTGTTCATACAGAAGCTGTGAAAATAATATTTTATGTCTCTCTTTAAAGAATGTTTCGTGAATGACTGATAACCTAACATTTAAAAGACACTTTGGAAAGATAATTTTCAAAAATGAATTGCTTATCATATTTGTTGTTTATTTTGGTGCTGAGCTAATATGTATTGAATATTTAGAAAATGTGGAATGTCAGCGTGGCATGGTAACTAAGAATGATGATTTATACAGGGTGTATCTAAATTGGTGTCAAATATTTCAGGGACGTGTTCTTAACATCAAAACAATTTAAAAGGTTAATAAGAACATGGGTCTGAAAACCATTCGTTAGTGAGTAATTAAAGGATTTGGCCCTTCATTGACCGCTGATTATTTGATGGTTTTTTGTTTGTTTGTATTTTGTAGAGCAAAGAAATTAGAAGAAAATGTATTCTGTGAGTGAACAGAACGAAATGATTTGCATCATTTAATTGATGATGTGCTTCTGGACGTCATCCAACGAATGTGTTTTAACACGATGCTGCTCCAGCTCATTTCAGTCTGATAGTTCGTAATTTTTTTAATGATCGATTTACCCAAACATGTATTAGTCGAAGTGGATTCATTGCATGGCCTGCTCGATCGCCTGATTTGAATCCAATGGATTTCTTCGTCTGGGGACATTTAAAGTCCCTGGTTTATGCGACTCCTCTACTTAATGTTGATATTCTGAGAGCGTAACCAAATGGATTTCACGAAATACGAAACACTCCAGGAATTTTCAACAGAGTACGTCAGAGCATGTAACGCAGTTTAGGGAACACATCGAAGCAGGAGGAAGCCACTCCGAGCAATTTTTGTAACATTAAATTTTGTCTTGTAACTCTGAAATAAATTATTTTGAGACCAATGTTCATATGAACCTTTTGTAATGTTTTTGTGTTACGAACACATCCCCGAAATATTCGACACCAATTTAGATACACCCTGTATACTATGCATGATACTTAATTTGTACCAGTATAGATTTTCAAAACAAGTAGGCCTAAATATTTTACAAGAAATTTAAACCGTACTTGAATATCCTACAAACAGATACGGACCACTTACTCCAATTCAGCATCTACTATTTACTCTTGATTCTATGATACTGGCTCTTTTCAACTAACTGTAGCCAATGTCAATAGTGTTTCAAAATATACAGCGAGTATTATATTAAAAAGGTTTCTGCAAAAATTCCTTCTTTGAAAAGTCATATGTTAGCATTAGTACTATAACCTTACTTTCCTATTGAATAATAATATTATTACAGTCACCTACAACTTTCATTTGTCTTCTTCTTTATCGATCATGGACTACTGTACCAAGTTGTGACTTTATACATGTTTCGTGACTTACTCTATAATACAGAATTTAAAGAATAATATCAGTCAATAAAAAATTACCTTACATGTACAAAATCGTTACCAACTGCTATTGAGTGGTTAAAATAGTGTTAACGACTGTTATAATTATGTGTTGGTTGTTTTAAACGTAATAATGTCGAAGAAATGGAAAATACATTAACTGAACGTTAAAAATAAACGGGCTGTTAATTTAACACCAGTTAAGCCGAATTAAACATTTCTTGGAGAAACTGGCCATAAGAGTAAGTAAAATATAACTTCGTCGCGGTCTTTCATGTTCACCATACTAATAACTCAAAATAAAGGCTATCATTTAATTAATAAAACAAACTTTAAGGGTCGATTTCTAAAACACAGACGAAATCGTGGTTCCAAACCTCGGCTTTTAAACCGCGATCGAGGTCTGAATCCTTATGCGATTTCTAAAACGAAGTCGAGACGCGGCTTGAGAAGAAACCGAGGTTCGTGTGTTTTATATATGGCAACGCAGCTAAGAATCGATTTTTATTCTTGTAAACAGTCGATATTAGAAAGAAATGAACATCGGGATTAATATTTTTATTGAATTCCAGAAAGTCACATTCATTTGTTCTCAGCTAAGGTATTGTTATGTTTGCTGATTTACAGGATATAGGCTATGTGCGTTTAAAATAATAGCATTAATCATAGCGAACTGATTTTTAGGTACCAGAATTATATTTCCTAAATAATTAGCACAATTCGAACGTCTATGTTGTAGTTTATCATTTGTTCATAGCTACTGTCAATATTAACTACCTGAAAACCCGGGTCTAACGAATCAATAATCTAAATATTAACTGGATTAAAGCTGCAATTGAAACTAAAATATTACATGGTTCTATTTTCACAAATAATATGCCTACTACGTGGAAAGCCCCAGTAGCATTAAAGTTAAAATAATAAGACAAAATCACGCTTGCTTCATACATATTCTTGTAGGCCCACATCATATTCGAGTATTAAATAAAATGTCCAGAGCTACTGTAAAGCCTAAGAATTAAGTTACATCGTCTTATAGACATAAAGGTGTAATTAGTATAAAATATTAGGCCTATATCTTACTTCCCTCAAAGCAACAAGAAGGTGTAAAAAAACTTGTCAACCTGGCGTCTCTTGCATTTCGTTGCAGATTATTATTTAGCATTCTTGCTAAATTTTGCGTTGATTCCTTCGAAAATCGAAAATATTCGCATGAAATTATCATCGTTACATAATTACAAAGTATTATTCCTGTCTCTCATCACTCTAATCCGAGATTTAATATTTTTAATCACAAATTTTCCTTTCATAGTCATCCAGCTGATCTACTTTCTCTATCTTGTATACATGAAGCCGTGGTTTTAAACCAACCCCAGCCGTGGTTTTAAACCAACCCCAGCCGTGGTCTCTGCTTCAGACCATGGTTTGGAGCCATGGCTCAGAAAAATGAAAGAGACCTCGTTTTATAAATCAAAACGCGGTTTAACTCCATGGCCGTGGTCTAGACCTCGTTTTAGAAATCAACCCTAAGTAGGCTACTTAATAATACTGCCCAGAGGTTGTAATATTTTAACACAGTTTTGTACACCATGTCCCGCTTAAAACACCAATAAAATATGCTGTATATGAAAAAGATAAATATATCTAGTCAGGCTTGGTAGTGCAGATCTTGCAATTTATGTAACAATGGTTACCATGGAGAAATAAATAACAGCAAACTAATTCTGTAAAACTAGCCACGTGGACTGTTCAGCAGAAAGTCTCGTGTGTTCTCTGGTTAGCAGAAACGAAGTCTGTGAAGCATGTTCAAAGCCGATTTCGTCGGGAATACAACCTTCAAAGACATGATCTTATTCCTGACTATAAGAGAATAATGGCCTGGGATGCAAATTTGAAGCACATAGGAAGCTTGTTGTCGAGCAGTGGTAAGCATGCTAAGAAAAGAGTTTCTGAAGAGAACATTGAACTCGCATGAACCTCCTTTATAAGAAGCCCAAGAAAATCAATCCGAAAAGCAAGTTTGCAACTCCAGGTTACTCGCAGTACTGTTCATAATGTTCTACACAAAAGACTCCGTCTTCGAGCATACAAAATTCAAAACATACAGCAGATCAAGCTCGGTGATAAAGTTAAGAGGCTAAATTTTGCTGCGAGTGTTTCGGACAAAATTGACGAAGACAACTCATACTTAGGTCAAGTGTGTTTCTCTGACGAGTCAACTTTCCACATATCAAGAAAAGTCAACAGACACAATTGCAGAATCTGGGGAAGTGAGAATCCGTCTGTTGTGTTTCAACATGAACGCGATTTCCCAAAGTTAATGTCTGGTGCGGTTTATTGAAAGATCATGTCATAGGTCCCTTCTTTTTTACTGAACCTATAGTGACTGGTTCAACTTATCTAGATACATAGGAGTTGTATGTCGTGCCACAGCTTCCTGCAGGAATCATAAGATGGCACTCCTCCTCACTTCGCATTGGAGGTACGCAAGTTTCTTAATTATAATTTTCCCAGGCAGTGGATTGGCAGAGGATCGCTTGACCGCCAAGGTCACCAGATCTATCACCCTTGGACTTTTTTTTATAGGGATTCGTTAAGGATCAAGTATACAGAACACCAGTGGCTAACCTCGATGATTTGAAGCTCAGAATCCGCCTTGCGATTCAAAATATCTTGATATGCTGAGGAATACCTGGAGAGGGGTGGAAAATAGGCTCGACATCTGCCGTACTATAAATGGTAGTCATGTTGAAGTATATTGAAATTGTAACTCTTTAGGTGTTAGAAAATGTTCACAGTTTACATTAAATAAGTTTTTCATTAGAGCTATGGACTTTTATTTTACTGATGTTTTAAGCGGGACACGGTGTATTACACTGTATGAAAGTGTTACATTTGTTAAGTTTCTTTTTTTATAAATTTACTCTTTAATAAAACCTTCTAATTATTTTAGAGAATGAAGCAAAATTAACGCAATAACTTAAATATTGTCAATACAAATATTGGTTGTTAATTGCCGCATAATGAAATAACTAGTTTAATGTAACATAATCAGCGTGCAGTTTGTGAATTTATAACTCTGGTATAATTAAAGTGCTTTCATACTTTAACGCCAGTAATAATTGTAGCAAATTGGACAAATAATATAATCATTGGAATATACATTTTTCATTCTAAAAATTATTTTCCGAAAAAAGTCTTTCAAAGTTCCATAAACTTTTATCTTACGCATGTTCCAACACGGCGATTTTTAACTGAATAATTTGTGACGTCATAGATTGCTTCTCTAGTCCTCTCGCAATCAGAATGGGCACTGAAAAGCTCGAGATTACAGTGGATCATAATCGAGTAATGTGATTTTTGCTTTCCCATATTTCTTTTTAAATGTATACCTGATCATTTTTTATCGTTTCATTCATCAACCTAATTAATTTTGTACTGATATTTGACTCGATCATAATTACATTGTCAGTTAAAATATCGTACATTCAGTAGCATGTTACTATTGAGCACAGGCTGTACCTAAATCAGTTTTGTGTTTTATTTGAAGTAGTATATTGAATGCATTAAAATAATTTTAAGTGAAATCATGACAAAATTATTGACACACGAAATTAAAGAAGCTTTTTGCTTCTCTATAAATTAATATATGGTTATAATAACTTTAAAAAAATAACCTTGTCTTTATACAGTACCTATATGTATGCTAAGTTATTTATAGTTTTTGCGCTAAATTTATTTATTTCTTTGATTTACACAGTGTTTGAGAAGAAATATTGATATAATATTAAAAGAATAGAATGCAAAACTATCAGATATATTAAAAACTATTACATACATGAAACAATACTCAACATACTGAATATTAAACATAAAATTGAATTAAATTAATTTACCCCCTACAGGGAACGTTTGTGTTCGGGGGTTCTATATAAGGGCATATATACACAGGATGTTTCACCAAGATTGTGCAATACTCTAGAATGTGATTTCTGGCATCATTATGATGAAAAAAGTTCATATAAACATATGTCACATTTTTAAAATTGAGTGAGTTACGCCCTCATGAATGTTAAACATAAAACGTAAATATTATGAAGGTTTAAGTATTTAAATTATTTACAACAATGTTACTGTGTGTATTATAAATTCATTCAAGAACATTAACATTATTACTCACCTGAAAAATCTGTATTAAAGCCGGTTTTCAAAGACCCCACCTCCTGCAGCAATACACGTAGCCGCCCGAATGTGAACTGCGCGCGTCTCATTCTCTAACTTCCGTTGTTCGGATGCTAGGTACATACATTGTACCAGTGTTGAGTTATCTCTAACCGTGACCCTGATGTCACGAGATTTTGTGTCGCTGCTATCAGCTGTACTATAACACATACAGCTCCAGACGTCCAGAGAGAGAGAGAGAGAGAGTTCACAAGAATACGTGTTACGGAAGAAAGAAAGGTGATTTTATCCGAAACTATTCAAAATCGGACACATGTATGTAGGAACTTTTTTCATCAGAATGATGTCAGAAATCACATCGTAGAATAATGCACAATCTTTGTGAAACAACCTGTATATATGAAGGGTTCAGAGCCGTAGTGGGCCAAGTGCCATTTGTTAAAAACGGAGAACGCAAGGATTAAAGTTAAGTGAATATCATAGTTTAACATATCGTTTGTATTGCTTCATAAAGAAAGGGCATCAGTCCATTTTAGCTAAGTTGTGGGAAATGAATAAAAAACTGTCCGGACCGATGCCCTTCCTTTACAAAACACTCACATTCCTATCACAATGTAACAATGAAGGAAACGTTGAACTGGCTTCCTTTCTTGATAAAACGATGTGCTGAACATTCAAAATGGGAAATTCAATGTTAACTCAATTTCGAAAAAAAATGTGACTGATGCCCTTTCTTTATGAAGCAATTAATTTAGTTTTAATGTGTATACTTTATATTACTTGCTGTATGTTTCCATTGAATTATGGTAATAATTTCATTTTAAATCTTGTTTTCTACGGTTTTAGTAAATAGTGCTTGGCCCACTATAGTTCTGAACCCTTAATATGTAGTTAAGCAGAAAGAAGAAAAATGTGAACAATAAACTAAGTTATGAAATTAAAATAATATAGTAAAAATACAAACAATATTGATAAAACAAGTAATCACAATTGAAAGAGTTTGTAACTAATATTCATAAATATAGATGAAGAGGTGAGATCTGACATGTGACCTGTGCGAGAGAGGAAAGAACGCGCTGTCATAAACAGAGTTGTTTCATGATGGTTAATATTATAGGCCTACGAATCTACCGACAAGGAAGTTCATCTCAGATTGAAACCTGTCTTGCCCCTCTATCTCCTCTATCTCTATATCCATTAGTGATATAGCCTCGACACATGATAAGGTTAAAGAACAGGTCTTGTCCCCTCTACTATAAATAAAATTAATATTCAGCAAATAATTATCTACCACTATGTCAATTTTTCTTAATAATTTCTTTAATAATATAACAATAATTAGCTCTAAATATCACAAAGTGATAGTATATTTTTAATTTGTTCAAACAATTTCTCCATATATATATATATATATATATATATATATATATATATATATAAGCACTCGATAATAAATTGAAAGTGGGAATGTTTCAAGTGCAGGAGCATTGACGTCGCGGGTTCTATCAGAGCGTGCATGCAATCCTCGTTACTGTGACAGCGAACAGAAGATCTGAATAATTCGTTTGATATAACGTTGCATGAAACGGCGATATTATCAGTGCACTGTACAAAGAGCATGAAATGTATTACACAGTCCTTTATGGTAACATGACTACTAAAATTTTGTTCACATGAACATAAAATAATATAACATATTCAAAAAAATAGGTTAGTTTACATTTTAATTAGACATCCACGTACAATAAAAATAAAATATTAAATCAGTAACATTGGTTGGAGTACGAAGAGCTACCCAAAATATCAAAGACTTTTAACATCCCACGCAAATCAGTAAGCGCTACCAACCTGTGCCGCCTGTTGTCTCTTGGTACCCTTCAATCACTAGTCTACCACTGGCGTCTTTCTAAGTGCACGTGTTTCCTAATTTATGAATGCATTTTTTTTCTTGTGAGTCTACAATTTTGCTAATGGTTGATGTGATGGAGGAAAGATGTTAAAGACTTTTTGAGACGTCTGAGGGAAAGTGTGAGGCGCAAACGATCTGAGATGTGGAAGAACAGAGACTGGATATTACTGCATGACAATGCACTACACACACCTCGATCGTTGTGAGGAACTTCCTGAGAAAAAATTCCATGATCAATGTACGGAAGATTTCTTCGTAATTATTTACTTTAACGACACCATGGGTTACCGAATTTAGCAGCATGTTAGTTGTAGCGTCTGATCGTAGGAATCGTGTTACACTGTGTTCACTTTCTGCCGGCGTGTATTTCCGTAAATATTGCTAACTGAAGATTAGGTTAGCTTAGCTTAGCTAGGGTTGGGTTGGGTTAAGGAATGGATAAGTGGCCTGAGGCTTAGGAGTTGGACACGCTTAGATTGAATTAGGTTAGGTTAGAGGAGGAGATTTCCTACATATAAAAAAATTGGAACCACTAAAGAGAGTCATATTAAAGCAAAATAAAAATAAAAGACAGCTGTGTTTTTAGATCCCAACACACACGAAATATCTTTTGACAACTCAACATCCTACCACGTAACGTGTGTGTGTGGTTTTGTGGTTGTTTTTATTTTTGTGTGTTTTTGGGTGTGTATGTTTTTGTGTGTTTGTGTGTTTTGTATGTGTGGTTTTGTGTGTTTTAGTGCGTGTTTGTGTGTGTGTTTTTGTGTTGTGTGTGTGTTTTTGTGTTGTGTGTGTGTTTTGTGTGTCTTTTTGTGTGTGTGTGTGTGTTTTTTTTTTTTCGCGGCGGTGATATACTCCTTTTGAATATTAAACAAAATTTTAATTATCATCTGACGTTCAGTCTATCGTTTCTCATGTGAACCGCGCGTTAGGACTTAATAATTTCAACGCGAGCATTCTTTTTTGTCTACCATCGTACAACATTCCAACATACATTCATAACTCAGCTTACGATTCCACAAGTTCCCAGTAGGAGAATAGTACATTATGCAACGAGCCTATAATGATAGTAATTAAGAAGCGAGTATGGATGTTTATGAAACGAGCGCAAGCGAGTTTCATAATTTTCATACGAGCTTCTTAATTACCATTATAGGCGAGTTTCATACTACTTTTTATGCTCGACCATATTTCTAACTTGAAATTATTCAGATGTATACATTTCATTTGTATCTGACAAGATCGGAAGTGACCTTGTTCTAGGTCGTGAATTGTGAAATGTGCGCAGACGCGAAAGTGTTGATTTTTTCCGAGGAACAATAGTGTCATTGACCTTGTGTAATCTCGTTAAACTTGGTATAACCTTGATTATTGAATTCGACATTGAAAAACGAGATGACAAATTGAATTTATTTGAATATTATTTACAATTAACGCTAATTATTATAGTAACAGAACATAACCTTTTGCGACAGTATTGGATTTCCAGCCTCCGTGACTTTTCGCTAATTCTCTTTCGATTGCATATCCGAGAATAATCGATACTTGCGGTTTTATAACGGTACAAAGCTGACTTGTTATTGGCTGAACACCTGTAAGCTGAGTTGTCATTGGCTGAAAACACCTGTACTTTAATGAGTAGGTGTACTTTAATGACATGCATTAAAGGACTGCTACCAGGTGTATAATTACTACATTTCGGCATGGTCGAGCATAAAACTAATTATTGCATTGCAATATGGGTAGCATGTCATGTTTCTAGACATTTGCAGGTTAATTTCTAGCAATGGCGCACGGAGGAAATGACGTTTGTCTGCACAAAGTGTATTATATCTTAAATTGAAAATTTTAAATGTGTTTTTATAAACTAGCGGTATTTTCTTATAGAACAGATCTTACGAAATCGTCAATCAAATTGTTTCCAAATCATTAACATTTGTCCATGTTGATAAGATTCTTTCTATCTGCAGTTTCCAGCTAAGTTATTATAACCGTGCGAGAATAGATTCCTGTAACAAAGAAATCGCTGAGGGATGCAGACGAACCAAGTGCTCTAGAAATCGATTCTGTGTGAACTCGAATAGAACCTGCCTCAGGCAAGAATTACTGTGCTAGTAGAAAAGCTGATTCGTTTCTGAAATGCTGAAGATATCAGACAATGTGCGGCAAAGTTAGGAGCGTGCTTTGAGAATGGAATCGATGAATAAAACAACTGAAAGTATGTAACATTATATTGCTACTATATAGATATTAATGCTGCTTAATTAAATGTAAAGAATAGATTATAATTAAAATTAAGAAATGAATAGTCTTCAGTCATATCCATCGTGTACAAATATGGAATCAGGTCTGGCGAATCGACATTTGCATCTTTGATTATAGTGGAAGTGGAAATCAATGCGGTACACTGCTCCGTCGATTTAGTAGAATACTTTTGAGTCTAAAGAAAGCAGCGGTAAAGTACATCGTGGTCTGTGGTGACGAGAATCCAAACCCCCGCATACTGGTAAAGTATCATGTCACAAACACGTTCACGTCTGAGTATTTCTCACAAAATAAATATTACGCTGGTCTGCATGGGTTTTGTTGTTTTGAAAAAAGATAGTGTCTCTGAATCAGAATTTCATGCTGATTGCAAAAAAAAAGTCAGTTTTCGTGTACCACGTCAGAATTTTTCACAATTCAAAATTTTATGTTGCTAATATTTTTCATAATATAGTAAATTACTATTACTTTTCTGCACTTGACACATCTTAAAGCAGTTATTTGAAGGCCACGACAGTTTGTAATTTAAACTGTATTACTTAAAATGTGAAAGAATATTCTTCCTTATATATTGAGTAAAGCCTATACTTCTTTCCATTATATCTGACAGCAGACGTAAACATTGCCGGCAGAGGAGGAGAGAAATATAATTGATATTCAACTAATGGCAGACGCTAGACTTGAAGTTGGGCGGTCTGAAGCGTTTTGCATAGAATGAGACCTCTGTCATTGGTTTAATAGCAATAATTATACAGGGTGTAAGGGATATAAGTGCCATTATTTTAACTGATGATTATTCATGTCATAAGGAAGGAAAAATGTCCTTACAATTTTTTTCTAATTGCAATATTTACCTAATTATTAAAGTTTACAATATTAGACGTTTTGTAACATTGCTGGATGGGGAGGAGAGGATTTAGAAGTACAGCTCGAGCGGGTACAGACAAATCGGTACAAAACAGGAGCGGACCATGATAATACTATTGTTTACATAAAACGAACAGCAAATACAAATGTTCAATCTCATTAATAGAACATTATGGTAAATTTACATTTTATGTAACAATATTTCTCCATTTTTTGTTGTACGTCTAAACAATAAACAATAATGGTTTTTCTGCACAAAATTACACCAACCGTTTTTCTAATGCAACATTTGAATCTCTCCCGCTTCCGTAAAGCAGTATCATTTTTAAACAAATTTCTGGTTGTGTGATTTTCTAAACGGGGTAAGAGACTTCTAGTTTCTAATAATCGTTGAGAAACTGCTACAAAAGTTCGCCGAATAGGTAACCTTCTTTGAGGGAAACGTTGACAGTACATCCCTTTTGCCTCACTTGAATTACGACGACTTTCTCCATAAATTAATAACATATGATATTCCTAAACTGTGAATGACATTGTAGGTTGTTTATCGAATACCCTGTACTGAACTGTTATCCACTCGGCAGTAGAGCTATGGACAGTGAGCTTGAACTCAGCTGGCTCGTACTTATGTCTATGCATAGTACTGCCTGCTAAACGTTGCCACGTCTCTCATGCCAGAATATTAACAAATTTAAGCATGGATTTTTAGTTAATTTCACGAAAACAAATATTTATTTAAACTAATATTAACTCTTTGCTAGATATATTTGCTGATGTAATTGTTTTCGTAATTTTACTAACGATATAAGCAGTATAACTTAAATAAGATAAGAAAATAAATATTTTTTTTCTGGGAGAACTATCAACCGTATGTTGTATGGACATTTTTTGATTCTGTAGACCGTCCTCGACGACTGTGAAAAGGACGGCACTTATACTCCTTACACCTTGCTCCTCCTCTGGGCAATGTTTACGTCTTCTGCTAGACATTATATAACAAAGTATAGTGTTACTACTTCCGTCTTTTTAGATGCTTAACTGCGAGTTAGACATCCGTTATTTATTCCTGAGAATTCTTATGGCTCCACCCAACATTATCCATATACAGGAAGTTGACATCCAATTGTTTCAAAGTCATAAAATTTATTGAAGGAATTATTTACTCTTTTAAGAGTTTACTATTGAAACAAATCATGAGGCAGTTAATTGACACAGGGTCAGGTATATAGATTTATGGAGATGCGATCCAACCTGTGAAACTCTACATTTAAAACCTTTCAAAGGTAACCTACCTCCCTTTAAAAGTTGTTTTAAAAACTTGAAGATTCAGTCTTACGTTGTTAATTTTTCGTGCAAAAGTGAAGTGAATCAGCATTTCTCATTTTTCCGCGAGAGTACAAAATAATAGTATTGTTTCATATAGAGTTATTGTAGAAGCGTGTGGAATTAGGCTTAATGAAACGATTTGTGAAAGCTGTAGATAAAGATAGTGAATGCGGTTAGTAATAATTAATTTATCTGATAATTTTTTGTTTTATTTAATTTTTTTTTTCAATTTATGCTGTACATACAGTTTTATTCGCCACTGTAGCGTTATTGTTTTTGCACTTGTTTGTGTAAAATAGGTTCCCTTTGTTTCTTCACTTACAAACCTTTACATGACGACTTTGTTCGGGATGACGGTATCACAGAATTCTTATGAATGTATCTCTTTTTAGTGAATGACTGAGTTTTAATGGGTTACTTACATCTTCGAGGGTAAAACGGAATTGATTTTATATTTTTCTTATACAGTAGAGTCTCGTTAATCCGAACTACGCTAATCCGAAAATCTGATTAATCCGAACAAAATTCTTTTAAGAAAAAACTAAATTTATTGTAATAGTACAAAGTAGCGAAAAGAAAAAACTGTAGGCTATACATTCACTTAATTTCTTTTACTTAAAAAAATTATGAAAATAGTACATTCAAGAGTACTCACAACAATTAGTGTTTTCTGTACATAATTTACATATCTGTCATGTTCATAAAATCAGGCAGCAAGATAGTGGTTCTGAAAATAGCAACAGGGTACTCCCACCACCGTCTCTCAGCGCTCCTGAATAGCATGCATTGCATTACAGAAAATATTTCGGTTAATCCGAAAATTTTGTAATCCGAATAGATCTTGGTCCCAATTAGTTCGGATTAACGAGACTCTACTGTACTAATTTAATATGAACTCTTATCTTCATATCTGCTAAAGAAATTTTAAGATGCGTATAAAATTGACTAAGTTATGCATTAAAATAGTCTCCCATGCAAACACAATACCAGCCAGAAATCTCTGTCGATCATTTTTCCAATCATATACTTCTTCGAGTGTCAAAAAAATTGACTTTTCATTTTCCTTACACTAATTTAATATGAAGTTTTACCTTTATATCTGTTAAGATGTCAATAAAATTGACCAAGTTATCCATTAAAATGTCCTGCATGCAAACACAATACCAGCCAGCAATATGTAATCTTATCGCTCATTTTCTCAGAATTGCATTTTTCAAAACCGTTTAAATCGTATCTTCAACAATTTTTTAGTTTTCATTAAATTTTACAACCCCCTTTTTCTTAGTAAAATCAGCAAACTTTAGATCAGTCTTCAACTTGTCTTTATCAGAAATTGAAAAAAAAGTTCTTAAAAATTTTAATATTAGAAAAAAAGTCTTCTCTTACAGTGTAGATATTCTGACCATTTAGTTAGGACTTGTTAGTATGAATGTTTTTTTTCTCTGTTTATTTCTATTATTGTATTTGTATTCCTGATGTTGTGGAAGAGAAGGCCTGATGGCCTTAACTACACCAAAATAAATAAATAAATAAATAAATGTTATCTTCACACCAAAAAAAAAATACTAAAAAATATTTAAAATTTTGAGAGAAGTTTTTAAATAGCAGTTTGGTACAAATCGCTAAATGAAAATTTTGAAAATTCACAATTCCGAAAACGTTCTACGTAGGCAAATTTTTTTTTTCTTTTAGTTCGGAGATCAATCTTTAGACATTAAGCATTTAACATTGCATCAAAATAGGGTTTAAGGATAATGAGAAATGTAGTTATTATAACTATGAAGAGTAAAAATAATAAGCGAAATGCAATAAAATAAAATGTAAAACCATTTTGTTATTAATTGTAATTAGTAAAGAATAAAACATGTAGTAAATAAAATGTAGAATAAATTGGTAATTATTAATTCCAATTAGTAAAGAGTAAAAGAGAGAAATAAAATGCAGTATAAAATTAGAACTAGTTAATGATTATTAACTATAACTAACAGAGAATAAAAACAAAAATAAATTATAAAATTATTTTATAAAAATCAGTCATTTCCTTCTTAAACCTATGTGTATTTTACAAATATCTTTGTCATAAAATATTATACAGTCTTGTACGTTAATAAAAACTGTAATTTAACATAGATGTTGTATAACACCTTGTTTATTGTAAAGTAGAAGAGGCATTTCTTCTTGTGTCATAAGAGTGAGGATGGATCTTAAAAGTAAGTTGATGTTTCTGGAAGAATGTAAGTAAATTTCTTTTATATAATTTTATAATACTTTAAAATCGGAAAAAAAAAGTTTAGTTGAATAATCCATAGGCAACTTTCGCTACATTTTCATGACCCGGCTTTTGTCCATTGGGCTTGTTTGATTTGCTGTTTTTAGAATATCCTCTCCACGTGAACTAGCCAAACAAATTGGCTCGCTTTATTTCTGTTACAAGGTCTGGCGTTTGGTTCATGCCATATAGCTCTATCGATTTGTAATAATTCCCCATATTTCCATCTCTAAAATTAGTCCATAGATTTTTCTAAAAATTGTTCTCTCCCACGTGTTAACGATTTTCATCTGTAGCAGTGAAGTGAGCAAACATGTTCCCATCCAATATGAGACTGTTTATCGGATTGCAGTTCCGTAAATTAGTAGTTAACACCGTGCGAGAAATTAACGACAATCGCACTATCTCTTAAAAGATATTTAACAGCATTGCCAACTCATACAGTCGCTTATTTTGCAGGTTTGTATCAAACAACCAAATTTTTCTCTCGAATCAAAATTATTAACTTAATAGTTAATTTAGGCACACTAGGTTTACCAATCATTCCATATTTCTGGGGAAAATCCCTGATTTTTTAATGTCCTCGGCTAAAAAATTTGTTCCTTAAAGCATTCCAGGTTTTAATTTTCTTTAATTCGAACATTTTCTTTGTGAATTTATATGAACAGACCCAAGAATCCAAACCAACCTGGAGCTTATAGAAGGAAATTCATTGTAGTAACCATTGGATGTTAGCAACACATGCTTTCAATCGAATCGTTATGATCAATGCTATTCATCGATGTATTGAAACATGTGTCCGATTTCTGCTTAGGAATAGAAGATCATCAGATTTCCAAACCGTTTACTTTGACGTCTCAGATATGATTTTACAGAACAGTTTTTGATTATTTGAAACCTTGGTCAGTACATTTTGATGCCATTCATGAAGCTTAGTAAAGCGAGACAAAATAGAAAATACTTCTTATTCACTTAAAGAGAAGGCTGACGTTGTTTTAGATTAAGATATTCTGTTTGTTGAAATAACTAACCTACTGAGTTTCATATCAAGGAGACAATATAGGAAAAGCTTCTAAGAAATACTCCACATCAGGGAGATGAATTGAAACTTATTCCCACTTTTTATCAAACTAGTGTCCATTATGGAACTACGAAAACTGACACGTGATAGTATTACATCTATAGAGCGAGTTTTCCCTTGAATGAGTGTTTTTATTCCAAATAATGACCCATCAATATTTAATAATACTTCTATTCTTGTGTATCATTCACGGACTAATTCATTAACAAAAGTCTTTCAATAATTAGGATCTATCTCTATACAGGTTGAAAAGTAATTAAACCGACAAACTCTGGTAGGTTTATGGGACACCAAAACAAACAGTTTTCTTTAATGTCATATTGTGCTGCGAAGACACCAGATATTAATGTAACACAAACCATTGCCATGCTTTATTGCTTGAGTCTCTTGTAAAACATTTACACCCAAAATCACTGCAAAAGGTGATAAAAACATTTACATACCGAAATCACTGCAAAAGATGTTCAAAAATACCTCCATTGACCTGTACACAAAGGTTACATCGGCGGGACATGGATTGTCTAACGCGGTGAAAGACTCCAGGATTATCGTTTATATCCGGGCCACCAGATCATCTTCTGATTCAATTGGGGTTGCGTAAACAAGATTACACATGTCCCCAAACAACAAAAACCAGAGGGGTCAAATCAGGAGATCGAGGTGGCCAGGATACGGGACCGCCTCTGCCAATCCATTTCAAGTAGTCACGCACACTATGTGAATTTGTAGAGTAGTCATAAACTGAAGAACGCATATGCTCTCTGTCGGTTTAATAAAGCACTGCACTGGGTGAAGACGTAGAAAAAATGTGAATTTGAAGTGTAGTTATAAACTGAAGAACGCATACGTCCTCTGCCGATTTAATAAAGCCTCTGAAGAAAATATATTACAGAAAACTGTTTGTTTTGGTGTCCCATATAATCTCTCGGAGTTTGTCGGTTTAATTACTTTTCACCCTGTATACAGACAGCCAACACCCCAAATCATTTTTTCAGTACGAAGAGTACCTAAAACATACATTTTCGTGAAAATGTTGAAATCAACTTATTGCGCCATTATAATGCGAAAATGAGAACGTTTAATCCTACCAAGTTGAAGCTGAAATGAAAAAATATAAAACTTGTGTAAGATGCACCAGTCACTTGATGGAAGTAGTCCAACCAGATTGTGAACACAATACACCGTGTCTGGCGAAAATTCCGTTGGCCTGACAGTGCTAAGTACGGTAACCTGTACCAAAAACAAAAGTTGAAGTAATTCATTTATATGACCCATCAACTATAATTTTTTTCTCGACAAATGTATGTTTTTGCAAGGAATTATCACACAAAGATTGCATGCAAATGTCCTCTGGTTAAGCATCAGAAGCCACACCCTCCTTAATGCGAAGTTGTTCAACCTTCTTCGCTTTAATTTTATAACTTAAAACAAATCCACAGTCTATAACAGAATGTTTCAAAACCTCAAAATATTTTTTTTTCCCCGGTAGTTTTAGCTAATCCATTTTAATTTTCTGTTTACTCATAATTCACATTTCTTCCGTCAGATCGTATTTTATTTGCTTTTCACGTGACGTGTGTTGTGATTAATCGTAATTTGGGTTCTGTATCGAATGAACTAACAACCGCTGTTACGAGGTTCTGCCACAGGTACTAATAAAAATAGACTGAATGCTATAAATCGACTGTACAAATGTTGCTCAAACTGGAGTAGTCTACGTCTACCGTGGGAGATCTCGATAAAATACTGTATAGTCCTCAATAGTGAACTTCTTATGAATTCCAAAGAATAGAATAAAACTCACGAGATTTCAAGAGAAAAATCTTAGATTGATTCCAATACGCCTAGTATGAGATGAATTGAAAGGTTTTCTTAACTAAATGATCTCACTTTTTGTCTACCGAGATCACCAAATTTAACATCTAGTGACTTTTTATTCAGCCTATTTCAATAAAAAGTAAACAGAAAGAAGCTTCGCAAATCATAACCATCTCTTCTTTCTCCTACATTTGATTTGATTGGTTGGGTTGGGTTTATTTTAATTTCGGGGTTGGGGTTGGATAGGAGATTGTTAGGCTCATTGACTGTTTTATTGAGTGAGTGACTGTGACATTTATTTATTTATTTATCTATTTATTTATTTATTTATTTATTTATTTATTTATTTATTTATTTATCTATCTATCTATCTATCTATCTATCTATCTATCTATCTATCTATCTATCTATCTATCTATCTATCTATCTATCTATCTATCTATCTATCTATCTATCTATCTATCTATCTATCTATCTATCTATCTATCTATCTATCTATCTATCTATCTATCTATCTATCTATCTATCTATCTATCTATCTATCTATCTATCTATCTATCTATCTATCTATCTATCTATCTATCTATCTATCTATCTATCTATCTATCTATCTATCTATCTATCTATCTATCTATTTATTTATTTATTTGATTGGCTGAGTGAGTGAGTGATTGATTTATTGCGATGATTTATTCAATGTAATCTTAATGATTGATTAATTGTTTTGATTGACTGAATGGCTGTGATTGATTGAACAATTGGTTGATTGGTTTATTGATTCATTGATTGTCTGTGGTTCTTTGTTTGATTGATTAATTTTTGGTTGATTGACTGTGAGTGAGTGTTTTTGGTTGGGTGGCTGTAATTGATTGATTTATTGATTGGATGACTGATTGAGTGACTAAATGGATGAATGAGTGGTCTTATTTTAATGAATGAGACACTGGCATAGTTGGATCTGCTGGATAATGTCCTTTTTCAGACACTGGAAGTCCCATGTTGTTAATAATCCTTACACAATTATCTATTTCGCTAATTTTTAAATTTAGAAGTGCATTATTCATTATAGAATACGTAGCTTAGACTGTTTCCATTCCTGGTAAAGTATGCAAAAACTCTCAACGCTTTGAATATAAGATTTGTTTCTGAATAATCCACTATTGTTTTCTTCCTCATTTAGAAATGCATTATATTCATTAATATTACCTACCGCGACACAAAGCAAAACGGAATAACAGAAAAGTGGAGGTACTTTGTTATTCCATAACTTTAGTATTTCACAACGGAATAGCTCAGTGGGTACAGGAATTCATTACGGCCAGAAAGATTCCAGATGGTGGTGGTATATTTCTCGTTGGTAAAACTTCCAGAACGGTCCCGTGGCCTGCTCAGCTTTCTGCCGGAGGTGAAAGGCGATCGGAGTTTTGTGTCGACCACACCACCTCATTCCAGTACAATGGTTATAAAAACGTGGACTCTACCTCCATCTTTAGCCTTTATGACTTGTAAAGGAGATACCTTTACCTGATCAATAGGATGGCATAATAATGTGCTTCTAGTTCTCGATTTCCAAATAGCACAAAGCAGATGCATAGTTCCTATTAAACGTCATATGTCTCATTCATCTCTTCGTGATATTTTAATTATTTTGTTGTTCTTTGTAGTTCTATGCAGGTCCCCGCGCCTAGGCATCATGGCTAGAGCTCGAGTTAAGGAATGGTTCGAGTCCTCATCGGGAAAGAAATTTTCTCATGAAATTTCGGCCAGTGTATGAGATCGGTGTCCACTCAGTATCGTAATGAATTTGGAGAGATACTATAAGAGCGAAATCAACATGGTTACTGATGCTAATTGGTTATTTCCGCGAACGACGTACTTTGCGCATGCACGCATGCGATGTACACTCCCGCCATGCAAACACAGGAAACATTTTGAGTTTCCCTACCCGTAGAAGCAAAACGAGTGTAAATATCAACAATACTTTTCAAGTAATAAAATATGAAATGTTGTACGTTTAAGCCGGACGTAGTGTACAGAGTGGACCAAAGAAACGGCAGATTTTTAAGTAGTGAAATGAAACTTTAGATATTGCATTAAATTAACTTACATTATATGAACATATAGAATATAATATGCCATTTGTATGTAACCACTACTTCTTCAAAATAACATCCGTCAAATGCCCTCCAACAACGTGCATGCATTCTTGTGTTCGCTCTTTGAAGTTTCTCATTACACTTTGCTACATTTCGACTTTGATGTTTGAAATTTTGAATTGTTTTCTTCAGTTGTTCAATGTTTCGAGGTTTGTTTGCGTATTTAATTTTTAGATACCCCCATAATAAATAAATCACATGCGCTTAAATCGGGGGATCGTGCAGGCCAGGAAATGTCTCATATTTCTCGATATGACACGATTCCCAAACAAATTTCCCATTTCCGTCATAGAGATGGCTGCAGTATGTGCTGTTGCACCGCCTTGCTGAAACCACGTTGATCTGTTGATAGGATAATTTCTTCTTCTCAATTACCATTTAACAAATTCTGAATCATTAACACATAACGAGCTGCAATAACAGTTTGCGTACGACCATTGACATCCTCAAAGAAATATGGTCTAATAATTCCTTTGGAAGAGACGGCACTCCAGGATTTAATCGCATGTGTAGAGAGCACAGGATCATGACGACGTGGTTGAAAATGGCGGCGAAACTTCCTATGAGCAGCTTGTGCGCGTTGACCATTTAGAATTTAGATAATAAGATTTACAGTAAATCCTTGTTGCTCACCAGTCCAAATGGTCCATGAAAATGAATCTATGCCTATTAAAATAATGCATGAACTACTAACAACAAAATTAAAACCTCCCGTTTCTTTGATCCACCTTGTATGTAATATAATTATAAAAACTATTATTGCAGGTAGTTTATCACTGGGGAATAAAAGAAAACCTGTTAACTTGTATCTACTAGAAGCAAAGCCATTGTAAGTGCTTACTGGATTTTGCAACAAGCTAGGGAATGTTTGGATCTTGTGTCTTGACGCTTATATCAACTTATATTCAATTAATTATCGAGGATCTGTAGCAGCAAGCAAGGTCTCTAGATGTCGCTGTCGAACAGCTCTTAGTCAGGTCCTCTCATTCCATTCCACTAATGTCCGCCATCTTTGCGCCATCGGTTGCCGTTGTCAAGCAGAACGTTCTCCGAAAGTTATTGAAATATCTGTTTTGGAAACTTATTTTATGAAATATATAAATTAAACACAAATCCTTCCACAACCCAACCATAGCGCAATGTAAACAAACCTAAGAGTTGGCGCAAATATGGCAACGTGCGAAAATCTGACTTATCGACGGACCTTGGGGGCAAGGCCACTGACCTGCCATCTTTTCATCAATTGCGTAACTATCAGAGGAAATAAGGGTACTGCAAGGTCAATACTGCGAATTCTTTCCGGTGTTATTATTCGGCTTTTCTTCAACCGGAGTTCAAACCTGTTATGACTTCAAAATTTTTCGATCACAAGAATGGTGGAGCTGTTTCAGACATAACCTTATAAATTACTCGGAGAATTACTTGGAGAATAAAACTCGGAACCTGCTGGCTGCAGGACAAGCTAACTGCCACACCAAGGAGGCGGTCCTCCATTTGATCTACCTACTGTATTTATCAACATTCTTAGGATTAACTACATTTAACCTTATTCTAATATAACCGCCAAAGATGGAAGAAGCAAGTTCGTGTATGACGTCAGATGAACGAATTCTTTAAAACAGGATAACGATCGCTCGATCCGTTTGATCCACCTACTGTATTTATCAACATTCTTAGGATTAACTACATTTAACCTTATTCTAATATAACCGCCAAAGATGGAAGAAGCAAGTTCGTGTATGACGTCAGATGAACAAATTCTTTAAAACAGGATAACGATCGCTCGAAACTTAGAGAGTGAATAGCTAGTGTCGCCCTTATGGTGGCTGAGTGGTCTAGAATTCTGTTTGACCCGTAGGCAATCCTGTTTTGAGTCCCGGTCAGGGCTTGGATATTTATTGAAAAGTTCATTGTCAAATTTACGCGGAGCTCAAGATCGCAGTTGGGGTTTTTCTCAGGGTTCTCCCAGTTCCCTATATTCATTCATTCATTCATTCATTCATAATGTTCTGCCCAAGAGCAGGTCTTTCATTGCAAACCCAGCATTCTCCAGTCTTTCCTATTTTCTACCTTTCTCTTTGTCTCCGCATATGAATTCATATATCTTAATGTCGTCTATCATCTGATATCTTCTTCTGCCCCGAATTCTTCTCCCGTTCACCTTTCCTTCTAGTGCATCCTTCGGTAGGCAGTTTCTTCTCAACCAGTGACCCAGCCAATTCTTTTTTTTCTTTCCGATCAGTTTCAGCATCATTCTTTCTTCATCCACTCTTTCCAACACAGCTTCCTTTCTTACTCTGTCCATTTCACACGCTCCATACTTCTCCACATCCACATTTCAAATGCTTCTATTCGCTTCTCTTCACTTCGTCGTAATGCCCATGTTTCTGCCCCATACACTCCACACAAGGCACTTCACTAGTCTCTTCCTTAGCTCTTTCTTCAGAGGGCCGCAGAAGATGCTTCTTTTTTTCTATTAAAAGCTTCCTTTGCCATTGCTATTTTTTTTTTTTTTTTGCGACAACTCATTCCCCATATTAAGGCATATAATTCCGTTTCAACTCCATTCCATCATTTCATAGCTAGCATTCTCCAAACGCCGGATGGCGACCCACTAAGGCAGTGGGTAAAGTCCCACGAGTGCAACGTAATATGCTCCGTCGTGCAGAAGGGAGAGAAAGAAAGCATACTCGCCAACAGCCACGGAAGCACGCCAGTGCAATGTCTTATGCGCGGTTAGGAGACGCTAGTCCGAGTGTGATCTGTGCTGATGACCGCTGAACTAAGGAGTCTGGTCTAGGGACGAGTGAGGTTGTCTGCTCGAAACCTAGATACTCAGCGAACCTTAGCATGCTCAGCTGGTGTGGATTGGAAATTCACCTACGCTATTGAAGTTCTCTCAGATACACGTAGTGCTATTGTTCGCCTACGCCCCTTCAGGATAACAGAATATGGACAGTGCCTTTATTCAAAGAAGTTGGGTTGTGAGCCAGTCTGTTGTAAATTTCAGCAGCTGGAGATACCAACGCGCCATTTAGCATCTAATTTTCATATGGGTACAGTGTTTTATTAATGAAGGCAACCCTTGTCATTCCACCATTGTAAACAAAGAACTCGCCCTGAATTAATGCTGAGCAAACATTTGCGATGCATGTAGCGGCGAGTCTTGATACTTTCTCATTATTAATCGGCCACGCTATTCCTTGTAATAAAAACATTCGCAATTACACACAATATTAAAAGTTGGCAAACCCTCAAGCTGCCCAGGATAACAGCGTCAAAGTTAATGCAGTAGCTAACCACGAAGTAGGAAGGCAGAAATGAATCATTCTGATTTAAATGGCAGTAGGACTTCATTCACAATCAGAACGTAAACATACAGTATATACAAGAGTATACGATCCGTTCCAAGAGGAGGAATTGTCCGACCTCATGTCTTTCCACTCAAACAAAGCGAATGAGAAATTTTGTTAACCTATTATTATTATTATTATTATTATTATTATTATTATTATTATTATTATTATTATTATTATTATTATTATTATTATTATTATTATTATTATTATTACTACTACTACTACTAGGTCCTGTTATTATTATTATTATTATTATTATTATTATTATTATTATTATCATCATCATCATTATCATCATCACTGTTATCACTTATTCATGCATGCATGCATTCATTTATTCATATAGACTTATAGAGTGTTAGTTGGGAGGCCTGAGGGTAAAAGATCTTTGGGGAGACCGAAACGTAGATGGAAGGATAATATAAAAATGTATTTGGGGAAGTGGGATTATGATGGTAGAGATTGGATTAATCTTGCTCAGGATAGGGACCGATGGCGGGCTTATATGAGGTCGGCAATGAACCTGCGGGTTCCTTAAAAGCCATTGGTAGAATATTACTTATATATGGCACAATCTCTAGAACACTAAAAGGAAAGCCAAGACAAGAGACACAACTTAAATACTACAAGACAATGGCAATTCAAATACTGCTATATGGCTGTTCTACGCAGAATGACCTTGGTAAAATACAGGCTGCAGAAATGATATTTCTTAGAACTGTCGAGGAATGTACAAAAACGGACGGAATCAGAAATTCAATAATAACAGAACTACAAATAGAATCAATAACTGAGAGACTAAACACATACAGAGACAACTGGCTACAACACTTACGCAAAATACCACAGAAACGAATCCCAAAACAAATGTTAGACTACATGCCTAAGGACGAAGCTCCGTAGGAAGACTCTTAAAAGATGGAGAGATGTGAGACCAGAACGGGCTCAGCCTGTACCGTCAATTGATGAAGAAGTCTTATGTAGGCCTATATTTTGTATTTAATTGTAGGCCTGGTTGAGTGTAAGAGAATGCCTCAAGGCCTTAAGTCTGTCAGTAATAATAAGTTATTATTATTATTATTATTATTATTATTATTATTATTATTATTATTATTATTATTATTGTCGTCGTCGTTGTTGTTACTTCGCTTATTAGCACTCTAGAGTACTTAAATTTGGTCCATTTCTGTTGTGGACTTACGAGCACTGAATCGTACTTCGCTGCTCGTGGGATCTAGGAGTTCATCATATCTTTGCAGAAGCCGGTGGAGACGACAGTATAGTTTTGTATCACGGCCCTGTAATCGCGATTCAGCTGTCACTGGCTACATGATCTCAATCGAGAGGCGATGATTAATATGAAACATGTTATGAAGGACTGCTGTACCGAGGAAAGTAAAACAAACTGCCTTTAACGCAGTTCAGTTGATCGCCATTTGTATCTATGCTAATCTGTACACATGTCATTGATATCGGATTGTATGCTTCAGTTTTGAATGTCTCTTTTCACTACTCAGTTCATAACTTATAATAAAGATACTAGGATATAGACTTACACATTTCCAAAATACCACTTTGAAGCAAGCTCTAAAATGAAGTCTGGCGTCATGTGACCATCAGTGGCGAAGCTCCTAAGAGACTTAGTAATATTAGGCCTATAAGTTCGTAATAACGATATATCGTAACACTTGTTTAACTCCGATCCTTCCACATATTAAGTTCACTGTTGGCAGTCCTTCTAGGATCCAAGAGTTCGGTGCGAGGCGAGGCTTGTGGTGTGGCTACGATCTTGACTCGTAAGCTTGAGAGGAGGCCCTGGAGGGGGTATCCACTCGCTACATCTCCACGCTAAACGAGGCTAGCCTTGAGGCCTATCGTCACAATAATACGTCGCTCTATATTGGTCTTCTATGAATGTACTGTGTAGTTGAGCGTTAGTTTAATCAAAAGTGCATGCATGTATGTGTTATATATTAATTTTTTGTAAAATGCCCCATACTGAGAGAACATTGAGGTCATTATTATTTATTTGTAGAATTGAAAGAGAAATCTTTAGTTGGATATATGAAACAACATGTGCTTACAAAGATAGGAGATCGACACCACATTTACATATTAAAATAGCGGATGAAGAAAGACAAACAGGGTGCTCTGAGACAAATAAGTTATATTGTTATATCTGTGTTTTGTTTGGGGGATGAAAATGAGTGATCATCATCTTCTTGTGGAGTCTGTGTCAGAGAAAATAGTTTGGTAGAAAAGCCGATAAACATGCTGTATCAAAGATATAATAATAATAATAATAATAATAATAATAATAATAATAATAATAATAATAATGGCTTTATTTAACCTGGCAGAGTTAAGGCCGTAAGGTCTTCTCTTACACTTAACCAGGATTAAAACTTGCTTACATAATTGAACATACAACTGGATCGGATTTAAGTAATTACATACTGATACGATTTAGGTACATAATGATATCAAAAGAGGTAGTTACATAAAAGTAAGCATATTAATGTTGTTAGAATCAAATATGAGTCACACAAAAACAGAAGCCGATAATTCAATAAAAAGTGTACACAGTAAAAATAAAAATAAACACATTGGACTACATATTAGTATTAGATTACAAATAAGTAGGATTCACATAATTAAACCAGAAACCGACAATTGAATAAAATGTACACAATAAAAAAATAAGACTAATAATAAAAAACAACACAGTGAGATACATATTGGTGATAAGCAGGGAAAGGATTTATATGTAAATACATATTTACTTATAAAGCTAATATAATTTATATTTTGCATTATCTTTATGTTTCACAATGTGTAGGGTTGAAAAATCCTACTTTTATTTTCCATATTTTTCCATATTTTAGAGTTTAGTACATATTTTCGTTAATTTCCATATATTTTCCATATTTCATATAAAACAGTCCATATTATATTAGGTTTAACAATAAAACAAAACAAAATTCCATTAACTTTTAAAAATACATTTCAACAATAGAGATTTAAACACATGTTCAGTAATCCCTTTAACATCAGAGTTATTTGAAAATTAGCAGTCCTATCAACAATGGGAAAGTAAGTTACAAAACTGTATTAATTTAATTTAAAATTTTTAACAGACTTCAGTTGTGCAGCTCAACAGTTAAATGCCAGTCAGAGTACACATAGGTTCAGTTTTGTAAATCATACTATAAAGACGGTAAATATGCCAAAAGTACGTCATTCAGTCAATTTAAAATCAAAACTAACAAGTTACATTTCAGAATTTAAAGAAGATGGTTTATCAACTGACAATAAAATATTATTTTGTAATTTGTGTCAGTGTGCAGTATCATCTACACAAAAGTTCCTGGTGCAACAACACATTACAACTAGTAAACATCAGGCCAACAAACAACTAAATTCCAAGCAGAGACAATTGTTTTTAACACAACCAACAACATCGAATGTAAGATCTGAGTTTAACATCGACCTGTGCCGTTCTCTCATCTCTGCTGATATTCCTCTCTACAAACTAAAGAATAAGGTCTTCAGGGAATTCCTTGAAAAATATACTCAACATACAATCCCGGATGAGTCAACACTTAGGAAGACGTATGCTCCATCCATCTACGATGAGACAATACAGAAGATAAGAGATGAAATTAAAGATAGTTCAATTTGGGTTTCCATTGATGAGACTCCCGACAAAGAAGGTAGACTTGTTGGTAATGTAGTTATCGGTTTGTTAAGTGAACAATATTCTGAACGAATTCTTTTACATTGTGATGTTCTAGAAAAGTGCAATAACAAAACTATAGTTAAACTGTTCAACGAAGCTATGGGTATCCTGTGGCCAAAGGGTATTATGTACGATAATGTGTTATTCTTTATTAGCGATGCTGCCCCTTATATGGTCAAAGCTGGACAAGCATTATCTGTTGTATATCCTAAATTGACTCATTTTACTTGTGTGGCGCATGCATTTCATCGTGTGGCAGAAGTGGTCAGAGACAATTTCCCTAAAGTAGATTTGTTGATTTCATCAGTGAAAAAAGTATTTCTCAAAGCTCCCAGTAGAGTTAACGTGTTGAAAGAAATGTACCCTGAAATTCCATTGCCACCAAAGCCAATTTTAACTAGATGGGGTACATGGCTAGAAGCAGTTGAATATTATGCCGAACATATAGACTCTATTAACAATGTTCTCCTTGCATTGGACTCTGAAGATGCAGTCTCAATTGATACTGCGAAAACAGTTACCTGTGACATAAGTGTGAAGAATGACTTAGCTCACATTCAGCATACATTTTCATGCATCATAAAAACGCTCAAAAGTCTCCAAAATAGGCACCTTTCACTATCTGAAAGTTTTGAAATTATAAATAGTACTGTGGAACAACTGAATCGTGGTAGAGGTAAAGTTGCAGATGCAGTAAGAGCTAAGGTGGACACTGTACTTTCAAAAAACCCTGGATATGAAGAACTACAAAAGGTTGTTGCTGTGATGAGTGGTGAATCAACAGTGAAGATTAACTTGGACTTATCCCCAGCAGACATTGTGAAATTGAATTATGTACCAGTTACTTCTTGTGACGTCGAACGCTCTTTTAGTCAGTATAAATCTATCCTCAGAGACAATAGAAGAAGATTCACTTTTCAGCACTTGAAAGAAATGTTTGTAACCTATTGTTATGGTAACAGACAATAAAAATTGTGTTTTGTTGAAACTACATTGGAAGATAAGGTACGTCCATTATATTTTTTGTTTAGTTTGATTAAAATGTACCAATATTTAACGTACATAGTCATTTTTTTATAATTTTAAGTCCATATTTAATTCCATATTTTGGTAAAAATCCATATTTAATTCCATATTTTGGTAAAAATAACTACATATATATTTACATATTTCATATATTTTTAGTCCATATAAATCCGTTCCCTGGTGATAAGTGATAAATAAACACGATTTACATGATTACACAATGAAAATAAGAGACAAAAAATAAATACAGTGGAATACATTGCATTAAATATTTGTAACACGTTAGGTCTGGCAACTCATAAGATATTATTCTAATTTACATTTAAAAGAAATTAAAGTTCGGGAGCCCTTGACTTCAGGCGGCAGAAACTTTCAGTGACGATAAGTAGCAACAGTGAAAGATGAAGAATAAAGAGATGATGTGAGGAGTGGTATTCTAGCGTTTTTTTCAGTCTACTCAGTATTTATACCTTAGCTTCGCCGCTGGTGATTATACATTGAAAACTTCAGACTGATTAGCAGGCACACTTAATGAGACTCTACGAACATAGTTGTTATTGTTGTTGTTGCTGCTGCTGCTGCTGCTGCTCTTCTTATAACAGGAAATTAATTTACATCAGCTTCATGTAATTTGCTTCTTCCAGCTTTCTGGTGATTTTCAATAAGTTGAGCAGTAAGTCTTCTTTAATAAGATTCAAGAAGTAGGAAATAATCTGAGGGCTGCTTCCTCCCGATTGCAGTTCCTCCATGTGGGAAAGGTTTTCCGTTTATTGGTAATTTTCAAAAGATTTTGTGTGTCTCGTTCTTAATCCAGCTCGCAATTTAATCCAGTTGCGTGGATCGATACTCCCTCGATGTGATCGGACTGCAGACATCGTCTTTAAGGCTCATGTCAAATGAAAACTGCTGTAGACTTATAGTTATAGTTGTGTTATTTATTTTGACGTAAAAGCACAGTCTGGTACATACAGTCACGAAGCTTGAGTTGTGAGGGTGCTAGGAACAATAGACTGTGCCGTTACTACTTCGCATTGTCTGTAATGAGACGATAGTAGCGACCCTAGTAGTTAGCAACTATCTATGGATGCATTTTTACTACGTACTGAGCTTCGTGACTGTATATATTAGACTGTGGTAAAAATCTTGCATTTCGTTACACATATGAAGAACACCTCTGCGCTCGCGGTGTCAGACTGTACATACATTTTTTCACAGTGTTCCGCGCCTACTTCGACTAGAGCAGTTGACACATCGTCTGAAAAGTAAGGAATACGCGTAAAAGAAATAAAGGAAGGAATCATCGAAAATCTTTAAAACTAGCAAAATAACGGCCTTGTCAAAATCACTTACGATTTTCACACACTCACCATCTAAATAAAATGTTTAATATATTGTGAACAACTCAATATAGCCTACATTAAAGACAAGAACTCCCTAGAAAGATCCAACGATGCCTGGCAACACACAAAAATAAAATTTGAGAAATTTAAAAAAAAACAATTTTCAAAAATATTTAATAAAATTTTATCTTAGATCTTCGCAATGCAGAGACTAACTGCCGCACAAAACCAGGAAACTACCAAAAATAAAATAATAACGCAGAGGAGGGTTCACAGAAGTCGAAAAAGTATCTTTGGAAAGCATGTCCACACCTGCTTTAATATCTCCTCGTCCAGTTGTGTTCAAATGGATTTTGTACTGCAAACTACTTTTCAAATTTTGTTTTAGAAAAGGATAAGTTGTCTGGCGAAATACCTGCATTCAAGAAAAGGTTTGGGAATTTTTAAAGGGAAAGGATAAACTTAAAGAGGATTAGAAGTCCACTGACTTTACAAAGACATCAAAGTAATTATTAATCCATCATAATTGAGCTATTGGTCTGAGAAATATTTTCTCTACTCATTACTGAGTATTTTTTGAAGAAAATTCTTCTGGCAGATAATACCAACACTTATAAAGTCAACTAAAGAAAGGGACAAACTTGCTACTCCTTCCATTTTGGTGTGATTATAATTTTATGTTAAGCAAAAGGCTATATAGCGACTAGCAACGAGTTGAAAGGTTCGGAACGTTCTGCTCATTAATGTTAAATTTCACTCACTTCATGACCTGTTTCCTGAGCAAATACTATGTGAAGGAATCTGGAATTTTATCATATGTTCTAATAATATCCTTCTTTTTTATTTTAGTGTAAGTTTTATTGTAGTGCTATTAATAGGCCTATTACGTGAGATATAATTTTAAATAAATACTGCAAATTAAAAAAAAATCTCACTTTATCAGAGGAAACTCCTATGTTAAAATTGAGAACAGTGGTAAATACATGTGGTAAATATTGAATTGAATTAATTTTTTTAAAAGGGCATAAGTAATCATTTTTTAGTTTCATTTTATCGCAGTTTCGGAAGTACATGCATAAACCCATCGTTTTTGTTTCAAAGAGCGCCAATAACATTGTTCGTTGCCTTGTTAGAGATAAGTAAAAATAATCACAATTTTGTTTAATGGACGATAGTAATTGACATGTGCCGTTTTAAAACTATTCAATTGGCAATGTTAGTTGATTGTTGACAGCTGAACAACTCAAAACAGAATAAATATTTAAAAAAAAGAGTGCTGTTTCTGACGAAACAGGGAACAAACAAAGAAATGAGAGAATTAATTTTGCAATTTGTAGACTATTCCACTTTGGATATACACATGACAGACCTGAATACATCAAAGAATCCAGTAATATCAGTGGATTAGTAAGACACACGTCCTTCATGGCACTTCCTGTTCCTCTACCAACTAGCTCAGTCTAGTAGACAGAAAAAGTGCAAATAAAATGGAAAAGATGCAAGATTTGTAAAAAATGAAGCAGTACATTCCAGGTTAGCATATGGCATTTCATGAAGAACTTTCCAGTTGGCCTACAGACAGCAATGCAACGTACGATGACTGAAAATAGTATATCCCAAGTGAAACGACTGATTTATCTTTATCATTAATGATATTTTCCTACTTTTGTTCCATTTATTATTATTATTATTATTATTATTATTATTATTATTATTATTATTATTATTATTATTATTATTATTATTATTATTATTATTATTATTATTATTATTATGCCAAATTTCGTTTGTTTATTGTGTAAGATTTTCAGCAATAATATCACTAAAATATCTTTATTTTACTTGTTATAAAATTGATTTCTTAAGGGCGGTTTTTTAAATATTTTTCAATCTTAATAAAACCTTAAATATCCGCATAACGCTTATAAGGTGAACACACGACGCCGGACAGAATGTAGTCGACGTGTTTCAAGTACAGGCAACGGAAGCGTATTTGATACACTCCTAAGCAAGCACGTTCCGTTGTTTGTATACGAGTATTGCATGTTATAAAATCAAGACAATACAAACACTGTATATAAGGGTTAATATCGGAAAGGTATAAAATGCTCGTGAGGTTTAGAATAATTGTTGAATATCATACTTAAATTGTCACAAATGTGGTAAAACATGTCTGAAAAGATTTTTTTTTTTTATTTAGAGTTTTGCATTACAGTTTTAGAATGCCGAAAACGTTTATGGCGTACAATTTTGCTTTCCCTACATTTAACTGTTACATTAATTTATTTATCACATCTATTCTATAGTCTACCTTACTTTTCTTGTATGTTGTTTGCCTGGTTTCGGTTCCTGCTGTACTAAACAACAACATTCATTTTCAGAGTTTCAAATGAAAATGACCACCGAGTGTCGGATAGTATAACCTTGTATGAGGAAAAACTGCGTTCTACATCGGCTGAAACTAAGGGCGCATATGTAAAATATTTCACATCATCCATTTCTACATCAAGTAGATAACAATCGCACTTGTCATCTGACAAAACTCTTGCAATTTTGCATAATGAATTGAAACCACCGGTTTTTTTTGCTTATATCATCTTCCAGATCATTCACTTTTGAGATGAGATTATTTACTATCGAAATTTGCTCCACCAATTTCGCACGTCTTGTCGAGACATACGATTGTAGAGGGGATAAATTCAAAATTGTATGAAACATATTCACATTGTTTTTTAATATTTGGGTCACCAAGAAGAGTTTGGGCATTACAGTATGATTATTTAGTCCTGACAGTCGCCGGCGAAATGCGCCTGGATCAGGCGAGTCCATTAATTACGCGATCGGATGTCATCCGTGGAGTAGAGCGGTATGTTTCTAGTACAATTAAACTGTACTGCATTCCTTTACCGACCGCTCGCCCTTATCTCTACTCCGGAGCTCTCCCCACTACTCCTATTACTTCCCCTCTTTCGCGTCGTCGAGCTGTCGGTCTGTACTTATGGAAGCTGCATCGTTTCCGTCAAACATCTGTATGAATCCTTTTACCCTTATATATAATGATTGCATTGTGTTAATTTTATAACACGCAATAATCGTATACAAAACACGGAAAGTGCTTGCTTAGGCGTGTGTCAAATTCACTTCCGCTGCCTGTACTTGAAACACGTCCAGCGTCTTGTGTTCACCTTCAATCGACCTGAAAGTAATACAAATATACCGATGTCACGGCTTTAATAATCAACGTTCGTGACAACTATAAGAACGTGCGGACGAAAGCGATGTAACGTAACGCAAACGAATGTTCATCGTAATATCGGACTAAATCGTACTAGTTCAGCTATTTAGTAGTCTACATTATTATTATTATTATTATTATTATTATTATTATTATTATTATTATTATTATTATTATTGCCAATCTACATTATCTACCATACCATATTTTTCTAATACCGGTATTTTGTTTATGCTGTCTCAAAGTTTTTAACCCTTTCTTACCTATAGATACCATATGGCAATAATTAACTTTATAGCATTTATATACTTGTGTGTTACATATGAAGGTAAATTTTGCTGGATAACTTCTATTTCAATACATTTTCATCAATATAGTTTTGTTTCAAATGTTGCCACTCCCGTAACTTGGTCACTGAATTGGTCCTAATACAGCTATTTGTTTCAACATGGATTGCTTGTAAATTTAATTTGGGTTAGAAAGGGTTAAAACCCAACAAACGTAACTTAAACTATCAGCTCACATGACCGGAATTATATATCCAGATAGTTTTCCTTTAAAATAGATTTTATTCTAATTCACTTTCCTGACTTGCGGCCTTTAAAAAAAAGCCCATTTAATTATTCTATGTTTGCTAGAAGCTGTGAAATCGGAGTATAGACCTAATTTAACATTACAGGGTTAGGGCGTTCCGAACCTCCTTAACTACCAATGCCTACGAAGCTATTAGACTTTCATTGTCGCTGTGTTTACTCGTTTCTACACAGTGTAAAGCCCTTTGTTGCTGAAACACTTTTCAATTTGTCGATGCAGTGTCTCCAAGTATCTGATTGATCTCGAATATATCAAGGCCTTTAAATGTCTCCTAAAGTACAAATACATGGGATTAAGGTCAGGGAAAGATATAGGCCAACTAACTGGATCTCTTCGACCTATCAACTGTCCATTGAACTTTAATATAAAAGTTGTTGGACAATGCGCAGAAAATGAGGGGATGCTCCGTCATGCATGAACCTCATTCAGTTTCGTCATTGAAGATCCACATTCCCACCAGAAGGAATAAATTACTGATGAAGAAATTATGTTCTGCCATATCTATCAGTCGGTCAGTCAATATGGTAGATTTTAATAGCTGATTACCTAAGATTACTATGCAGGCGTTCATGGAAAATCAGTGCCGAAAACACCACCAGTAACAATGAGGGTATTGACTTTGTGTTCGCCATGAGTCTTTCTCTTATTTTCATTAATATTATTCAGAACTTTTACGGCATAGATTATTATCTGAGTTCAGGAATAAAGGAAAGATTGAAGTTGCCAAAATTGACAGGTTAGCATTTATTTTTTTATCTTTGAAACTATTCAACCATTATTAATAAAATTTTCCAGAAGTCTGTATATATGTATGTTTTGCATATACCACATGATTGGAGGAATAGTTTTCACATATGGATGAGTTCTTTGCTTCCATTAACTCAAAATATTGGTATTTATTGTACCTTTTCTCAAAAACTAAGATAGCTAGAGGAGTCAAAATTTCTTGATTGGTATTACACTACCAAAAATGAATCGTCCATTTCCAAAACCCCCTATGTCCATTATAAACGATTTTGTAAAAATCGCCAAAAACTCGAAGCTCTCTTCATTTTATCAAACTATATATTGATACTAATACAAGTTACATAAATCATTCTCTTTCAGTTTTAGAGAAAATAAATAAAAATTGATGGACAAAGTGACTTATGGAAGTGTAATGTGGACTTAGTGGGTTCTAAAAATTAATTCACACATTTTCTCCATGGTATTAAGGAAAACTTAAATTTATTTTAAATAAACTATATAACTGATTTTTCTTCATTGATAAACTGATTTTCAATAAACATCATAATTGTAAAAGAAATCCAAAACTGAAAAAATATAGGCATTGAAATTTTTGTTACTACTCTCTTCACAGAACATTTTCTGTTTCATTTGTCATTCTATTAAATTCCAGAAAAGAACAACTGTTTCACCTTCTGTTTTGTTTTAGTTTTTCACATGAGGACATAATTGTTTCGTTGGTCAATTTGCTATTACACCTCAGACGAAAACATCTTCCGATTTAGCACCCAGTAATTCATTACAGTCATCTCTAGTTATATCCTCGTAGTCGCAAACAGTGCCTCTTATATGGGTGTCTACTATTCCCTTGTAGAATACCAGTTAACGATCTTTCCATTGGTTTCCGAAATGTTTTTCTAGGGGAAATCAATTATCTTTAAGCTTGGCTGGATTTACCGGTGTTCCCATTTTTATTTCTTGTGGGTTTATAGTTCAAAAGTTTTTACCTCTTTTGCAAATTCCTTTTCTAACTTCAACATCATTGAAGTACGTAGGCTCTCCTCTTACCAAAGGTACTTTAGTTTCACTGGACATTCAGAGGACAAAGGACTGAATTGGAAATGCCAGGATTCAGGTTTCTTCACAGTGTTTTCAGCCTCTTTCTTCAATCATACACATTACAGTTCTTCCCAAGTCTTACCACAGATGCATGGTTAGGAATTATGTTCACATATTCTTGTGAAGTGACGATGGTTGCCTCCTTTTCTTATCTGTCTTCTATAACACCAAAAGTACGATCAGTAAGAAAAACAATCTGTACTTCTTTTACATTCTTTGGAGCATGGTTTTGCAGTCAGTAACATACCACTATAATTAAAGTGCTGTTTTTATTCTGGCCTTCGTATCCATCTGCAAAAAGTCATACAGTGTGTATCCTTCAAGTTTGTTTCCTTCATTTTGTGATACACTGCATAGGCGACTTGATTTCAAGGTGCAAGATTAGGGGCCAATAAACAGTTGCAACAACATGTAAAAAATATGAAGTAAAGGAATTAATCAGTGCATGATGTGATATGTCTGTGTGAATTTAAATATATGGACATAGGGTTTTTTGGAAAGAAAATTACATGATTATTAAGAATATATATATATATATATATATATATATATATATATATATATATATATATATATATATTGAACTTAGGGGGTTTCGTTAGTGAAATAGTATTATAAACATAGAGGGTTTTGTTTCTGTAAGATTCTTGGACATAGGGTGTTTTGTAAATCAACGCGATATTTAACGTTCATTTTCGACCACTTTTAGGGGGTTTAGGAATGAAATGATAGCATAGGCGAATTCATTGCATGAAATATGGCACGATAACTTATATAACTCAGTTTTGAAGAAGAATGGACATAGGGGGTTTTGAAAGAGGACGACTCAAATATATGTTAAAGATCTTTTATAAAATATATGACAATATAATGAGTTGAAGCGAAGCGAATAAATTATAATTTTAATAGAAATAAACATATATTCTGAAATGTGGAATTGAACGTGAAAAATGTCATTTTTTGCCGTTCCAGTCTGCAATCTTCAATTACAATTTATATAGCTTTCAAAGAATAATGAGATTTGAATTTTTAAATAGAACACTCACGATCGGTAATGCCATGTTAAGGCACTATTGGATCGCTAACGTCCGAGATAATACAAGAAGGAAGTTGTGTGAAGCAGTTCGTTTCCGAAAGCCCAGCAGTCACAAAGGATAAAATTCTTGCTAGGACCATAGCTATTTTTGACGTGCAACAGACGCCAGGGATCTTTGAGAGTTTATAACAGAATTTTTTGCGCCGCTGTAATGCTTGCGTCGAAGACTTTGGTCACAACTTCTAGCAGTTGCAGAATCACAAAAAGATTTCTTCTTTTTAGATGGTTCTACATTCCTATGTGGAATTTCGCCTCCTATACTGACCTCTTTCAGTCTTTCCTATCTTTCAACCTTGCCTGCAGTTAACAGTTCTTCATTTCCTTCTATCTTTATTTACACAATCCAGCCATCTGAATTTGGGTCTGCTCTGCCTCCTTCTCTGCGGTTGATTGATAAAAGACTTGGTGTGCTGTTCTTATAGCATGCATTCTGTTAAAACGGCCTAGCCATGGTGTACGAATAAAGTTTGTGATTGAATTAAAATGAAGTTTATTATTTCGTTAAGCTTTTACACGTTGTGAAACGTTTCACATGAATCTTTGCCAAGTTCATTTGATAGCGAAATAACAGATTTACAGCAACTGCTTTAACATGGCCTGTATTTTATCAAGATATAAATAACTCAAATAAAGAGGCATCAAAATACATTATTCGCTTATTAACTAGTACGTTAATCAGAGCGAAAATGTTCATGGAAATCGCACTAGTTGAACAAGTTACAAATTTGAAATACTTAGGCTATGCTCTAGGAAAGCTAGGATAGATTCAGAGATGTTGAAAACAAACTGAGCAAATGTCAATATTTGTGCGATACAATTAACCCTTAGGAGTCATGGATCCATTATAGTGGTCATCTAGTATTATGATCATGACGAGATATAATATGTTATAAATTGTATGTCATATATAAAATACGTTGATATTCTTTAATTTTATATAATATTAAGGACATTGCACTTGATTAAAACCATAATTTTTTGTAATGTTTTTTTTTTTATTCTTAAAAAAGGAGCAAAATCATTTCAACTGAAGTCAACTGAATCTTTGTCGAAGTTGATTTGATACCGAAATAACAGATTTACAGACTGTATTTTCTGAAGATATAAATAACTCAAATAAAGATACATCAAAATACATTATTGGCTTATTAACAAGTATGTTAATCAGAGCGAAAATTTTAATGGAAATCGCTTCAGTCGAAAAAGTTACAAATTTTAAATATTTAGGTTATGCTCTGCGAAAGCTTGGATAGATTCAGAGATGTTGAAAACAAACAGAGCATAAGTCAATATTTGTGCGATACAATTAAAAGGACATTATATGGAAAGATCAGAACAGAAACTATACACTTTTCCTTGTAGTTAAAATTCTGGTGGTGTGGAAGAGAAGGACTCCAACAGGGCAAATAAATTGAGTGAGTGAGTGAGTGAGTGAGTGAGTGAGTGAGTGAGTGAGTGAGTGAGTGAGTGAGTGAGTGAGTGAGTGAGTGAGTGAGTGAGTGAGTGAGTGAGTGAGTGAGCAAGCAAATGAATAAATAAGTAAATAACGAAGTAAACAAATGAATGAATAAGTAAATAACTAAGTAAACAAATTAATGACTAAGTAAACAAATGAATAAATAAGTAAATAACAAGTAAACAAATGAATAAATAAGTAAATAACGAAGTAAACAAATGAATGAATAAATAAGTAAACAAATGAATGAATAAATAAGTAAATAACTAAGTAAACAAATGAATAAATAAGTAAATAACGAAGTAAACAAATGAATAAATAAGTAAATAACGAAGTAAACAAATGAATAAATAAGTAAATAACGAAGTAAACAAATGAATGAATAAGTAAATAACGAAGTAAACAAATGAATGAATAAGTAAATAACTAAGTAAACAAATGAATGAATAAGTAAATAACTAAGTAAACAAATGAATAAATAGGTAAATAACGAAGTAAACAAATGAATGAATAAGTAAATAACTAAGTAAACAAATGAATAAATAAGTAAATACCTAAGTAAACAAATGAATAAATACGTAAATAACGAAGTAAACAAATGAATAAATACGTAAATAACGAAGTAAACAAATGAATGAATAAGTAAATAACTAAGTAAACAAACCAATCAATCGGTAAATAACTAAATAAACAAACCAATCAATCAGTAAACAAATCAACAAACAAATAAACAAATTAATTAATAAATAAACAAATAAAGAAGAGAATAATTGCCTGAATAAGTGAATGAATAATAAAGTTCTACAGAACAATGGCAGTCCCAGGATTATTCTACGGTACAGAATGCTGGATCGTGAACAAAACAAAGGCAAGGATTGGAAGTAGGAAAAACAAAAATTTCTAAGAGCTATCACAGGATATAGAAAAACGGACCACATCAAAATGAAGACATTAGAAAACAGCTAGAAAAATACTTAGTTTATTATAAAAACTATCTGACCATCGTACCAATTGGTTTTCGCATGTTAAAAGGATGGAGATTTACAGATTCCCAAAAAATTATACTATAACTTCAGACTCGTAGGCAGAACAGACCATGGACGTCCACAAAGACGACGGAGTCAACAGTGCTTTGAATTCGTGGAGTTGGAACGGTCTACTTAATAAGATCAATCCCTGATGACGATAACGTTGATGATTATGAACTAATACATCATTGTTGTTGTTCATTTTACCCGTACAGAATGGAAGTGAAATAACCCTGGAGATTTTCGGAACGAGTAGGCCATCTTATAACAAAAAAGTGTAATACCATATTGGTGCAAAGTTCATAGTTTTCTCAGAAGAAAATGTTTTTTCCCCAAATGTTTAACACTCTCTTATTCAGTAATTATTGCGAGTAGTATCGTGAATTTTGTCCATATCGATAGAATTTCTAATAAAGAATAATTTATCTCTCTGGCATGTTTCAATAGCATGGACGGTTTTCGTGTAAATTTAATTTAAAAAACACTAATTTCAAGCCACTGAATGATGCAAACAGGTTGCAACGTTGTAGCCAGAGAGGGAGTTGGGAGGTAGTTCACGTAGAGAGATAGACCTGAGTTCATTGACTTCTCACATCTGTATTACGAGAAGAAAGAGAACTGTGTTAGCGGCGATGTTGCCGGACTGCTGAAACTTCCAAATTAATTTAATAATTAGCCATGCATTTAATCATAAAACGTAATATTAGTTTTTTATTCATTTAAGTCTGCCCTATAACCCTTTCAGTCTGCAGGATTCATTTCCACCCTGTATAAAGAGGCGAGGGATGGCTGGGTGGTTTCTTTCAGGAAATGCTGCAATGTACATAACTTCTCCGTAAACATTATAAGACTGCGCATTCCATTTGATCAGTGCTGTAGTAGAAGCATAACTTGGGCCATGTATAAAGAAATGAAACCATTTAAATAACGAATGCATTGCGAGTGGTATCGGCGCAACTCCCATAAAGGAGCATTGCACTAATTTTTGTTGCAATTTTTCTGGAGTGGTATGCAGAAAAACGCTCCAAGCTAAACATTATTTTTAAGGACCTGTCGAGGACTTATTACGAGAAGAAACATAGTTGCATTTTCTGCATGTGAAAAAAAGGCAACGGAGGAGGTTATCGTCGAGTATTTTATTTCGTCTGACAAAATTGTTTTAATCAATTTCGTCATCTCTCTGAGAGGACTGGCTAACAAAAGACTGAGTATCTCTGCAACTGGTAAACATAATGGCGTTAAGACTAAAAAAAGGAATGAATGCTTGGTGTCATGTTGCACCCGCACTTATCCGCGATGTTCATTTCTTCAATGTATCGTATATTACAGAAACACACTCGGGATCGAACCCGCGGCCTCAGCGGCGTGTCGTGTTGCGGCGTCATAAAGCAGCTGTGGGACTATTTTCCTATCGCGCACTAAAGCTGTGCTTCTGAATTATTTATAGCACTGCAGGTGTAATCTCTGCTCGCAACGCTCTGACAGGCATTAATGTCGCTGTAAACATGTTGGACGGAGCTCTCCTTTCGGGTTTTTAATTGCATGCATTATGAAATAAATTTTTAATTCTACCGTAATACCTCGAAACGTAGTGATGATGGAGATATATTTAATATTTCACTTTTTCTGTATTTATTTGGTAAAGTGTAAGAGAATGACAAACGAGGGAAAATATGACGGAAATTTAACAAAACGCATTCGCGTTCTTATATGTTTTCAAAGCGCTTTAGAAATAATTATGTGAGCTCGGAGCCCGTTGGCCATTTGTCTCAACCAGTGGTACAGTTTTTCATTCAAATAAAAGACAATTTCGAAGAAAAAGCAGTAAAGTAGACATGAATTACTATAATACATAACATCCTAACGTTAAAAAAGAGAGGTCACGATAACTAAACTACGTAGGTCATTTCATAAATAATGCACAGGTGGACAGAAGTGTGAAGTGGATGATGCAACACCAATGAAAATTACGTCAGTTGCAGTTGAAGGATTGAGGAAGAAGCACGTGTGTTCGTTTTGTTCATAACGTACTCTGTATTTAGATAACGAGAGCTAGAAATGGAGCCTAAACGTATCTCTGGTATTGTGATGTTTGAAGATCAAAGATCGGATCTTTATGTGGCAAAACCTCACATAAATTCACAGCAGAGCGGAGTCTGTGGTGAACTTACAGTGGACCGTATTACAGTTTCTCGTTGGGCTACTCGTTTTCGTGTCAGTTTAGACGGTGATGCAAGACCAGGAAGGCCGAAAACATCAACACATGAACAAAGTGTGAAACTTGTAACGGATGCTGTTCAAGAAGATCGTCGAGCGACGTGTGAGGATCTTTCAGAAGCTACGGGGATTTCACCAAATTCAGTATTCCGTATTTTGACAAAGAATTTGAAGAAGAGAAAATTTTCTGCGCGATGGGTCCCTCACTGCTTGACTGCTGAACAGAAGCAGAAACATCTGGACATTGCAAACTTGCTGACAGGACCATCACGAAAACAAGTAGCAGCACTGTGAAAATTTGAATTTCTGTGGGGGGAGGTGAGTTTGCCACGTAAAGATTCGATCTTTGCTCTTCAATCGTCACCGTACCCGACACACATGTAGGCTCCATTTCTAGCTCTCGTTATCTCAGAGTATGCTATAGACAAAACGATCACACGTGCTTCTTCCTCAATCCTTCAACTGCAACTGACGTAATATTCATTGGTGTTGCGTCATCCACTTCATAGTTCTGCCAACATATGCATTATTTATGAAATGATCCTCATGGTATACTTGTTAACATGCTTGCTATTGGACATAAGGTTCATGAGTTAAAACCGGACACAGGATATGAGTAGCCTATCTTCTCGTTGTTTGCTGTATTTCTTGACGTCGAGTATCGTTACGTCTGTCCGGAATCCGTGGTGAAACAAAAAATGACAGAAATTCTAATGCTTATTGTAACAAGATTATGTATATATTATTTTATATGTTATTTTAATGTACCGAAGCACATATGATATTTCCATGCAGATATTCTGCGTCATCATACGATGAAAGAGTAATGGAACGGAGAAAAATTCTCTCCGGCACCGGGATTTGAACCCGGGTTTTCAGCTCTACGTGCTGATGCTTTATCCACTAAGCCACACCGGATACCCATCCCGGTGTCGGACAGAATCGTCTCAGTTTAAGTTCCAACCCTTGGGTTCCCTCTAGTGGCCGCCCTCTGCACTACGTCATAGATGTCTATGAACGTAGGACTGAAGTCCACACACATGTGCTGAGGTGCACTCGTTATGAGTGACTAGTTGGCCGGGATCCGACGGAATAAGCGCCGTCTTAAATCACGAAGTGATTTACGCATATCATATATATTATTTGAATGTACCGAAGTACATATGATATTTCCATGCAGATATTCTGCCTCATCATATGATGAAAGAGTAATGGAACGGAGAAAAATTCTCTCCATCACTCTTGGGTTCCCTCTAGAGTTGGAACTTAAACTGAGACGATTCTGTTCGACACCGGGATAGGTATCCGGTGTGGCTTAGTGGATAAAGCATCAGCACGTAGAGCTGAAAACCCGGGTTCAAATCCCGGTGCCGGAGAGAATTTTTCTCCGTTCCATTACTCTTTCATCGTGCGATTATGTATGACCCACGGTCGACTACTAATGTTTTTTATATTTCGGCCTGAACCGATGTAACTTAAGTGACTACGCCCAATGACGCTACCACTCCTCGCTACGGCCATGACAGCGTCGATGTTGCGTGTAAAATTAGCTATGTCACTCGTCCTCTCTCAGTAATATCTCAACATCGAGAGCAGCTACGGACCTGTGCGACAACTCTTTTGATTAAGTAATTGCAAGTAATGGATACAGTACATGCGATAAATTTTGAGTGAACCATAGAGAAAAATGCATTGTGAGCGTGGACTAATTTCGAAATTTTGCTTCTCATCAAGACAGAATGGAAATTTTGCTTCTCATCAAGACAGAATGGAAATTTTGCTTCTCATCAAGACAATGATATAGCAGACTTTTCATTAATTCTCTTATGATAGACCCCATACCTTATTTGTAACCGAAACGAACAAAAAACATTCAAACGAACACAACTTTAGTTAATTCCCAAAACTGGGTAACGTATTCTTCGTGCCGGTGTATCCTTCATGGAGTCCAGAATTTTCAGCAGGGTACTTAACGACGCTGTACAAATAGGTTAGGTTCGGTGATAGGGAGATGGCATTTGGTGAGATGAGGTCGAAGATCTTTTATGTGGTTATCTGACATTCGCCTTATACTTGGAAAACCCTTGGAATTAACACAACCAAATAGTCAGTCCGAAAGAAGCTCCGAACTGGCAAGAGAACGCTCTATCACCTAACCTACACGAATTACCTTCGCTGTAGTAAATTTCTTCATTCCCACTGCACGTTTTAGGGGGCAAAATTAGACTAGAACTCACGTACGTTATAGACTCATAGAAAAATGTTCCACAAAAATAATTATTTTAAAATATGTCGATTTATTTGACAACGAGTTCAGATCTCGACGATGGAGGAGTTGTATTTGTTGTAAACAAAGACAAGGCTTTGAAGATTTTTCTCGAGCTTCTCCCGTTTCTCCCTCACCATTTCACCAACATTCCTCGCAGTCCCTTTTATTATGCTTACCGTTTCTAAAATAGGCATCTCACGTCCGCCGCAATGTATGTTCCTCGCGGTTTGCCCAAAGATTGGTAGATGGCAGTAGTGGTGAGTTCTAGATGTTATATGGCGGAGCCTGCATATCCTGACATCATAATCGGCAGGGAACTCATTCCATCACGAGTGCACAAAGAGCCATTTTACTCTGTTGCATGCCCCTCCCTGTAAGCACTTCTGTATTTCTATAACTCTAGGTCTCAAATTCTACTACCTCCTCTCCCCGGATGTTGCTAACATCACAAACACATACACATGCCTAGATACATAGATTCATACACATGGGTGGGCAACTCAGTGCAGGTAGAACGGACTTTGTATTAGCTGTAGTGTCTGCATGCCGTTTTTGCAAGACACAAGTTTACTCGCTTCTGCAGTAAGTGGCGGCTCGTTTTAAGTGAAAAACAATATTGTGACAGCGACGTGAGATTCGAACTCACGACCAGCGTCCCGCAAGAAAGCAGATCGCGCGGGGACGGCGCGCGGCGGAGAGAAGTAAGGGGAAAGGGCGTACGTGGCGAGGGAGTTTGCGCGCGCATCTTCTGCTTGCCTAGAGAGGCCGAGAAATCCGTCGAAGTGGAAGAATCGCGAATTCGAACTTTCGAGGCTACGTCGCTGTGGTTATAAATTACGGACGCGAAGGAACGACAGCAGTTTTCAGTTGATTAGTCAGCCAGTCAGTGAGGAAGCCAGAGCAAGCAAGCCAGTCTTGTGTACCGGAGTTCGACTCGAGTGTGCGTCCGCAACTGTATCAGCATCCGAAGGCCTGAGTTCGAGTGCAGTGGACCGCAGTTGGAGGGACCTGAGTTCGAGTGCAGTGGACCGCAGTTGGAGGGACCTGAGTTCGAGTACAGTGAACTCTGTCTGAAGGTCTGTGGTTCGAGATACTGTGAACTCGAGTGACTGAGATAGAAGAACTGTGAACTGAGAACTGATAGTTCTGATTTGTAAATAGTGCTTTGTAAATATTAGTTAAGATTAACAGTTCATTGTTGTTCGTACTAGTCCAAGTAAATTGTCATTGTCGTCAATGGAGTGCTGTAACGAATACTGTGTTGAGTGAAAATCCAATTGTTGACGAGAGCGTAAGGCGAATTGTAGAAAGGTATTATTGTTGTGACGAATAAATTACATTGTTGTTACTAATAAAATTCACAATATAATACCCAGATCATTTCCCTTTAGTGATGAGTCGAAAGAGAAAGATTCTTTTTATTATGATGGGAGGTAAAGCTTGTATTATGTTCTATTACACTTTCGTACGCACGATATTTTATGTTACAAATAATAAACACAGTGAAGGTTTTAATAAAGAAATACTGTCTAGTTATGCTTTAGAATAGCTAAAGGTAAAAATGGATACCAACAAGGTGAGACTGATATCAAATATCGTTAGCACGTTGTGCGTGCGAGTTACAGAATTGCACGACATATGATCGACTAGCTAAGAGGATTTATGGATAAATTTGAAATTTGGCAGTATCATGTAGATTCTACATAGACAACTTCACTTTCTTTGACTATAAACTATCTTGAAGAGTGATAAGAAAATCTTCTTATCAAATATAAGACCCTACTTCAAGACCTACAGCAGAATTCACTGGTAAATTTGGAGAAAAGTGACAATTGGCAAAGGGATCGAGATTTTTCTGAAATCCTTTTAGCTTACAGCCGATAGAAGATTCTGAAAGTATATAGCTTGAATGGATAAATCTACAGAACAGCACGCCATTCAAATTCCAGCGAAATCAGAAATCGAACCGTTCGTAATACTGTCGAAGTCAGAATTTCAAAATACACTCTTTGCTTCCACATTATGTGCTTGAGTCAGAGTTTAATACAAGAAAGAAGTGTAAGAGCTCTCAATGTACAGAAAGAGCTTAGAAGTAAGTTTATTTCTTCTGCTGTGACATGTACAAAATATTTCCTTGAATTTGTGATTATTTGCAAACACAGACTATTACCTTTCTGAGAACAGAGGAATACTCTTTAATGTATAAAGACTTGTAAATTCTCGCGTTCTATGTTTAAAAAAATAAGACATAATAAGATATCAACAAATAGTGTAATAATAAATAAGTGTTGCAGCTATATTTGATGTATCTTGAAAATGTTGCATTCAGTTTGTCTCTCCAGTACTAAACTAATTTACAAAGATAGGAAATAATATAATTCCGTTTTGTGTGCTTAGGTGCAGTCTGCCTAAAATTACTATAATTATTATACCATGCGTCATTCTGAAATTCAAATCGTGAAGTAGATATCACGACCACCTGCATGAGCCGCCAGAGCGCTCCGCGGCAGTGTACTGCTTTGCAGCGAAACTACATACAACTTGCAACTGCTGCGGACGACTTCGTCTGTCTTTCTCTCTTTGAAGGTTTTTTTAGCACTTCGTGAGCACGAGTTGCCCATCCATGTTCATACAGAATTTGAAGAGCAAATTCCAACACACCTAGAATGTCGGCAAACACGTAAATGTTGAGTCTAACCTTAAAATGGTGCCGAGAGAGAGTTTCATCCCCGTCGAGTCGAACCTCATAAATCAGAGGAAATATCTACCGTAGTTCAAGTGGTGGTGGATCCGACTACAAATCCCAGCAGACCCGGCCCGATTCCCAGGAAGAAGTGGAAATTTGAGTCTCGTGTCTATGGGGACAGAAAAGACACCTCTTTCTTGTGTTCCTCTTTCTTT